>NW_022631122.1:3123951-3573011 GCF_010015895.1 Lontra canadensis
GAAAGAAAGAAAGAAAGAAAGAAAGAAAGAAAGAAAGAAAGAAAGAGGAAGGAAGGAATGAAGAAGGAAAGGAAGGAAGGAAAGAAGGAAAGAAAGAAAGAGGAAAGGAAAGAAAGGAAGAAATTCTAAGCCACACAAGGTCGTAGAAGACCATGTGTGACAAAAGGACGCATCAATTTCCAACAAGACTATTTGGGAAAATGAGCTGTGTGATCCACAGCCCAGCACACACAGCTGGTTTCCCCTACTTGAGCTGTGCACACACACCCTCTCCAGTGAACAAGGTAGGAGCTATGAATGGCCCTGCACCCAGAGAAAATATTTACAACTTAACCTTTCCTTTGAACCCACAGGAAATTCTGAGTTCAAAGACCTTAGAAGGGCTGAGGGAAAACCATGTCTGGATCATCTATAGGTTTTCTAGACACTACTGGTTGGATTTAGTTCATTCCACTCTTTAGTTAACCCTGCCATAGTATTTCTTCTTCTTCACAAGCTAATTTATGCCAATATAAAAAGGATTTAATGTAGGGGCACCTGAGTGGCTCAGTAGATTAAGTGCCCAACTCTTGATTTCAGGTCAGGTCATTATCTCAGGGTCGTGAGATCGAGCCACACATTGGGCTCTGTGCTGGGCATGGAGCCTGCTTAAGATTCTCTTTCTCCCTCTCTCTCCCCTCCACTGCCCCACTTGTGCTGTCTCTCTCTCTCTCTCAAAAAAAAAAAAAAAAAAAAAAAAAAAAAAAAAAAAAAAAAAAAAAAGAAAAGAAAAGAAAAAAGAAATTAAGAAGTGGTTTAATGTAAAACACAATGCATAAAGCATGGAAGGCATGACCAGTGAGTACTATATTTGTAAACTGGCTTTCTGGAGAAAGAAAAAATAAAGCCATGATTTATAGTCTTTGCCAATTCCCATGGTGTAAATACACCCATTATGGCAATGTCAAGCTAACAACAGTTTAACAACTTGCTCTCAGAATTCCTGAGAGTGGTTCATCTCTACTCTTTTTGCTGCATTTTCACACAATTATGTCTATACTATAAATAAAATATTATATGCTTTTTTCCTTGTGCTTGCTTTTTGAATTTATTCTATGACCATGTTCTATTTATTCTTACAGAGTGCTTAGGTAGTATTTTTTTTTTTTTTAAGGGAAGAAATGGCCCAGGCCTTGGAGGCAAACAGCTAAGTTCAAATAGTGGTGTCTCGTCTCACCAGTGGTGTGACCATGGGAACATTCCTTTGTTGAACTTCATTTCTTTACCTTCAAGGAAGAGATAACAAACAATACTCATTTCACAGGGTAAAAATAGTTAAGATTTACTAAGTGATCCTAAAATCCTAGTTCTTTCTTCTCACTTCCAACCATCAAATAAGTAATTACTGCAAAAACCGGTCTTATCAATGTAGAAAACTCTTCCTGGTTCTCGCTTCATGAGAAAGAAGAAGCAGAAGAGTATTACTGTATAAAGTAGCCTCTATCCTCGGTTGACCTTGGTAGTTCCTTATACATTCAGACTACATGACCTTAAGCTGCTGTACTTTTTTCAAGTGATGCAATAAGTGGAGTGACCACATTCATGGACTAGCAGTCAAGAGGACTGAGCATGGTCAGTGCATTCTTGAGCTTAGGTAGCTACATGCCTTCAGAGACTGTCATTGCTGGAAAAGACTTTGTGGAAAAATTAGCCTCAATCTTTCTTTGTTCTTATGGAGAATGAAAACTTCAAAGAAGAGAGGAAAATATTGAATATATGATTTTATAAATCAATATCCTATAAATAAAATCTTATATTAAAAATTTTTTATTATTTTTATTTTTTAAAAGATTTTATTTATTTGACAGACAGAGATCACAGGTAGGCAGAGAGGCAGGCAGAGAGAGAGAGAGGAGGAAGCAGGCTCCTTGCGAACAGAGAGTCCAATGTGGGGCTCAATCCCAGGACCCTGAGATCATGACCTGAGTTGAAGGCAGAGGCTTAACCCACTGAGCCACCCAGGCACCCCTAAATAAAATCTTATATTAATGTGATATTTTATGTATATCCTTTATATATATATATATGGATATATATATATATCCTTATATATATACCTTATACATCATATAAATATGCCTTATACAATCCTTTATATATACGTGTGTGTGTGTATGGAGAGAGAGAATGTGCAAGATTTAATTTAAAAAACAAACAAAAATAGGATGGGTGCTTTCAACATTTTTCAGGTTATAAAAGGTTTGCAATGATTATCTGAAGTGTGGTTTTAGCTGTGTTAATGGCATAAATACAAAATTCTGTACTTCCCCCAAACCAAAAGGCATCAAGTCAAGGTTATAAACCATGCCCCCTTGACCTGCTGCCCTAGCCCCTCCAGTAGGGTGATCCCCATGTAACCACAAGAGAAAACCTATCAGCTTTTCTCTCCAAGTGACCCCGGACCAAACCACTGCAGCCTAGCTAGAGCCATCCGGGCCTGACACCACGCGGCACACTTGGTGAGACAGTTAGCTTATCACCAGGCCCCTGTGCCTTAATACTGTCATAAGTGTGGAACTACACTGGGAAGGGATTCTGATCCCGAGGCCAGGCCAGGAACAGGTGGCCCTCCTGGCCCCCACTGCTTGACTAATTTAGAATACTGTGCCATGGAAAACAATATTCTATATAATATGATATCTAATAATATGTCAATGCTATTGGTATTGGCAACATTTGGTGTACTTGGTGCAAAGCTGATGAATTCTTTCTGTTGGAATGCACACTCAAATTAGAATAGGAAAAGTGTTCTATTTAGAGTGCTCAGTCTGGATGTTTCTTCCTTTTCCTTCCATTGGGAGAGATGATACAGCAGGAGATCCCATCATGAGGGCTAAGGAGAAAGAGGGACAGAGAATCTACACATACCACAGACTGTTTTCTCCCCAGCAGCCCCTGTGCTCCCACCCGTCTTACAAACAGAATGTCTGATGCCAGGAAGCTTGGGTCCTTGAGGCCAGCACCAGCTCTGCACAGCAGATGCTAGGTCTTACTCTACATAAGAGAAAAAAAAATAAATTTCTGTCTTGTTTCAAACTGCTATTATTTTGGGTATCTGTCATATGCCATCAAATCCAATCTTACCTGATACGTCAGGTAATCCACATCCGGGAGAACCGATCCCCAAATATGTGGCTGGAATTGATTTGAAGAAGGGAGAAGCCCAGTCAACTGGACCGAATTATTGCAGCCATAAAAACTGCCAGTCAGTGACCTCCCATTATGTGCCAGTCATCACTTCAAGTTTTTCTTTTTATTTCTTTTAAGGATTTTATTTATTTATTTGACAGAGAGAGACATAGCAAGAGAGGAAACACAAGCAGGGGGACTGGGAGAGGGAGAAGCAGGTTTCCTCTGAGCAGGGAGCCCAATGCGGGGCTCGATTCCAGGACACTGGGATCATGACCTGAGCCAAAGGCAGACGCCCAACCGGCTGAGCCACCCAGGGGCCTCATGCTTCACGTTTTTGAATACACTGTTACTTAAGTGTGGAGCAGGTACTGCTGTCTGCATTTTGCTCAGAGTTGAAAGAAGGGGCCTGAGGTCACTTTAGAAGATTTGTCATGGAGCCAGCATTCAGCTCTAGACTTGTCCAGCTCTAGATCTCAGAATCAAATATTTGTTACCCACTCTTTCAAAGAAATAAGTACTCCTGCATCTTTACTCCTGGTCCCTCAAAAGCCACAGACCTCCCCTGAAGCTTTCAAGTGTCTGTCTGGGCCCCCATCATTTTTGCAACACAAGGGAAACTGATGAAAAGTCATTTTAATATTGATTTTAAATTATACCGAAGTTAGTCTCTAAACTACATCAACCAAAGATTCCCAGTGGTTACCGAAAAGAAAAGTGATAAAATGGATGCAGAAATTCAGAATTCTGCACTCCATGTGTCCTTCCGCTTTTACGTCTCCTGTCTGGCTGTAGATTTTTGCAGGACAATGGATGAGTGTTCCTTTAGAACAGCTCACCTTCTCCTGATTCCAATTTTTCACTTGAATTCATCCTCCTCTGATCGGAAGAGAATTCTTATTCCTATGGCAACAAAGGTTTTTTCCCTCCTCCCTCCCTTTTAAAAATCCAAGCAGATATCCTTTGCCTCAGAATTGTAATAAACAGTGGGAACAGGTGACTCTATTTTTAAAACATGTTTTTCTCCACAAATTGTCCCTTACCATCAGGTTAGGGGGAAATCGTCTTCACAACCTCCTGTCCCTTGCCTTCAATTTTCTTCTGAAATACTTGTTGTTGGGGAAATCACAAGCTGAGCTAAGACTTTCCCAGGGGAGCCTAGGCCCACAGCTGTCCAGTTACTGGGTCCACACTTTCCTTTGGGATGGGGTGGAGCTGTCCTTTGGGGCTGGCTGACCCCTTTGAAAGAGTCTATGGAAAAGAACAGAGAGATACCCAGGGTTGACAGAGAGATTTTAATAAGAGCAGGAGCATAGAGTATATCTAAAAGTAGAATCAAACATTGCACTTCAGCATCTCCCACTTTTTCCAACAGCATGGGGGGCCTTAAGCCCTGGCATTTTCAAGCATCAGAGGGCTAAGAAGTGCTCTCTGCACTGCACCAGATGCCAAATACCAGGCAAATGGGGCCTCGCTGATGGGAATGTCACCCCCCAGTCATACCCATAAGCTCCCTGTAGCATCCCGTGGCCTTCTGAGGTACCCTGGTGCAGCCACCCCTTGCCCCTAGTTAGAATCCACCTGATATCCAGCCACTGACAGATGAACTTATCCATCCACTGTGCTCCCCACCTTGTTCACTCACTGTCAGTCAAGGGAATGCATTGCATCAGGATTGTACCTCCATTTTCCTAGGTTCCTTCTTTCAGGTGGTATAATGAGGTGGGCTGTACAGCTAGTCCCTCACTGTTGGCATTCAGATAGTTATCTGGCCTGTGTGAATCTCCGTGTCCTCACCTGGTGTGGGGCTTTCCTCATCACAGGTGGCTGGTGCAGTCATGGGCATGAAGCACTGGACATGGTAGAACCTGGCTCATTGTTTTACAGAGTGTCCCAGAGCCTCCCCCTTCTACTTTCCTCTCAAACTGAAACTCTCACGTCGATCAGGGAAAAAACACAACAAAAAAGGAACACTTTGTTTTGGGAAGCCTGTGCTCTGAGTGCTGAGTACGATACCATCTGGAACACCAGCAGCCACAGAGACCCCTTGATCATTAAGAAGCAAGCATTCTTCCCAGACACATACTTCCAACAAACTCTTACCCAGTGGTTAAGCTGTAGAGTGGCCCTTCCGAGGACTATAAACTAAAAGCAAAGGAGTTCTAAGAACAGCTGCTTTCCCTAGAACATCAAAGACAAGGCAAACCAACCTATTTCTCAGAAGTGCCCTGTGATTTAATTACTTGTGTTACCTCTGTGCTATTTTCTCCTGTTTTATTGTGAGCACATGGTATTCCTCCCTTTTATGAGCTGAAGTGTTTTGGGGAGGTTATCTTAGAAACACACCAACATATGACATTGTTTCTCAAGGTTGGTCATTTCCAAGTTCTCAACAGTTGAATTAGAAATAAACTTTCTGATCAAATGAATCTTTTGTTTAGATTAGAATTACTTATATCATACAGTGTATCTGACAGGTGAGATCATCATGATTGATTCCTTCCTTTTCCAAGTTTTTTGGAAGTTTCTGAACATACACCCCTAGCTTCAATACTTTGTAATACTGTGTGCATTTTGCTTCTTCCTCTATCACACACATTCTTTCCTCTCAATACTGGGGCATCCTTCGTGGGCACAGTTTATTCTGCACCAAGATGCTCACAGATCCCTTTACCAATTTCCCTGTTCCCCTTTCTAAGTTTCAGATTTTTCCTCCAAAGACCTGCATCTAGGATTCCTTTTCCAAGGCCCCTCTGTGGGTTCTGGAGCTGCTTTGCCCAGGCAGTACATGGCGGTTACACCTTCTGGAGTGATCTTTAGCAAGTTGATGGATGGGTGGGAAGTGAGAGCCCAACTCCCTGGTTTCGGGCAAAGCAGCTCTGAGGCTATAATTTACATGACAAATTCCCCTGAGGGTTGAAGCTGAAACTACCCTTCATGAGACTTTGCCTGAAATCATGCTGTTCGTGACTTCTTCCCCCTCCTGCCTTGCTTTCCTGCCCCTCTCACTATCAGTCTCTCCTGGGAACATTCCCATTACGGTCTTGCTTGCATACAAATCCTGGCATCGGAGTTTGTTTCTGGGGACCTGGACCAAGACGGGGAATGTTATCAGGAAAATCCCAGGCATCCAGCTTCACTCATATTTTCCAGTGTATAACTAACAAAGACTTTACTTATTTCTTTTATAAGTATGATGACTATATTATTATACATAAAAATGTATTATAAATCCTTAATACTATCTACTAGAGTCTCAGAAATGTCTCAATAAGCTTAGTCTTACTAATCAGACCCCATATTGCAAACATTACATGAGTTCGGTACATTCCTTTTAAAGCTCGTCGTCTCTTTTAATGCCATATATTTGTTGAAGAAATCAGATCATTCATCTTTAAGAGATCCTCCATTATGATTTTGACCAATTGCATCTTTGTGGTTTTAAGTAATGCTAATCCTTAATCATTCCTGTAAACCAGTGGTTAGATTTAGAAGCTTGATTAAATTCAGGTTTGGCTTTTTTGTTGCAAAACCTCCTCAAAGCTGGGGATATGTTCTTCTCACCACCTGACATCATGGGGCCCATGATGTCTGGGTCTGGTTTTACCAGCCCAATCCATCCACTATAGAACTCGCTACCAACCTTTCCAATGAGTGTTTACAAACACTGTATTATTATGAGTTGTAAAATAGTGAATACTTCTTTATTTGCCCTCTGCATTTCTTAGCTGGAATTTACCTGTAAAGAATATTCGTTTACCAAACAGAGAGAAAGAATATTCTCTTACCAACTATTTGGTTACCCTGAGATATAATCTGTGTAAGAAGGCAAGATAAATACTTGATTTCTTAATTCTATTTGCCGGTTTTTACAACAGTAACTTGGTATCCTAGCAACATCCAGAGGTGACCAATTACGGTAGTATTTTTATGAATTCTTCCATACTTGATATATTTTAATCCACTGAGGTCATTATTCTCTTTGATGCTTAATTTGTGCCCCAAATTTAAGCAATCCAAAATTCATTTTTCTTAAACTCACCAGTCATGATCAAATGACCAAAAAAAAAAAAAGAAGCTTGCAGACAAAGCAACCAGCTAATCCTCTTAAATTGATAAATTTACCAAAATCACAGTAGATTTAAATTCTGTTGACTCTGTATCTTGTGTGCCATTTATGTAATAATTAGGTATCCATATATCATTTCTGCTCAAGCATCCATCTGGTGTATCATTTGTAAGCCTAAAGATGATGGCATATTATTCTGGCCTATAGAGAAAAGCAATTGGAATGTGGATCATGCTTCTGGGGAAAATTCAAAGGTCTGGTATGATTCAACTGACAGAGACCATCTGCTTCTCAGGTCAACAGAGAGGGCCCAACACAGAAACATTAAAAGGGAAAAAGAGATGGTGGACAGATCAAATAAACCCACAGATTAGGAAACCCTCACTAATGCACACTGATAAAACAGAAGTACCTTTACTTACTTGCTCTTTGAAGGCATTACCACATTCTTCAGGAAAGTTCAGATGATTGAAAATAAAAAAAAACATGGATTATTCTCACTTTCTATTTGCCCCAAATCCTCCAAGTTTTCCCTCCAAGCAGTTCTGAACATCCATACTACTGTTTCAGCCCAGTTTCTACTTCTCTGTGACAGTAAGAAAGTTTATGAACTTCTCCAATCCTCAGTCTCCCTGACTTTAAGGTTTAGATGGAACCATTTTAGAAAGTCACATAAAACTTGAAAGAAAAAGAGCAGGTAAGGGCAGGAATAGGGTGTATTTTTCAACTGGTATCTGCTAACACCTTCCTGAGACCCAGAACTATAAAGAAAGAATGGCTGGAATTGTGATTAGCTGAATTGGTACCGTTTCAGATCAGAAAAGACAAAGTTAGCAAGTGCACCCTCATCTGGGCACTCTATTAGTGGAGAGGAAGAAAGAGGGTGGTATAGAAAATACACAGATGAGAACAGTTTCTAGCTCCAGGCACCAGATGGTACCATTGGCCCAGAGCACTTAAAATTGGAGAGAATCTGGTCAGAAGGGATGAGGGTTACTCTGAGCTTACCAGAATGAGAATACATTTGGTATTTGGAAATTTGCACAACAGGCTATTTGTGAATTGAAGTTTTGTTATTTCTTTTCTCAGTTCAGGAAAGAACTCTTGGGAACATTGCGGTAGTTGAGAGAGAGAGAGAGAGAAGAACTGTCCTTTCCAGGGAAGACAAATATTTCAGAATTACAATATTTTGAACAGTTAGTAGCTCAGAGAACTTTACTTTTATGGAGAGTGGTTATCATTTTACCTCTTGGCACAAGACTGTATGCTTCTCCGAAAAAGAAAAACAATGGGTTGGGGCACCTGGGTGGCTCAGTTTGTTAAGCATCTGCCTTCGGCTCAGGTCATGATCCCAGGGTCTTGGGATCAAGCCCCACATCAGGCTCCCTGCTCAATAGGGAGCCTGTTTCTCCCTCTCCCACTCCCCCTGCTTGTGCAGCCTCTGTCTCTTTGTCAAATAAATCTTTAAAAAAGAAAAAAACCCCAGCAGGTTATTTTGTCTGCCCAATTTGAGCCACATGATTGCAAGTGTCAGACCAGGTCTCAAAATTCAAGTGACTTTATATTATTTCATTTTATTTTTACTAACACTCAAAGTGATTCCATGAGCTTCGAGCTTTATAAAGAAAACTCAAACGAATGAATCATACTCTGTAGTAATGTAGGAATTAATAAAGTCAGCCATATAGTCATAAAATTATAAATAATACACTGATACAACCTCATTATGCAGTGGTCTGAGAAACAATCTTTATGTGTATTCCTGGACAGATCTTGGAGTCAGACTGGGTGGGTTCAGATGTTGGTTTTACCACTTACTGTGTGACTAACAACAACAAAAAGAAGCAAAGGGGGAGTCTCGCTTACTGTTTTTCTCTTAGCCACATAGTATTAACAGGAGCAGAATGGCTGGGCAAGTGAATTGCAGTACTGAGACATGTTTGCCCTGTGTTGATGTCTGTGGATCCTGCTGAGTTTCCTATTTCCACATCTCCCACCCAGCCTCTCCTTCTACATTCAAAAATCATTTTCAAAATTGAATTATAACTTCAGAAAAGTTTGCAAATAAAATTTATAGTACAGTTAACAAATCTTTTTTTAATTTTTTTTAGATTTTTTTTTAAAGATTTTATTTGACAGAGAGAGATCACAAGTAGGCAGAGAGGCAGGCAGAGAGAGAGAGAGAGAGAGAGGAGGAGGAAGCAGGCTCCCCGCCTAGCAGAGATCCTGACGCGGGACTCGATCCTAGGACCCTGAGATCATGACCTGAGCTGAAGGCAGAGGTTTAACCCACTGAGCCACCCAGGCGCCCCACAGTTAACAAATCTTGTGTGCAGAATGTGATGAACTTTTAAAAGGAACGTATGCCCATGTAACCACCAGACATCCAAAGATATAAAATATTTCTATTCTGTACCATTTTATAGGTACAGATGAGGCTCTGTCACAAGCCCCTCCTCCTCAGGATCCTGCCCCACTTTCCTGACTTCTCTCACCATAGATTTGGCCACGTGAACTTTTGTGTCTAGCTTAGTTCATTCAACATTACGGATTCATCTGTGTTATTGTACGTGTAAGTAGTTTGTATTCTTTTTTTCCCATTGCTGTGTGTAATCGCATTGTATGAATGCAATACAAATTGTTCTCCCTTATAATTTTGAGGGATAGTGGGTTGTTTGCGATTTTACACAATTATGAATTAAGCTTCTCTATCTGATCGTTTTTGAATATGTCCTTTGGTGAACAGAAGGACTCATTTCTGTTAATATATACTCAAAACTAGGGCTGCTGGGTCATAGGGTATATAAGTGTTTAGTTTTGCGAAGTGCTGAGAAACAGTTCTATAAAGTGACTGTAGCAATTGAACACTCCAACTAATAGTATGAGAGTTTCCAGTGTTCTGTATCCTTGCCAAACTAGGTATCATCAGCTTTTTAAAACTTAAGTGTAGTTGACAAACAATATTATATTAGTTTCAGGTGTGCAACATAGTGATTCAACATTTATATACATTACAAAGTTTCACCACAGTAAATGTAGCTACCATCTGTCACCATGTAAAGTTGTTACATTATTATTAATTATTTTCCCTGTGCTATGCATTACATCCTGTGACTTACAAATTGGAACTTGGTACCTTTCAATGCCCTTTTCCTATTTCACCTGTCCCCCCATCTCCCTTCCCTTTGGCAACCACTGGATTGCTCTCTGTATCTGAATCTGTTTCTGTTTTACTTTATCTGTTCATTTTGTTTTTTAGATTCCACATATAAGTGACACCATGCAGCTAATATTAGCCTTTCTGGAAGGTGTATGGCAGTATCACATTGTGGCATGTATGTGTATATACATACACATACACATGTATGTGCATACACATACACATATACATATGTATATATGTATTTTCCCCTATATTGTGCCTTTCATCTGTGTAACTTATTTATTTTATAACTGGAAGTTTGTACCTCTTAATCTCCCTCACCTATTTCATCTGTCCCCTCCCCACTCCCTTCCCCCTGGAAACCACCAGTTTGTTCTCTGTATTCATAGGTCTATTTCTTTTTTTTTTTTTTAAGATTTTATTTATTTATTTGACAGATAGAGATCACAAGTAGGCAGAGAGGCAGGCAGAGAGAGAGAGAGGAGGAAGCGGGCTCCCTGCTGAGCAGAGAGCCCGATGTGGGGTTTGATCCCAGGACCCTGGGATCTTGACCTGAGCCAAAGGCAGAGTCTTTAACCCACTGAGCCACCCAGGTGCCCCAACACGTCTATTTCTGCTTTTTTGGTTTGTTTGCTTTTTCAGATTCCACATATAAGTAAAAATCATATGGTATTTGTCTTTCTCTGATTTATTTCATTTAACTTATTACCCTTTGGGTTTATCTGTGTTGTCACAAATGGCAAGATCTCTTTCTTTTTTTAATGACTGAGAAACATTCCATTGTGTGTGTGTGTGTGTGTGTGTGTTATACACATATGTCACATCTTCTTTTTCATCTATCTATGGTCACTTAGGTTGTTCCCATATCTTGGTTATTGTAAATAATAACACAATAAACATGGGGTATACATATATGTATCTTTTCAAATTAGTGTTTTCACTTTCTTTGGGTAAACACCTAGCGGTGGAATTACCAGATCATATGTTATTTCTATTTTTAATTTTTGAGAAATCTCCATAGTTTTCTGTAGTGGCTGCACCAATTTATATTCCTGCCAACAGTGTACCTTCTCCACAGCTTCACCAATTTATTTCTTGTGTTTTTGATAGTAGCCATTCTGACAGTGTGAGGTGGTATCTCTTTGTGGTTACAATCCACATTGCCTTGATGATGAGTGATGATGAGCATCTTTTCATGTGTCTGTTGGCCATCTGGATATCTTCTCTGGCAAAATGCTTATTTAGGTCCTGACCTAACCACATTGTGGTTTCAATTTCCATTTTATTTAATCACTAATGATATAGAATCTCTCTCTCTCTCTCTCTCTCTATGTATTGGGGGAACATTTGAATATCCTGTTTTGTAAATTGTTGTTCAAGCCTTTTACCCATTTTTTTAGTCTATTTGTTTATAATTGATTTTTAGGAGTTTTTAGAAACATATTCTGGATAGGGGTCCTATTTTAGATTTAGGCATTATAACTTTCCTGTCTTGAGAATTGCTATTTCACTCTATTCATAGTGTCCCTTTTAAATAAAATCTAGTTTATCAACCTCTTCTTTTATGATGAGTGCACTTGATACCTTGTTTAAAAAATTATTGCCTATCCCTATATAATGAAAGTATTTTCCTCTGTTCACTTTTACAAGTTTAATTGCATTAGGATACAACCTATGCTCCAGCTCAAAAGAATTTTTCTGCCTGGTGAAAGGTAGGAGTCAAAGTTCATTTTTTAAATACAGATATCCAGCTGACCCAACACAAACCACTGAAAGGGTCACACATTCTTTACTAAGTTCAGTATGATATGCCATTTAGCTCAAAGTTTTTTATTTTTATTTTTGCATTTCTATTCTTCCTTTATCATGAATGAATTCAGAATTTTATAAAAAGTACTTTTTCTGTATCTTATGAAATAATCATGTGGTTTTCTTTTATATTCAGTTACAGTAAGTTACATTTTTTTTCAAATTTAAAATAAACTTATATTTTTAGGATAAATTCAACTTAGTCCTAAAATATTATTAACCCATTTATACTTTGCTGGGTTTGGTTCACCAATACTTTGTGTAGGAACTTTGCAAATATATCTATGATAACATTGGCTTCTAATTTTCCTTTATCATACTGATTTTGTGGTCTTTAGTATTAAGGTTATTCTAGCTTTATAAAATAAATTGAAAAGTCTATACTCTAAATCCTCTGGGAGGACTTATGTATGATTGGCACCATATATCCCTTAAACATTTAATATACCTCACCAGTGACACTATCTTGGACTCAGAGCGTTTTGATTCTCAGGGGTATTCTATGATAGTGTATTGATTATGGAATCTCAAGAAATGAAAGAGATAATAATGCTTGACATTTATATAGTTGGAAAATTTTCAGGTCTGGTGGGAAGAAACCTAACATGAGTCCTCTTGATATGGATTCATGGCTTTTTACCAGTTCCCAGAGGAACCCATGTGCACTGGGAAGGGAAAATATAAAGACTTCCAGGGGTTATTAGAAATTGTTTCAAGGGGTGGTTGGGTGGCTCAGTCAGTTAAGCATCTGCCTTTGGCTCAGGTCATGATCCCTGGGTCCTAGGATCCCCTGCTCAGAAGAGAGCCTGCTTCTCCCTCTCTCTCTCTACCCACTCCCACCCCTGCTCACTCTGTCTCTCTCTCTCTTTCTCAAATAAATAAATAAAATCTTAAAAAAAAAAAGAAATTTGTTCTGAACTTATGACCATCCTCTGACACATGATTGGCATGATGGTCAGTTATTCAGAGCGAGGGTTTTAATGGGATTGAGGTCTCAGATTGAATAGTGGGAACAGATCACTTAGTAACTGGTATATTGTCCACAATAGTTTTCTTACCTGTAGAATGAGGACCATTATAGAAGGAAGGACCAAATGGAGACCACTGGATCTGCCTCCTCTGCCATGATAACAAATTAAAAGCAGGAATTAATCCCTGGAAGAGATGCAGAGATTAGCACAGCCACTGAAGACTTGGGATTTGTAGAAGTGGTGAATCTTACCATAACTCTCTTGATTTGCCTGTATTACTGGTGCAAAAGCAAGATGGACCTTAGAAAATGGCAGCAGATTATTACAAGCTTATTCAGGTAATAAAGGTAACCAGGTAATAAAGCCAATCACAGAAATGATTTCAGATGCGGCCCTTTACTGGAGCAGATTCACAGACCTACTGCTACCTGGTAGGTAGTTAATGACCCAACAGATGCTTTATCCTTCTATTCTAGACAAAAGAAAGTTGTATTTGTATGGCAGGGACAACAATTTGCTTTTACGGTATTGTTTCACAGTGGTGTAAAACTTTACTACATTGTCTCATAGCTGTGTAAATTCTCTCATTCTCTCATCTACTATGAGCCAAAGGAATCTTGCTCCTTCTGAAGCTCTTAGAACATCGTGGTGATTCATTATACAGCTCAGATGATGCAAACTGGATCTAGTGAGCAGAAGGTTTTGAGCATTCTGGATACCTCACTGAGACATATGAATGAAAAAATATGAGAGAGAAACTTTAAGAAAGTTTAGGGGCCTGCCATGATGCTAAAGTTTCGAGAAATCTATTGATCAATATAATGTTGGAGTTTCCTTCTTAGAGAAAAGGTATTGCAACTTACTCTGCCCATGTCTAAGAGGAAGGAAGTTGGAGGTCACATATGCTATATTTTGGAGTTTCTATTCACCAGGTACTCCTTAAACGCCTTTTTACAAGTACCATTTGTGGGTTAACATAATCAATGACCTGTTGCTATGGGTTACCATACATCACCATGTCCATCCAGAGCACATATTTTAGAAGCAAACAAATGCAGTGATGGGATACAGAATACAATGTCTTCTTATGTGCACTAGCTTTCACTAGCTGTGTGCTTGATAGAACAGAGGAAGGCCCTGGTACAGGCTCTGTTTTATTGCTAACTAGAAGAACTAGAAGACCACACCATTCAAGGCTGGATGTGGTATATGTGGTATATGTCTTAAATGAATGGCCAACGTTTGGCATCATCGCCCCAGAATGCATGGGTCTGAGAATCAAGAAGTGGGAGCAACCCTCTCATTTTTACATATAATAAGTAACCTGAAGAACTTCTGCTTCTTGTTTCTGCGACCTTGGGATTGGTGGGTTGGAGATCCTACTGCCAAAGAATGCTTCCACCAAGGACAGGTTATGGTGGCATTCAAATGGCAGCTGGCCGCTTGAGCTTCTCATGATGCCGAACCAGCAATCAGAGAAGAGCAGGACTGTGTCTTCAGGTATTCACGGTGTACTTATTGTCAAGGGAAATTGAGCTGCTCCTTCTCATCAAGGAACTCCCTTGCCCAAAAGTTCTCCGTACTGGAATATTGTGGAAACAAAATCAAGAAGAAAAAGAAAAAAAAACCATAAAGAGCTCAGATACTAGAGAGATTAAGGTTTGAGTCATCTCAACAAGCAGAGAGTTCCATCCCACTGAATTGCTGGCAAGAGTAGGGGAAAGGAGAGTAGAAAGCAGCAAATGCAGGATTCTCAAATTCAACCAAAAATTGACTACCAAACTGGGGACTATTGTAGCTATATTTGTTACTTATTCTGTTGCCCCCATTTTCCTCTAGTATCTTATAGTAGAATACTGATAGTGGCTTATGTTTTAGGTTTCAGCTGGAAGTACATCTGATTTTATAGCATCCCTCAATAATACGGTAGACGATAGGGCTTCCCTTGTCCCTTGTGATCAACACAAACTCTTCGCACCCAGCTGAAGCAAGAGTGAACGTTGAAAGGAAATGGTTTGAGGAATGGCAGATGCATTCTAATTTGCTTTTCTGATTTGCACCCCACCCTCTTCTACCCTGCTCCCCATGAACTTACAAAAGCAACAATGGTCTCCCTTGCCCTTTGGTTTCTGATTGGTTTTGGCCACAAGAAGATGGACCAAGAGAGAGGAGAGAGGGAGGGGGGGTGAGGGAGGGGGTATTTTCCTTCCTGTCTCCCTCCCTGTATGGCTTCATAAGGCTGGTTTGTCTTTCCTCAAATGGTCACTGACACTATCTAGATCAGCCTCTCAATGCCACCCTCTCCTTCCTGCTCTGACAACCATCACCTCCCCTCATCCCTTTGTACCAAGTGGGGAGAACAGCTTTGCTGTTACTACAGGAGGGGTACGTCCTTCTTCCTTGGGACTTCCCTTACCCTAATTTGAGGGCATAATCTCCCTCCTGCTGGGACCCTGGTTGATATAGCTTGTTTATCTATATTCTCCTTCCATACACATTCCTCCAGGAATATCACCAGAATGAGCCTAAGTGGTTTCCTCCTCCCTTCTCTTTGGAACCTATAGCAAAGAATATTTTCATTTAGTTTAAGCTTTTACAAAGGACAGGAGGCGTTGTTCTTCCTTATACTTTTTGCCCCACCATAATGCCACAGGCAAGAAATTATAGGGACTTGTCTATCTACATAGAAAACGTAGATGGAAAGAGAGATAAACACAAATTAATACCTTAAATGTATTCTGATAAAGACCTCCCTGTTTGGCAATTTGCCTGCTGTCAGCCTGGATTTGGATGTTCTACCTCACTCAGTGGCTTCCTCTACAACACACTTGGCAATAAAAACCTAATCAAAGGAGGGCAGATGCATTTCATTTCCAGTGTCAACCCTCATTGATTGGCTCCTGGGGCATGGTATTGGGAGGGATTCTGAGGCCTCATCCCAGCTCAGCAGGAAAGAATGCCGTAATCAATTAGGGATGCCTCTCAGGAGCAGGGGGCCAGAGGTCTATCAGCCAAGAGCTGCCTGTTTATCATCTCCCTTCTGATCTCTTCCTCTACCTAAGCAGTAACCCCTTTCTTGGCTAATTAACCCTCAGGAGTTCAAGAGGCAAAGGGCCATTTTTCTCCTGGAGAAGACCAAGTTGGAGGCTAGGGCAAGAACTGTGGGCTTAAACCCTAACACCTCCTTAGATATAAAAGTGGTTGCTCGGTGTGAGTTCAGCGAATACTGGCTGAACAGATATCAATGGATAAGGGCGTTGTCCTTTATAGTCTCCTATTCTTGCCATAACGTGTGTGCAGAGATTTTCACCTTGAGTCTTTTTTAGAATAATATGCTTTCTAACTTTCTGCTAATTAAGCAGAAGAGTTGAAGTAGGAAATAATGAATTACTTTGATCTAATTGAAGCATGAGATCAAGATGTTTTTGCCCTCCTTTCAGCCATCCCAGAGTCCCAGCACCTGCCGTAATTGCCATGCATCTATGTCTCCAGGTCCTCGAAGTCAGACTCAAAATCTTGAAATAGAGAGGGAGACAACAACCTCAGACTACCAATTGCTGAAAATTAGCATTGGCCAATTGGCATATCTTGTTGTTCCAGAATTTACCAAGAAGCTGCCACGTTGCTTTCCCAATAGACCCAAGGTCCTATGTCTTGATCATCATGAGCCTCAACTTGTAGCATTAGGTTTCTGCTTCATTCCTCCTACCCTTCCTGGGGATGGGACCCTAAGCCTCTTGCTTACAGGAAGTTTTCTCACTACTCCTTAAAAATCTTCTCAAATGAGGACTCCCCACCACAATTCCCCTCCTCCTCTGCGTCCTCCTTACCCGTGGAGCCCCACCACATCACTTCTGCTGTCCTTCCATTGGATGGGTATTAGATGTCCCATACTTGGTGCACACTCTAATTTTCTCTCCCTCATCCCCGGATTGCTGTGTGGAATCAGAAACAACAAAAAGGGGCGGACACAACTCAACCTTTGGCACTGAAGCCAGAAATCCAGATTATGTGACACTTCTCCAGTTGCTGATGTTGTCAGCTAACTCGGATTTCTAAACACGGATCCAATCCACGCATCACTGGTTTGTGATTTCCACTTTTTTTAAAGTGAGGTGGTGAAAAGGGCTCATGGGTGGCCCAGTGGGTTGAGCCTCTGCCTTCAGCTCAGGTCATGGTCTCAGGGTCCTCGGGCTTTCTGCTCAGCAGGGAGTCTGCTTTCCCCCTCTCTCTCTGCCTGCCTCTCTGCCTACTTGTGATCTCTCTGTCAGATAAATAAATAAAATCTTTAAAAAATAATATTTCTTTTTAAAAAAAGTGAGGTGAAAAGTAATCTGGTAATGCGACTGATCACCTTTGTACACCCCAGTTTATGGTGGAAAGCTGATCCTGAATTTCTCTGTATACAAAGGAACAAATTTGAAAAACAAAACAAAACAGTCTTTCTTGGCTGGGTTGCACTGAACACCAATTTAAAATAAAACTTTATTTCAAGCTACATTTAGTCCCTAAGAAATTAGATGAAAAGAGACCAAATGAATCAGCCAGACAAGTGAAGCTCTTTATTCACCCCTCTCTGTTGCCAGCTGGATCTTCAGTGCACATTGGCTTTGCTCCCCGAGGTACCCTAAAACAAACACAGAATGCATGTCTCCTGAAGATGAAAGGTTTTACATGTTTGAAATTAAAAGAACCCATAAACTGCAGTGAAAGCAGACTCTGTCATCTAAGTAGGAAAGTGAAACCTTTCAGGGAAGATAATAACATTATTCATAGAGTCACAGAGGTTCAGAGCCTGGCGGGTCCCGTTCATACAGGTTTTCCAGTGAAACTTAGAAAGTCTGTCAATGTTTTTAAGCCAAACAATGAAAGTAAACCTGAGACGGCCGGATGATGAGTTATTTTGAGTTAATCTTTTGTTGTTGTTGTTCTTGGATGAGATTGGTGATTCTCGTAGAGTTACATCAGAGCAAACTGGCTAGGTCAATGTGGCCATCAAAATAACCAGCTGTTAACCCATTCAGTGCTTGGCAGTCGATCTGAATTTTTTGGGATGTAGCTGACTCATCTGTGCATTTTTATTTGGTTTCCAAGGTAGAGGTGTGGACAGTGAATTAAATACTCAGTGTTGGTGGGAAATGTCCAAAGACCCTTTCCAGGTATATAGTACTGAGTTTCATCTTTTCTCTTGTTTTACTTTTCTCCCCTCTTTTTAAAATTTATTTTTATTAATTTTTAAGTTTTTTATTTAAATTCCGATTAGTTAACATACAGGGTAATATTAGTTTCAGGTGTAGAGTATAGTGGTTCAACACTTCCATACGTCAGGTGCTCATCACAACAAGTGTGCTCCTTAATCCCTATTACCTGTTTAACACCCTACCCCCAAAATACCTCCCTTCTGGTGATGATCAGTTGATTCTCTGTAGTTAAGAGTCTGTTGCTTGGGAATATCTGGGTGGTTCAGTTGGTTAAGCGTCTGCCTTTGGCTCAGGTCACCATCTCAGGGTCCTGGGATTGAACCTCACATGGGGCTCTGTGTTCAGTGGGCAGTTGGCTTCTCCCTCTCACTATCCCTCTGTGCTCTCTCTCTCTCTCTCTCAAATAAATAAATAAAATCTCTCTTTTTTTTTTTTTTAAAGGAGAGTCTGGGGCATACGAGTGGTTCAGTCAGTTAAGCAGCTGCCTTTGGCTCAGGTCATGATCCCAGGATCCTGGGATGGAGTCCTACATCAGGCTCCCCGATCAGCAGGGAGCCTGCTTCTCCCTCTCCCTCTGCCTGCTGCTCTGCCTACTTGTGTTCTCTCTCCATCTCTCTAATACATAAATAAATTCTTAAAAAAAAAAAAAGGAGAGTCTGTTGCTTGGTCTTTTCCTCTCTATCCCCCCTCCTTTGCTTTTTATTTTGTTTCTTAACTTTAGAGGAAAAGAATGTGGAAATGCTAAGTTTGAACACAAATAAGCCAAATTGTAGTGAGGTTAATTGCTTTGTGTGGCATACCTGTAAAAATATTAACAGGATAAGCAAGTGATTAAAGAAAAGAAAGCACCCATCTTTAAAGTCCAACTCAATTCTTTTTTAAAAAAACACTTATTCAAAACATTGAAGAACATTCTGAGTGAATGCCCTATAAACACTGATTAACTTCTGAAGGTACAATTTAGCCCAAGTACTGTGATTCTATGCAGTACTGGCTGTGATTAAAATAGCATTGATAGTATCTACAAAAATGTATTTTCCAAAAATGAATTATATTTCAAGATTTAAATTTTGCCCCATTGTCATAACGGATTTATGTATTGGCCTTGGTTGAAACAAGTCCTAAATTTAATTTTAAGAGAGGGAAAATTTAAAGGAGAAAATAATTTAATAATATGTGAGGAAGTGTTAAGCTCTAAAATATACTGAGACATAGAATGAATGAAAATGCTAATCATTTATTTTTAAAAAGTTAAAAATAAAGCAGAACATAATTAGATAATATGTTTTATTTTTGACCCTTTTTTTTCTTTTGGTTCATTCATTAAAAAAACAACTTTCCAAAATACACCTCCCTACTATTTATTCTAGTAAATGTTGGCCCCTGTGATCCAGGGGCCAACAGCATTGGCATTCTTCAGGGAGTTAGTTAGAAACACTGGCTTGGCCCCATGAAAAACCTGCTGAGTCAGAATCTGTATTTTACAAGATCTCAGGTGATTTGTGTGCACGTTGAAGTTTGAGAAGCACTAGTTTATAAACCTATAAGACAAAAGTAAAAAATAAGATTGGCCCTGACCTCAAGTAAGTCATATTCTAAGGAGGTAAATGTATCAAGTGAACAGGTAATTGAGGTCCAAGTACACAAAGCATTATGGGAACATAGTGGAGAAAATGCCTAACTATACAAAAGAAATTCCTTGAAGATATAGAGAAATTAGTTGGATCTTGAAAACTAAGTAAAGAAGAGTAAATGACATTCTCTAATATCTGGAGAATGGGAGCCCTTTTCATATGTGGACTAGTGACTAGCAGAAGCAAGACGTGGAGTCAGGGGCCACCGAGGCAGGATGGCAACAGCGTATGACTTTTACCCTTGGGACAATGAGTAGACATCAGAGATTTGAGGAAGAGGCATCATATGCGATGATTCTGTTTCAGAAACATTCTGTGTAGTACGCACAAAAAAAGAGCACCAACGAGTAGGCAACTGCCAGGCCTACATTCAGGAGGTAACAACTCCAAGGAAGGAAGGATTTAAAAGGCACCTAGATGGCGGTTGTGAACCTGACTCCTGAGGTCCATTGAACCATAGTCAGTACTTATAGAACTCTGACATGGTGGGTGTTCAACTTAATGGTTTTATAGTTTTCTTCCAAATATTCACAAAGAGAGATGCCATTTTTACATAATGTCTTGAGTGAGGTTTCTCAGTCTTTCTCAGATAAATTGAGAACCAATTTTTACCATTTTTCTAAGAGCATTGCATTTTCCACAAAGATCATCTACACCATTTCTTGGTCAAGTTCCATTACACTCAATGCGCATGAGCTGGATCAGTTGACTCTTCTCTAGATGTTTTCTTTATCATGAGGCAGGATCTAGCCTTTTAAGCAAGAAGCAAGGGAGAACAAAATGCTATCCTATTCTAACAATAAAAAGGACCTCAGAGCTCATCCAGATATAAACAAAATAAGCAACAAAAATGTTTAAACGATGCTAATTCCCTTTGGTTGAGTTGTCCCATCTCAGAAAGATTAGTTAATTAACCAATTGCTCAGCACATCTTTATTGAGGTTGTCTATGTGGCCTTTGCATGCAGCCACAAGTATTGATGCAAAAAGAAATATAGTAAGATGTTATGCTATAATAAAGTATGGGTTAAGGACACCACTCTAGAGGTAAGGATGTAGGCTCTCAAGCCAGACTGGATTCAAGCCTAGTTCTGGCATTTATGGGTTGTTTGATCTTTGACAAATTAATTAAACTTTCTGAACTTTAGTTTCTTTACCTTTTAGTTTTCTTTACTAAATGTAGATAATAAAGGCATATAGCTTATCGGGTTGTTGTAAGTATTGAATGAGTTAAATATATGAAGCATCTTTAATGGTGGTTGACCTCCAGTGAAAGCTCAGTCAATGTTAACTGTTACTATCATTATTAGGAGACCTATTTTCCAAGTTTTCCAAGAAGGAGCACAAGGGGAAGTTCTGCCAATTCTAATAGAAATGTTAGAAGGTGACATTTGACCCAAGCCTTGAAAGATGACTAGCCAATTTCTTGGAGGACAAGGTAGAAAGAAGAAGAGTATGGAGAAGAAGGAATGATCTAAGCAAAAGGATAACAGGGTGCTTTTAGGATTTTATGAGTAGAATGCTCTAGGAGTATAGGAGACAACTGCAGAAGTCCAAGGAGGCAAGGATTAGGACCTTAACCAGTTCTGTTGAACAGGAAATGGAGAAGAGGAGAGAGATTGGTATTTAGGAGGGCACGCATCGCATGGAACACTGGGTGTGGTACATAAACAATGAACCTTGGAACACTGAAAAAATAAAATTAAAAAAATCAAAGCTGAAAAAAAAAAGAATAGTGAAGCTATAGGATTTGTACATGACTAAATGTGGTGGGTGAGGTATGGGGAGGCCTCATGATGACTTCCAGATTTCCCACTTAGGTCGGTGGGGATCCTGTATAACTGACACAGGGAACATTAGGAGGAGAAAGATATGAAGGTACATTTAGTTTTAGACATACTGACTTCAGGAGTAGGTGAGACATCCAGGTAGAAATCGTCAATAAGCAGTTGGATAAAGCGATGGCACATCATAGGGACTCAATAAACATGTGTTGAGTAAAATAAACTAGAACACATGAGAGAAAAGTCTGAGTTCTAGATAGACTTCATTTCAACAATTTTTAATACATGGAAGGATTATTTTCCCACAAGTATCCATGGATATTTTTTAAAGCAATAACTCACTTACTTTTCAAAATAAAAATAAGTTTATGGCTTTTCTTAATTATTAAAGCAATACATACCTACCATATATATATATATATATTCAAATAGCAAGTTATAAATAACAATGAGAAAAATACAATAAATTATAGAGAAAATCACCAGTAACCCCATCAGATTCACTCAGAGATAACCATCAACATTCTGTTTTCAGAATTTTTATGATGAAATGTACATAAACATACTTTTTATAAAATTGGGTCATAACATTTGTAATATTTTATAACCTTCCTTTTCCTATTAACAACTTAGAAGAGATAACTGTTTATGTCTCGATAAATGAACCCATGTGACCATTTCATGGTTACGTTTATCCCATAATTGAAAAGGTTCCCACTTTTTTGATATTATAAACAATAAAGCAATACTTTATATATATATATTGATTCACATATCCAATTATTTCCTTAGGATGATTTCCTTAGGATAATTCTGAAGTAGAATTTCTGTTTTAAAGGAAATGCCCATTTAAAATTGGATAGACATGCCAAATTTTCCTCCAAAGGATTTGGAAGAATCTCAATTTACCTTACCAAATCGACACAAAAGAATGCCATTTTTCATGCCTACTGTACCACCTTCATCAACATTAGCTTTGAAACATTGGTTTATGGTAAGAAAGGAAAGGAAAAGTGAATTGAGGCAAACTGGAGGGGGAGTCGAACAATGAGAAACTGTGGACTCTGAAAAACAAACTGCGGGTTTGGAAAAGAGGGGTGGGAGGATGGGTAAGCCTGGTGATGAGTATTACAGAGGGCATATTGCAAAATAAAATAAAACTTTAAAATATACTAAAAAGAAAAAGAGAGAGAGAGAGAGAGAGAGAAAGGTAAGCAAAGGACAGATCTCTCAGAGACCTGTAAGTCAGGAGAGAGATTTAGACATGGGTGGAGAAGTCATGGACATAGTCAAGATTGTCCCAGGGAGGATGTGTAGAGTAAGAAGGAAAGTGAGCCTAGGATTGACCTCTGAGAAAGCCTAAAATGATAGGGGCTAATAAAGGAAGAAGGGTTAATGAAAAAAATGAGGAGAAATCAGTCAGAGCAGAGTCAGCAAGAGACACGGAAGCAAGCTCTCTATTTAATCCAAGGGGACTTGTGATTAAAACCTTCTATTTAATCCAAGGGGACCTTCCATAGGTCATCATCACTGGCTCCTGAGTCAAATTCAAGTCTATGATTCCTTTAAAATCTCTACTGACGTCATTAACCAGGGTCAGGTAGGGTTATAGAAGGTAATTAACTCCA
Source organism: Lontra canadensis (assembly GCF_010015895.1). Classification (NCBI taxonomy): domain Eukaryota; kingdom Metazoa; phylum Chordata; class Mammalia; order Carnivora; family Mustelidae; genus Lontra; species Lontra canadensis. The sequence continues at coordinate 3,147,378 of NW_022631122.1, forward strand.
CAAACTAGACATTTTCAGAGAAGCTAAAAGATTCATTTATCTTTCAATTTCTAACTCCCAAAGCAATCTGAGCTTTGTAAGAATTCCTATTAATGGTTCTAGATAAGACAACAAGAGATTTTAAGCCCCCGAGTTAAAAAGTCTCATCTCAGCCATTGTAAAATTGAAAAAGAATGCAAGCATTCTATTGAAGTAGGACTAGAGATGCAGATATATCCACACTACAGAGACAACAGATAAAAATAGGATCAAGAAATGCAACAGAAAAGTAACTTCAAAATAAATAAAAAATTGCTCCTTATCTATATGCTTTCAATTTTGGGCATGAGTTGAGACATCTGTTCAGCTGGAGGGGGAGGGGGCAGAATCAGCTAAGCCTAGCTTTCCTTATTCTTTTTCAATAAATCTGAGACTTGAAAGCTACCACTGGTTAACCTTTCCTGTCCCCAAAATAAAATAAAGCTTCTTTAAAAAAACGTACATACCACAGGATATAGCAGGAGTAATGTTAATACAACATATAGAGATTTAAACATCTTAAAAAAAAATTTTTTTTCTCAAGTGGGTGCAAAACTTTCTTTGGGTGAATATTTTTAGTGACTAACAAGTCCTTAGATAAGAAGTTCCTACAAGGTATATTAGTGACTGATAGACTCCGAGAATATTGAATAGGAATTTAATAATACACAATGTCATGCTTTTAACAATTCTATAAAGTGCAGGATTTTCTGGAATTTTCAACAGCAGTTCAGTCTCACCTTCAGTAAATACTCCTTCTCTGGGTTTTTTTTTTTTTCTTCCTCGGTTATTTTTCTGAAAGGAGAAAGAAACTGCTGACGGACACTTAAAGGAGGAACCATGGAAATGTATTTACTCTTGTCAATTCATGACAAGTGAAATTATTGTACGCTTTAGATTGCCCACATATGAGAATCAGCCATCATCCTCAACGTATAACACTTGACACAGTCAAGTTGTCAAGACAACAGGAAAAAAAAAAAAGTCTTAGGCATATAAGGGCTTAGAAAATGCATAAAATCTGCCTCTGGGTCGGGGGAGACTTACTTCAGGGTATAGATCCATGTGATTGGAAGATTAATTTAAATTATGAGCACAGTGTAGTGTAGTGTAGTGTAGTGTAGTGTGGTGGAAAAAAAGACTGGCAGTATAGGAACGAGCTGAAATACTTCTATATAATAGGATGAAAAATATGACCACAAGATGAAACCAACAGAAATATTCATGAAAAGGGCACCTGGCTGGCTCAGTCAGTGGAGCATGTGACTCTTGATCTCGGGGTTACGAATTGGAGCCCCATGTTGCGTGTAGAGATTACTTAAACAAATAAATAAATCTTTAAAAAAGGAAATAAAAACAATAAAAAGATATACTGTGAACACTATAACCTAATAGCAATGACCTGGGTCCTAAACTCCAAAATGGTCTCAGATGAAAATTCTAATCCCTCCAAAGAAACCAGAGGCTAGCTAACCCTTTACTCTTCAACCCACGGCTACCCAATATTTTCCAGCTCTCCAAGCCATGCAACAGGGTTTGACCAATAAAATGGGTACAGAGATATGCACCCCACCTCCAGGTCTGGTACACAAAGCCTACCTTGCAATTCTCTTCTCTCCCTCCTCTGGCCTCCTTCCTCCCTCTAGGTGGCTCTCCCTCTCTCCCACTCTCTCTCTCCCATACCCAGACTGGAAGTAAACACCCAAGGCAGCTTTGAAAGTCACGGGTTGAGAACAGTAGGGCCATCATCAGTCTGGATTCTGAAGTGACTTCATGAAGCAGAATCCACTCCATCCAACCCCAACAAACTCTACATGAGTGAACCATAAGCTTCTTTCATGTTAAGCTGCCCAGACATTGGATTTTATCTGTTACAACAACTAGCTTTACCTTAACTAATATAATATCCTACTCAAAACCTGTAAAATAAGTCTCTTTGTTAGGAACACCAGTACCCTTGGGGAGTTTCTGGGAAAAATTCTGAACCTGTGGACCATCAGGATTTATGATCAGCTCTCCTGCAACCTCTCAAAGGTCACACTACTACTACGATCTATGACCGCCCCCCGTTATCCTCTGTCTTACATCATTGGCATGGGAGGGAAGGAGGAAAGGCAAAAATCATATCAGTTTGATAAAAAAATAAAAAGCAATTTATTAACTCCTTCCTTAAAAAATGTCAGACATGTCTACATGGAGATTGAATCCACAAAGGAGTGGTAAAGAGAAGAAAAGAACATGATTTAATTTATTCTCAGCTAACAGGAAACTGAAATCCATATGGCTTTCCTCTCTCCTGCAATCGAGATGGGTTACAGTGCCGCATCTGTGAGAAATATGCTTCATGTCAGACTGGTTAGGAGAGTCAATATTAGACATGACCTCTTTCTCTTTAAGGGTAGGCAAACTCCATCATCCATTTATTTCTCTGGTGAGGCTTAAAGAAAGGCCTTAATCAACTTGCCTTATAACCTGAAGGCATTTGGAAGAAAAATCTATATTTGTTTCCTTAGTCAGATTGTTGAAGCATGAAATGGGATGTCTTGTCCTGCTGCCTTTGGTGCAAATGCCATATATTCTGTTTATTTATTTGGATGGGGGTAGGAGGGGACTTGCTGAAAAGTTTTATATATTGCCCACTGACTTTGAGCAATGTGGTTCAACTGCTAGGGAAAGACGGGCAGATGCTTTCAATGCGGGAGAGTTACAGAACAACGTTCTTCTAAAATACAGGAACACATAATCACTGCATTGCCATCCACCTGAGAATAACAAGAAAAATTCTGAAATTATTTCCGTTTCAGCCAACTTCTTTGAGTTCCTTAATTGGCAGTATTACAAACATAAATTCCAAACATCCTCTGAAACGGATCTGGTGATAAGCCATCAAAGGGAAACGCGGGCTGAAGGAGGGGCTGCACTGGACCCCAGTCCTCAGGCTGGGGGCCTGCAGGCAATGTGATGGAGATGAAGGGGAAAGAACAGGGTGTTTCCTTTGGCTTGGGTCCTAGACAGCCTGGACATGGAGGCGAAATTGATCATCATGGCGGGGATTCTCCCAACCAAGCTCCCTCTCAAAGGAGGTACTTTTTTCCAGTGCCCTATATACAGCTCACAAACTGCCAGGATGACAGGAGAAGCAGGTTTGGAAAACGGATCATGACGAGGGAGACCCGGCAGTAGACAGGACCCATTGCTGAGCTGCCATTGAACTCAGGATGGCAAAGCTTGCCCTGATGCCTCTATCGCCCATGCTAGACACTGGCCCTGGTGGCAATGCTGCCATTAATACTGTGGGCTCTTCACTGTGCACCACTAAATAGGTTCCTATTAAAAATTGTGGGTGAAGGGGTGAAGGGGTGGCTCAGTGGGTTAAGCCTCTGCCTTCGGCTTGGGTCATGATCTCAGGGTCCTGGGATCAAGCCCCGCATTGGGCTCTGCTCAGCAGGGAGCCTGCTTCCCCCTCCCCCCTTCTCTCTCTGCCTGCCTCTCTGCCTGCTTATGATCTCTGTCTGTCAAATAAATAAATAAAATCTTTAAAAAAAATTGTGGGTGAATGCATTTGATTAATCCAACCTGAGTCACGTGAGATGTCCTAACTGCCTACCAGGGGCTGGGAAAGTGTCTGGCCTTTTGGAAGGAAATTTACAGTGGAAGGAAACTGCATCCCAACAAGATTCCCAATGAGGAATTTCCAAAACCTAAGAAGGAGGTCCTTAGCAATGTCCAAAGGTGACAAAATCTCCCACAAGGGGAATGTTCACTTTGTCCAACTAAACCGAGAGAAACGCAGGAAGAGGGAAGTGAAGTGGAGGTGACAGATAAAGTTCACAGACTGGGGTGACTCCAGGATAACTCTTTTTGGAGAGATTGGAGAAAAGATGAACTTATGCATCATTTAATTTAAGTATCTAGCTATAGGAATAAGTCATCTTAGAACATAAATACTGATAATTAACAGAAGTTATTATGGAAATATAAATGTTTTTATTTTTAAAGATATTTTAGCTATTAGTGGAACATGAATTGCAGAATCCAAATCACAGAGTAAACATGAGGACCTATGTTGGGAATTTATTATAAGAATCCTTGAGAATCTGAACAAGTCACAGAGCTCTCCAGACCTTCAAGTCTGCATGTTTATACACAGGAATAGCAGATTAGCTCTCTCAGTACAAGAAGAAATTCTGGATTCTCTCTCAGGATCAGCAGTCACTGGAAGACAGCTGAGATCTGCCCATTATATGCCCGTCTGGCTCCACACAGAATCAGCATAAATCTAAGTCAAGATTTGGATGTTCCCTCCAATCTACCCAAGTAGAGTTGAAATTTCCAATTCAAGATCAGTAAATTGGGGAAGAAACACCAAAGTCAAAGGAGATTTCCAAATCCCCAGGAATAACGGTGAGCTATATTTCTTTTGTATGTGGCACTCTTCAGGGAGGAGAAAAAAAAAACTCAGATTGTTATCGTCAGATTTTTCAAGGTGAAATTGCTTGTTTGGTTTATCTTTTAATTATAAAAATGAAGCAGACTTGTTAGAATAATTTTAAAAATACCAAAAAGAATGAGAAAGAAGCAAAGTGATCTGAGTTATTCCCCCAAAGAAGTACAGTCTACAAATAATAGTTGTTTCTTTCTTACTCTTCCATTTGCTTACACAGAGAACCACTTGCCATGCCCATCTGTTCTGCCAGTGGAAGGTCAGTGCCAGGTGCAAACGCATTCGGATCATTCTGGCAAATTGCAGCTCCATAACCTTCCATCGAACACCAGATGCAGTTACTTCTTAAAGAATCTGGGCAGGAGAATCACGTAGCCCTGCCAAGGATGGGAGATATATTCCTGCCGACCATCCTAGCTGCCCAGTATACGCCCAGGCAGCAGGTCACCAACTCTGAACTGGCATATACTTCACAAAGCACAGGCTTCAATGTGGTCAGAGCTTTCTCATACTTGGAAAGACCTTGCAGATTAATCAGGACCTGCCTAAGACAGCAGCTCTCTCTGCCAGCTCATATATACTATGTAGGGCTGGTCTGAGTGCCCCGATTTGTAGTTATCTATTTTCTGCTGTACATCAGTATTCAGTGACTCTGCATGTTTCTTCATAACGAGAGCATTTTTACTTTCTCTTGGATTAGCAGAATATTAACGCATATTTACAACTTAAGATTTTTTTCAACTGGCCCCAAGTTATGATATACTGTATTTACATGGAAAAAATTGCTTTCTCCTACAGGATCACTTTAAAATCAATATCAGGGGTGCCTGGGTGGTTCAGTGGGTTAAAACCTCTGCCTTCGGCTCGGGTCATGATCCTAGGGTCCTGGGATTGAGCCCCACATCGGATTCTCTGCTCAGCAGGGAGCCTGCTTCCCCCCCCTGCCCCTGCCTGCCTCTCTGCCTACTTGTGATCTCTGTCAAATAAATAAATAAAATCTTTATAAAAAAATAAAATCAATATCAATGTTGTATTATGAAAATGATGCCTTTCTCCAAAAATATTTTCTTACTTAGGTGAGAAAATTCACCATTTCACATTAAGATTAGGAAAATGCCAAAGACATCCTCTGTTATCACTCCCATTCAACATCGTACTCAAAGGCCAAGCCAGTGTGATAAGACAAGGATATGAAATGAAATACAGATTAGAAAAGAAGAAATAAATAAATAAAATTTCTTTTTAAAAAAACCATCTCTATTTGCAGAAAACATGATTATCTTCTTAAAGAATCTTCCAAAATGCTCCCAGAACAACTAAATTACTTTAACAAGGTTTAAGAATTATAAAAATCAGTCATTTTTCGGGATGGCAGAAATTAACAGTTGGATTTTTAAATTTAAAAGACTCTATCATTCATAATAGCACACTCCTGCCCCCCTGTGAAATACTTACATTTAAATCTAACAAAATAGATTCAGGAGCTATATTCTCAAAACTATAAAATACTGATGAAATAAAGGAAGATCTAAAATAACATATTCCTGGATTGGCATACTCAACATGGTGAAGATGTCAGTTTTTCTGAATGCAATTCCAATCAAAATCTTAGCAACCTTTTTTATGTAGATATTACAAGCTAACTCTAAAATGTACATGGCAACGCAAAAAAAAAAATACTAGAATAACAAAACAATGCTGAAAGAGAAATATAAACCTGGAGGATCTATGCTACCCAATTTCAAGACTTACTATAAAGATATAAAGACATTGGCAAAAGGATAGACACAAAGATCAATAGAACAGAATAGCCCAGTGGTAGGTATGAAAGAGGGCATGTTTCGCATGGAGGACTGAGCGTGGTGCATAAACAATGCATCTTGGAACACTGAAAGAAAAAAAAAAAAAGGAACAGAATAGCCCAAAATTGACATGAATATGGTCAATTGATATTTTGAGGAGGGAGGGGCAAAAAGAGAGGCAGAGCCAGAATGTTAAGCAGGCTCCAAGAGTTTTGGTGATCGACTCTATCCTGCCCCTACCCAAGTTGCAATGAGTTTCTACCAGAGCCCTAACAACAAGCCTCAATAACCTTCCCCTGCAGATGAAGCCTTTTATTCTGGGGCAATGAGCCTGGGTGCTTTTTGCAGGGGTTATTCCTCTCACAGGCACCACAGGTGAGGAGGTCATGGGGAGCTTCCGTTGACTTCTCCTTTATTTTCCCTGTGAGTTCCTGGAGGAAAGGCCAGTAGAAGAGTGAAAATCCCTGCACATCTTTTGCCTGTAAGGGCTGCACACTTTTACTCTAGTCCATTCTTAGTGTTTAATAGTTTGTTTAGATTCTAGTTTAATCTCCCTATCAGTTTATGTAGCAGCTGGTGTTCTGTGCCCCAGGTAAGCTCTGCTCAGGTGCTATTTCTCTCTGCAGGCACCTGTATCTGGATAAAATTCAATTTTAGCTGTCTACTTTGTGATCTCAATTCTCTGACAGTTTCATGAAAAGGTTGCTGAATTTTTCGTTTGTCCAGCCTTTTCTTGTTGTGGGATTGGAGCAATGTTCCTTCCAGCTGTTGATTCAGTTCTGATCATCTCTGAACTAAAACTGGACATCTGGTCAACTGATTTTTGACAAAGGTGCAAAGGCAATTCAATGAAGAAAAAATAGATTTTTCAACAAACAGGGCTGGGAGAATTGGATATCTATATGCAAAACATGAACCTTGACACAGAACTCACACTTTTACAGAAATTAATTCAAAATAGATCAAAGACATAAAGGATGAGACACAGAGTGCTTACAAATGGCCCACATAAGTGAATTTTTAGGGAGATGGAATTATCAATATTGACTATTAATATTGGGGGAAGCTGGGTGATGAGTACATGGGGAATTCTCTGAACTATTTTCATAATTCTTTGGTAAATCTAAAAATGTTTTAAAATTTGAAAAGAAGTCTTATAAGTCAATAGTAAGTCTTAATTAACTAACTGATGAAAAATGAAGTAGAAAATAAGTTTTCACCTGACATACTGAGTTATAAGATGGAAAATCCAGAGGATGGATAGTTAACTAACTTATATTATAAAAATCACAGAATATGTACAGTATTAACTGCCAGCTTTTAAGATCTCATGATAATTGATGACCTATTTAAGTAATAAGAGGAAACAGAGAATAAAGCATCCATCTTTTGAAAAATGCAATAAAAATGAACATAGGAATGTGGATATTTATTCTAGAACCAGAAAACTATTGCTTTGCATTAAAAGGGGGGAAAACTCTTCACTAAGTCCTATATAAGTTTACTTCAAAAGGTATAAAAACCTACAGAATTTAAAACAACCTGATTTATTTTTATAAGTTAAAAAAATCATTGAATGCTCTGAAAAAATACTGGGAAGTTTTGTACATGTGTACTTGTTGACAAATATGTTATCTTATTTTTGTAATCAGTGTATCTCATTCAACCAATCTAGGGAAAAAATGAGGTCAATTTATTTTCTTTTTGAATTATTAATGATTTTTTTTTTTACTCAAGTGATAGAAGAATACAATGATCTCTTTTTCTAGTTTTATTGAGATACAACTTGACAAATAAAAATTGCATTTAAAGTGAATAATGTGACATTTTGATATGCATAGACATTGTGAAATAATTACTAAAATCAAGCTAATTAACATATTCACCACCTCATAGTTACAGTTTCTAAAAACACACAAGAGGGAGAGGATAGTCTCTTCAATAAATGGTGTTAGGAAAACCAGATAATCACATGAAGAATAATGAATAGAAGAATAATGAAATCAGACTTTTATCATATACAAAAAATTCTTTGAACACTTAAATGATGTGTTTCCTGCAGCTTAATGGATCCCATCCAACTTGTTGAGAGCAAGCCTTTCTTGCCACTCTAGAGTCTTATCTAACAAAACATGGAGGATTCCAAAGGTAAGTGAGGTGTGATCCCAGCTCACTGAAGGAAAGGCCTTCATTGACAAGGGCTTCCCCTGAATTGCTGGTTTGCCACTGCATTCTCTCTAGCTATGAAGATAAAAGAAAAAATTGCTTTCTCCTTCCAAGTCAAGTTCAACCATGGTAGCTCCATGTCATGGTAGCCATAAACTTGCCATTGGATGGTTCTTTTGTTATATACCCACAGAAGTAAATTTCTGAAAGAATATTCATGGAGACAGGGTCAAGTAATCTAGAGGGATTTTTCTTTTTCTTTTCTTTTCTTTTCTTTTTTTTTTTAGAGGGTTTTTTCTTTTAAACACACTTTGTACCTAGAGCTCTCTTCTTCAACTTCATCATTCAGGTCTCCAAGATTAGATGCAGTAACTCAGTCTAAGTCCCACGGCTCTAATTTTCTATCCCAGACAAATGAGTTCTAGGTGGAAAATTCTCATTTGCAAATATGTATTTGTTTTAACATATACTTTTTCTTACAATGTAGAAAAATGACAATAAGGAATCTGGCACTGTTCTTTGACCACTAAGATGTTGCTATCTGGTGATGTTTGAGAAGGTGCAGCATGGCAATGGCCTTGTGATTTCATCCTGAAATTCTGAAATTCGAGTTCAGTCCATCTCATGGAACCAGATGGGCCACCTGTGAACTATGGCATCACTGCTCATCGCTCATCACCGCTCGGCAGCAAAGGAAAAGCATTTGACACAGCAGGTAGCCTCGGTTTTTTGGGCAAAAACCTACGGGGAGCCTCCCTTATGCCTCTTGTTCTGGGTAGATTGAGCACCCTGGAGGGATGGGTGGGGAATGAATGGGAATTGGAGGGATACCGTGCTTTCAGGGAAGCTTCCTTGGCCAGCTCCTCAGAGCCCATCTTGTTGCTTAGAACCACAGCCATTCCCACCTCAGCAGCTGCACACCAAATTCCTCTATTCTGGCATTTCAGAGAGGAGGGCAGTCCCGTGTCCGCTGCCTTCCAGCTCCCGGTATTCTTTTGAATTGGGAACGGCTCACTGATCTACCAGGGCACGATCACATCTGTGTGGTTCATAGTTGCATGTCCAGCCTCTAGCCTGGTGACCGGAACATACCAGATTATGCTTTGAATGGATGACTTAATGAACCTCAGCTCCCTGTCCGCTCCTGTTTCAAGTCTGCCAAATCTAATAGCCTCTTGCACAGCCCAGCACATTCAGGCTTAGCACATCCCTGTGCCAAGTCCAGTCCAAGGGTCAGTGAGCCAGAATGTCTGAGCTCAACACCTAGCTCCCGGCTTGTATTTGCTGACTCAAATCACGCAACTTGCTTCCTTGTAAAACAGGAGTGGAAACACCTATGTGGCCAGGCTACAGTGAGGATAAATGAATGCTGCATTAGGATGCCCTTTGAGAACCATGAGGGGCTACTTAGATGTAAGAATTGATTGCCACTCCTCAGAGAGCAATAAGGGGGCTGGCTGAGCCCCCTCTTGCCCAGATTCCCATTGATTGGGGTGTTCAGAGTTCCCAAACCCCACTTGTTCACCTTCCCCGGGAGACTCTCTTACCATTTGGCCTCCTGGGTGGCTACTGCTCTTATCAGAAAGATCTGTGCTTAGACGGGCTCACTGATGCTTATTCCAAAATTGATTGCAATTTCCTCTCCTCTCTCCGTCTTTGAGCTGAAAGCATATTTATTTTCACTTCAGCCCCAGCTCAGGTCTCCTGGCGGTGCTGCCCTCCAGCAGTTCTTTCCCTGTCCTTCCCCCAGATGCTTACAGCCTCCATGAGCCAGCATACGCCTCCACTCCACTCCCATCGGAATTAAACAAGATGCAGGAGCAGAGCTGTTGCTTCCTTACTTGCTGGACATTTGCTGTGAGCTGGAGCAGAGGATGAAAAGACAGAGTGCCTTAAGCTGCCTCTCCCTGCTTTTCCAACCCTGTCACCTTCTCCAAACTGTTCTTAGCTCTCTGAAGCCTGTGGAAAGCCAGGGAACAGAAGAGAGGATTAAACACTTGGAATTATACCTTCTAGTCTCCACGTATCGGTTAAAGCCCTCTGTGCCTCTCGAACCACTCATGGAGATTCTCTGTACTTCGGTCCCCAAAGCTGTGATTAGAGATAATGTCACCAATGGATGCTCTGGGGACTTCGGGAGATTGAACTTATAAAATGTATTCTTTAAGGTCTAGTGTCTTAGGAGAGATTCAGAAATTAGGCCCTTGGAATTTGCAGCATGCCACCTTAAAATGTGCTTTCTGAGCATTTTACTTGTACAACAAAAAAACTAAGTTTTTGCTCTTAATCAAAACAAAATCTTAAAATTTCTTCATTTTTCATTTTTGGTCAATATTCGATTAATAGGGTGAGATGATATTTACTCAAACATTTCTGAAGATGAGGTCATATTTACCTGAACATTTGTAAGGAGGCATCACGTTGTATGTACGTAAATATTCAATTATTATCTAGGCAGTATCTCAGCGTGGCTACTGGAGTTCAGAGGTGAATGGGAAATACCCACAGCATGTGAAGAATGGACCATAGAGTGGTAGAAACAGGTCTTTATAGACTGAATGTTTCTGTCCCCCCAAAATTCATATGAGGGAGCCCTAATCCTCTCTGTGATTGCATTTGGAGACGGGGCTTTGGGAGGTGTTCAGTTTAGAGGAGATCCTGAAGGTGAGGTCCTTGTGAGAGGGAGAGAGTCCAACATACACTCCAGCTCTACCATGGAGAAGAGATGGCTGCCTACAAGCCAGGCAGAGTCCTCACCAGAACCCCATCATGCTGCCATCTTGATCTTGAACTTCTAGCTTCTCTAGAACTCTCCAGAACTGCGAGAAATCACTCACTGTTGATCGAGCCACCTTGTCTATGGCATTTCATTCCAGCCGCCCAAGCAGATAAAGACTTAAGTATATAAAATTTTGAGTACTCCGGTGTTAGGGCTCTACCACTGATATAGCCCAGGAACAGCGGGAACACAGGAGACAGAGCAACTTTCTTGCCTGAAGGAGGTCACAGGTAGCTTTGTCAAGGAGATAGTATATAAACTGAGACTTGAATTCATTCGTTTATTAAATATTTATTCCTTATGGAAATAAAATAAAGACTTTATGGAAAGTAAAGACATAGTGCATTCAAATATGCCAGCGATAAAACAACTCTGGTCTCCTGGAGTGTCAGACATCTAAAGGGGAGGCCAAGGGACAAGACATTAAGGCAAGGAATGGCCAGACTGGTAATGGCCTTATTTCAGGCCCCTGTGATGTATTTTCTTGACTATCAGTATGCAAAGGTTGCACTTGCTAGATGCCGTTTAGGTTTAAAACTCTGTGCTTATGGCTGCGACAACCTCTTTCACGTAGAAATTCCTTTGGGGGAGTTGTTGTATCTGCAAGTCTGAAACTCTCTGCCAACTCCTTTTTATTCACCAAACTGTTGTTAGCAATGGTGCACCTATGGAGTTGACTCGCGGAGGAACCATCAGCACGGAGCAGGGTCCACTGCGGCGTGCAGAGTCTGACCAAGGACTAAGTGAGCTGAGCTGCCTGCCTGTCATCCTGAGCCTGTTTCCTTCCCAGACTGTGAGCCTGAGAGCAGAGATTTTCTAAGTTTATCACTGAATTCCAGGCATGCCGCCGGATGCCTGGCACATAGTAGTCGCTCAACGATGAGCATGCTGTATTAGAAAGTTTGACATTTCCATTGTAAATGCTAATTATTCACTTCAATAGAGCTGCTTGATTGTATTAATTTTAAATACACTAAAGGGGTTCCATAAACCATTTAAAGAAGCATTCTATTTTCAAGGGAATTACATAAAAACAACACTTTCTGATCCTTGGAGAATTTATTCATTTCACACACGCCTTCTCTTCCCAGCATAGAGGGAAATCTGTCCATGAAAACTACCGAGGTCCCTGGGGGAGATTTTAAGCTGACAACCAAGATTTCAGAATCCAATTAAAAAAAAAAAAAAGGTAAAACTGAATCTCAAAATTTACAAACTAAACAACTATATAAACTAAAGCACTCATTTAGGGGCGCCTGGATGGCTCAGCCAGTTAAGCATCTGCGTTCAGCTCAGGTCATGATCTCGGGGTCCTGGGCTCCAGCCCCATCTCGAGCTTCCTGCTCACTGGAGAGCCTGCTTTTCTCTATCCCTCTGGTGCTCCTCCCTGCTCTTGCTCTCTCTCTATCTCAAATAAAGTCTTAAAAATTTTTAAAAATATACAAATAAAAAATAAATCACTCATTTAAAAAGAGGTTTATGTTTTACATTTGCGACGGGGGCCCACACCTGGGGCTCAGGGCTCAGCCCTGAGTGGGGATCACTTTTGCAGAAACACCAGTCATGAAAATACTGAAAATGCTGTCAGACATTTCTTTCACCTTTGGAAGGATCTGTAAGGAGACCCAGTGAATGAGCACAGCAATGCCTCACGCTCTTCTCCTGCCTCTTGCCTCTTGCTTCTCATATTTGTTTCTCCCGTGAGTCACCTCGAAGTTTCCTGTCTCTATTTCCTCAAGCTCTCCAAAGACCCCCTCTCCTGGTCCATCATACATTACAATTCTCTTGCCCTCTCCTTGAAGCTTTTCTTCCACCTTTCTTTCTTTTTTTTCCCCCCACAAATAATTGTCAGCTCTTTCCAAAGAAACTTCCACCCTTGCATCTCTGGTTTTATGTTTTTTCGCCATCGTTCTGATTAGGCCCAACCAAAGTGCAGGGGGCCAGGTCACCGTCACCAGCCTCCTCATCCACTGGGCAGGAGCTGAGGGTCAGGAGCTCTGAGGCCAAAGTGGGATTTGCCCCACTGTGCAGGAAAGGGGGAAAGAGTTGTAAACAGTATCATGTCAAATGTCTTTATTTTTTATCACCTATGCAGAGTTGCTTTACTTGTTGAAACTGTTTCAATATCTATAGCAAAAGGAGAGAAAAATCCAAAAAGACCTGAAAATTTATATTTATATTTATATTTATATATTCACTACATGAAAGATGTCTCCCCAAGTGAGGCATATAATGAAATGGAATCCAGAAACCAAAATTGGGGTGAGATCGAATGAACATGGGGGTTGGGGGAATTCTGGGTCTGGAACACAGAAATCAGGGAAGAGAAAACAGGTGGTAAAAATGGGGCCCTAGGGTGAGGAAGACCCAGGTTCAAATCCTGCACTCAGAACTTAACAGCTGTGGGGCTGTGGGTGGGTTATTTAATGCTTCTAAAGTTCTGTATCCTTACTGGATAAATAATAAGACTGACTTTAAACTTTTGGAAGGCTAGCAGTGAGTTTGACACAAAGTAAATACTCCTTAAATGTCTGTTATTCTGATTATTTTTATTACTATCCGATCTCAACTCCTGGCCTGTTCATTCTCAAGGCCAGGAGGTTTTGTATGGATTAACGTCGTAGAGTGTTTCATATTTTTTGTGAGATCCACATTTTTTGCAAAGTTCTTTGTTTCCCCCATTCTTTTATACCTAAATATCATATTTATTCTACAACACGGCCATGGGGTTTTCAATAAGTCTTAAAACAGTCTTAAATAACTCTTAAATAAGGCTTAAATTAGAGATTTTCAAGTTACAGTCCTGATGGACTATCACAGAGGAAGTTACTGTGATATAAACACACACACACACACACACACACACACACACATGCATTGTTGCATGAGGATTCTGGACCTGTGCTTTTGTAACCTTACCTGGCTTTATTATTTAAATGGCCCACTACAGCCAGTCCTCCACTAGCATCAGCAGAATAGTCAGGCTCAGCCAAGGGCTTTCTAAATGTGTGCTGCGGGTTTTCATATACATTTTCCCATTTATCAAGCCATACCGAAATAATAAGCTATACACCAGGCAGCCTACGGCAGCCTTCTGAAATTGTTATGATATGTTTCTGAGATACAGTACAAATTCCATGGCAGTCTTCCCCGAATTTTAATAAGGGTGAAAGGAAGACTTAATTAAAGAGTTCTATGTGGCTTAAAAAAAAAAAAAAACAACCCACAGCCATCTGCAGGGCAGGCACTTCTTCCTGGCATCTTATCGAGGCGGTACAGACACAGGCACGTCTCTGTCATGTGGGGCAGGAGCTGAGCAGCTGAGGCACATACAAACAATGGCTATGCGCACACTGTAAGGAGACCACACTGCTGACTTCTCTTCCAGGCATCGAACCCCAGGTGGAGTTCCCTCTGTGCTTAGTTGCAAGGTGCTATTTTTATGGTATGGCTCTTCCTTCCCCCTCTCTCTAAGCATCTTGGTCATTGCATTTGGAGTGTGGTCCTCTTTCTAGAGCATAAATCTTGCTAGGGCGGGGGCCAGGTTGTAAAAGAGCATAGTTTTGTTTCCAAAGTCCAAATGGGGACTAAAGAGTGTTTCAGAGAGTTTAGCTTCTGTTCTGATTTCTCCAGCTACTTACCCATTGGCCACGACCCATATAAAAGCTGTGTAACCTGAACGCTAAATGATAAGAAACGGTTTTTTAAAATGAGGATACATCTAAATGAAGGAATGCCTACCAGGCAATTGTGGGAAATGATTCTGAAGAAGAATGTATGTTACCATGCAACTACGACTACAGTGCGTTAAGTGAAAAGAAAAAAAGCCACCTGTACAGCATGATCTCAGTTTGCTTAAAACACAAATAAAAAAATGTTAATAGTATGGTTATATTCACTTCTTTTCCTTATCTGCATATCCTCCATTATCTACAACAAGTAGGTATTATTTTGTAATTATGCAAAAAATCTTTAAGATGTAATTTGTGTCCTGGTTGTAGAGAAGATGGAAAAGAACACTCACAGTCCGTCCTGCTCAGTGAGCCCGCAGATCGGGAGCAGCCACAAGGAGGAGGCTCTGAGAATGCTAACCGTGGATCTTAGCAGGTGGGAAGGGGAAGAACACTTGACTTTGAAGTCCCACTGAACCAGCAGTGAATTTATCATTTTTTCCCTCTAATCTGTGGCCAGGAATCAAAGGCAGCCTGAAGCCCAGAAATATACACCAGGGATGGACGGTGAGAACATCAAGAGAACACCTCCTTTTCTTGTTTGTGGAGTGGAAAAAGGTCAAAGCAATTGAGAAAAATCCCCTGGGTTCTTTTTGCTTGTTTGTTTGTCTCTCCTCTTCCATGGCCACCTCCAAGTAATCCTTTGGTGGTACCAGTTGGTGGCACGGTGACAACAATGGCAGTGGGCAGGCACCTGAAACTCTGAGGAAGGGCAACCATCTCTCTGATCAAAGGGACTGTGGTCCCAAGAGTGTGCAGTGAACACATGTAGCTCTATATTCCTTGGCCCTTACCCTTCCCACCCCCTGGACATAAACATGGGCACAGTTGCAGGAACAGCAGGGAAACTAACGCCACAGATTTCTGGTCAGAGAACTGGGAAGAAAAATCCCAGAGAACAAGAAAGTGTTGGTGGAGTTGCAGAGAGGAGAGCAATTCCATTAAGTTGAGTATGAACTCCTGAGTACACCTACCACCTGCCCATGTGCTGGGCCAGCATACCACAGGCTTTGAGAACTAAGCACAGGGTCACAAACCAGCCACCCTGACTGATCTGAGTAGCTCCGAAAATACTTTCAAAACAGAACTGGGCGAAAACCAGAATGCAGAGAAAGCAGGTCAGCATTTATGTCCCAAACCTCATCTGGTGGTTGCCTACCAAAATACTACCAACAATAGGAACTACCAAACCAAACTTCTCTACAGAATTAAAACAAGACCCAAGGTCTCTGGACATCATATTTGGAATTCCCAGGCTATAATCCAAAACCAATCAGCATACAAAGAACCAGGAAAGCCTCAATTCACAGTGGAAAAGATAATTAACAGCTGTCAGCCCTGAGATCACACAGATGTTGGAATTAAGAATTTAAAGCAGGTCTTATAACCATGTTCCCCAAAGTATATGGCCTAAACATGCCAAATAATAGATGGAGATGGAGAATGTCAGGATCCCTAAAAAAAAGCAAAACCAGAGAACAACTAAGCCCCAACACTCAAATATATACTGCCTTTGAGAGACTTTCTTAATACATGTGTGTCAAAAGTGAGTGGGTGGGGAAAGATACAGCTTGCATACATGAATCAAAAGCAAGCTGGAGTGTCTACATTAATGTCAGACAAAGTAGATTTCAGAACAAGAAAAATTACCTGGGCTGAAGAGGACACAACATATTGGTGAAATAAGTCAAGCGGAGAGAGTCAATTATCATATGGTTTCACTTACTTGTGGAGCATAAGGAATAACACGGAGGACATGGGGAGATGGAGAGGAGAAGTGAGTTGGGAGAAGTAGGAGGGGGAGATGAACCATGAGAGACTGTGGAATCTGAGAAACAAACTGAGGGTTTTGGAGGGGAGGGGGATGGGGGTTGGGTGAGCCTGGTGGTGGGTATTAAGGAGGGCACATATTGCATAGAGCACTGGGTGTGGTGCTTAAACAAAGAATCTTGGAACACTGAAAAGAAATAAAATAAAATAAAATAAAATGAAATGGAAAAAAAAAAGAAAAGGTCAATTCATTAAGACTCATAATAATTGAAATATGCATGTACCCAACACCACAGCCTCAAGATTTATGAAGCAAAAACTGATAAGCCTGGAAAGAGGAATGGACAAATTCATAATTATAATTGGAAACGTTAACACTCCTTCAGTCATCAATCAAATAAGCAGATGGAATATGAGCACGGATATAGGAAAACTGAACATCTCCATAAACTCAGTGCACCCAATTAAAATTTCTAGAACATTCTACCCAATGATAGCATAATACACATTCTTTTCAAGTGCACATAGAACATTCATCAGGAGAGACTATTACTGGGTCATAAAACGAATGTTGACAAATTTAAAAGAATTTAACAAAGTATATTCTCTGACCATAATAGAAGTAAGCTAGAAATTACCAAGAGAAGTATATCAGTGGGTCAAGGGTAGTGTTTGCAACAAATGGTGCTGGAATCAATAAATGTTAATATGCAAAACCTTAAGCTCTGCCTAAACCTTATGCCATAAACAAAAATGAATTCAAAATGCATTATAAATCTAAACATGAAACATAATATAAATGTAATGTAAATCTAAACATGAAATACAAAACATTTAGAAGAAAACATAGGACAAAATCTTCCTGACCTGAAGTTAAGCAGAGACATCTTAAAATGCCATTAAAAGGGGCTCCTGAGTGGCTCAGTGCGTTAAAGCCTCTGCCTTGGGCTTGGGTCATGATCCCAGATAGAGCCCCACGTTGGGCTCTCTCCTCAGTGGGGAGCCTGCTTCCCTCTCTCTCTCTGCCTGCCTCTCTGCCTACTTGTGATCTCTGTCAAATAAATAAATAAAATCTTTTTAAAAAATATTTTAAATGCCATTAAGAGCACACTCTATAGAAGAAAAGTTATCAATAAATTAGATTTTAGTCTAAAATAAACATTTTGGGAGGTGCCTAGGTGGCTCAGTCTGTTAAGCAGTTGCCTTCTGCTGGGGTCATGATCCCAGGGTCCTGAAATCCAGCCCCACATCGGGCTCCCTGCTCAGAGGACAGTCCACTTCTGCTCCTCCCCCCACTCATGTTCTCTCTCTTAAATAAATAAATAAAATCTTAAAAAATTAAAAATAAAAATAAACACTTTGTGGGATGCCTGGGTGGTGCAATTGGTTAATGTGCCTAACTCTTGTTTTAGTCTCAGGTCATGATCTCAGGGTCATTAATTGAGCCCCATCCCCAACATTGGGCTCCGTGCATAGCAGGGAGTCTGCTTGATTTCTCCTTCTCCCTCCGCTTCTGTCCCTCCCCCCTGCTCTCTTTCTCTCTAAAACAAATAAATAAATCTTGGGACACCTGGTTGGCTCAGTGGCTTAAGCAACTGCCTTTGGCTCAGGTCATGATCCCAGGGTTCTGGGATCGAGTCCTGCATTGGGCTCTCTGCTCAGCCCGAGAGTCTGCTGCTCCCTCTGCACACCCTCCCTGCTCTTGTTCTCTCTCTCTCTCAAATATATAAATATCTAAATAAATAAATAATAAATCTTCAAAAAGAAAAATAAAAAATAATAAACATTTTGCGCTATGCAAGATACCATAAAGGGAATGAAAAGATACTTACTCAAGAGCAAAAGCATAAACGTTTCCAAATCGCACATCCAAGAAAAGGCTTATAATCAGAATGTATTTTTCCAAAACTCTCAAAACTTAACAGCAAGAACAGAAACACCCGGTGTAAACAGAGGGAAAAGATGAACAGAACTTTCACTGAAGAGAATTTAAGGATGACAAATAACACACAAATGCTCAGCCTCATTGGTCGTTAGGATAATGTAAATTAAAACCATGATGAGAAATCACAACACATCTTCCAGAAAGTATAAAACGTTTTTTTTTTTTTTTAAACTGACAGAATCCAGTGCTGGTGAGGATATGGGGTCACCTGAACACTCCCACGTTTCTGGTGTGGATGCAAAACGGTACAGCCACTCTGCAGAATTACTTTGGCATTTTCTTATAAAGGGAGGAGAATTTCACATCCAAACAAAGGTCAATTTTCTGTAGGATAATTAAAAAATTTATTTGAATTTCAGCTCTATAGATTTTTCAAAAGAGAAATTTGGTAACACTGTTTTTATTTCACTGACCACCCACAACATGAGATGCTAGTTAATTCACATTTTTCTGATTTCTCCAAAAATACCAGTCAGGTATTGTCACTCTTTGGGTTTTTTTTTTGCTGAAATCCTCAATGTCATCTTTATAGTATCAGATATGTAGATATAGACAAGATCTGTTCCTTGGGATTATATTTACCAGAGCAGCAGAAACTTAAAAATAAAGGGCTACAAGGCTAAAGCCAGAAAATTGCTCTCCCATTGGAGACACAACATGATCCTTACCGTGACCGACCAGGCTTTTCACAGACTTTTCTGGTAGAACTGATTCATGATCTTAGTTCTGTATAGCAACAGGCCATTACTTATTATCAAGACATCACTATGTCTAAGGGAAGGGCATCCTAAGGGGAGGGGAAACTTTAAGTAGGAGGGAGCAAACCTGGTGGAGGAGGTTAAGAAGGAGAGCTTGGAGCACAGAGATGCAGGACAAGGTAGGGAAGACACAGGCAGAGAGTTCAGATACACAAGCTCTAGTCAACCCAGCTAAGTATTCTTGTTTTCTTTTAAGAGTAGGAATACTTTGATGGTCTTTCCAGTAACATGATCAAATTCATTCCTCCCCTTAAATTTTTTTTAATTGCAACAAAATATACATTACCTAAAATTTACCATTTTCACCCTTTGTAAGTGTACAGTTCAGTGACAGTAGGTATATTGCTACATGGTTGTGTAACTATCACCACCACGCATCTCCAGAACTTTGTCCATCTTCCCAAATTAAAATTCTATATCCACTGGACACGAATCCCCCACTCTCCTCTTCCCCAAGCCCCTAGCAACTATTGCTCTGCTTTTTGTCTCTATGCATTTGACTACTATAGATAAGTCATATAAATGGAATTATAAATTTTTTTCTTCTAAAATTGGCTTATTTTAGTTAACATAATGTCTTCAGAGTTTATCCGTGTTGAAGCATATATCAGAATTTCCTTATTTAAGGCTGAATAATATTGCAATGTATGTATTATAACACATATTGTTTATCCCTCCATAAAAACACCACTATGAACATGGACATGCAAATATCTGTTGGAATTCCTGCCTTCAGTTCTTTTGGGCATGTACCCCAAAGTGGAATTGCTGGATCCTATGGTAACTCTATGCTTAATTTTGGGGGTTATCTCAATACTGTTTTCTATAGTGGCCAGATTTGTTTTCCAAGAGTGTTCCACCTGTGGTTTGACAGAGATGAATGGGTCTAGAATGTTTATGAGGGGACCAGTTAGGAGGAGACTGCAGGAACCCAGGTCAGAGATGGCAGTGGCTTGAATGAGGGTATTGGTGATCTTTGAGACAGAAGAAGATGGATACGAGAGATATTCAAAGTCTTATCAATTGATAAGACTTTGGGAGGAATGAGTATTTACCACCTAGGGATAAGGATGCCTTATGTAAGGCAACATGTTAGACACCATGATCCATGTGTCGTCATCAAATAGTGATGGCTGGTGACCATGTGGGAAGGGCATTCATGGCATTGGGAGAGTCACTGTGAGCTGGATGACCTTCTAGCCTTCTAGCCCTGGGGTTTGCAACACATAGAGTTTCCTTCTTTGGGAGATGACAATCCAGTTCAAAAGGTGCAAAAATATTCTTTGCAAAAGTGCTATGATAGGAGTAAGAGGCAAACTAAGAAGGAACTGACTTTTTTTTTTTTTTTTTTTAGAAAACCTACAAATAGTTTCCACTTCATCTTCCACAGCTGCAGCCACCCTGTGTCCTAAGATGTGGTCAGACCCTGTCCGCAGCTCTTCTCTATTTCAGGGACCTCAGACCCATATACCACAGACCATTTCTCAGAAAGAGATCCCAACCACAAAGAAAAATAATTCTCAGAAAAGTATAAGGATACACAAATTACTGATGAAATGGGCTGGGTTGCCAAATTTGGTCAGTTCCACATTTTTCTTCCCCATTTTGATGTGTAAGAACATCGCCATCTTGCTGAAGCAAGAATGGAGAAAGAGGAACACCTGCCAGAGTGTGGCTCTCCCTTACCTCCCCGTATGCAGCCTTTCAGTAACACATAGTTCCAAGAACACAGTCGTAGAGCCACACAAGGCCAGAAATGTGCTGCGAGTTTTATGCATATTAGCTCATTTAATCTTCACAAAAGCCATGTGACATTCATTTAAAAAAATTTTTTTTTTAATTTATTTGAGAGACAGAGAGAGAGAACAAGAGAAAGAGCGAGAAAGAGAGCGAAAGATAGAGGGAGAAGCAGACTTCCTGCTGAACAGGAAGCTCAATGCAGGGCTCCATCCCAGGACCCTGGGATCATGACCTGAGCCAAAGGCAGACGCTTAACTGATTGAGCCACCCAGGCACGCCCCTATCTGACATGCTGATAGCTGATTTCCATCATTATATACATCAGGGGAGTGGAAGTTCAGAGACACGGAGTTCTGGTTCCAAGTCACACACGCAGTAGGCACAGAACCAGGTCCCCATCCCCTTTTCACTATGCTACTCTGCCAGATGAGTGATAATGGGAATAGACATTCCAGAGGTGAGTATAGGAAAAGACTGCCTGCATTGGAGTGTTCTGGGATGTAACAGGAATGGAATTTGGATGGTATCTTGAATGGCAGGATTTTTCACTGGTAGGGCAGAGGACTTGTAGAAATAGAAGACATATTTGGAGAGTCCCTAGTGATTGAGGGAAGCGAGGGAGGGAGGATGCCTGAGCAGGACATTCCAGATTAGTTGAGGGAACTTGGAATGAACTCTCAGCAATGGGGAGCCACAGAAGGTTTTTGAGCAGAGGGTGAAATGAGCCAAATACTTATAACCCTTAAGAAAACATATAACAAGTGTTCTAGTCTCTGTTTCAGCTAAATTCTGACGGTATTCAATGCCACAACCCAAAGTGAGGTGTAAGAACACCTGCCTATTTTTTTTCAGCTTTATTGAGATATAACTGACACAACAGAGTGTAAGTTTAGGGTATACTACATGAGGATTTGATACACATATAGGTAGCAAAATGATTACAACAATCAGTATACTTAACACCTTCATCATCTTATATAATTATCACTTGTGTGTGTGTGTGTTGAGAACATTGAAGATCTACTCTCTTACCACTTCCAAGTATACAATTCAGTATTATTAAATATAGTCACTATGTTGTACATTAGAGCTCCAGAACTTATTCATCTTGTAGCTGAAAGTTGTGTCCTTGGCCAACATCTCATTTACCCTACCCCCCAGCCCCTGACAGCAGCCATTCTACTGATAACACCTCTTTTTATGACTTACAAAGATAGTGGCCGAAACTAGGTTTCTGACTCATAGTGCCTAACCCCCCAACCTGGGTCCTAATGGGGTCAGGAGGGAGACAATATTATTTTAGGAAAGAGCAGTCAGCTCTTAAAATGAGGTTATGGTGTGAGGTTGTCAGTGACTTTGAGCTAGATATGGCCACAGGGAGAGATATCTGGCTGGGTGCTCTTCATCCCACCCAAGACAGCTGCCTTCAGTGGAGGAAGGACTCCAGAAAGCCTGGATGCTCAGAGGCTGAGGAGGGGGTCATGACCCAATGCCTAGGAGCTGGAGGCTCCATTAAGGAATTGCATAGGAGACATTACCAACTGATGGGGATTCTCTGGAGATCAGCAGCCAGTTTTAACCACCTGCCAAGCCCAGAAAGTATTAGTCAAGTAAGAATGTCTGCCCCTTATCTTCCCCTTTCTCCCTCACACTGAGTCAGAAGCAGCCTAGCGAATTGGGGAGAAACTGTAAGAGCTCAACCTCTTCCTAATGCAGGTAAACAGTTTTCAGTGGCTTCAGGTCAAGAGAGGAGAAAAACTTAATTTTGCATGATTAAAGTTTTTGTTACTGTGACAGTTAATTTCGTGTGTCAACTTGGCTGGGTTGCAGTACCCAGATATTTGGTCAGACACCAGTACAGATGCCACTGTGAAGGTATTTTTTAGAAGAAATTAATATTTAAATCAGTAGACTTTGAGTAAAGCAGATTGTCCTCTATGGTGTGGGTGGGTCTCGTCCAATCAGTTGAAGGTCGTAAAAGAACAAGACTGAAGGCCCACAAGAGAGAGGGAATTTGCCTCAAGACTGTCTTTAGAGTCCAGCTGCAGCATTAACTCTTCTGTGGGTCTCTAATCTGTTGGCCTGCCATGCTGACTTTGGATTTGCCAGCCTCCATAATCACAATCACATGAGCTCATTCACAGTAGGTAGGTAAATAGATAGAGATATAGATAAAAGATAAAAAGAAAGATATATATAACTATCGTTATTAGAGTATTCTGTGCAATAATTAAGTAACAGAGACTAATTAAGAAGTGACAAGAGGGTCTTTAATTATCTAAGAATGTGATGACAGGTTATGAGGTCTGCCTGAAATTCCATCCAAGAAGTGGGGAAGAATGAACACCATGGGCTGGATTTGAATGATAGGGGGAAATGGGTTTTTCTGATTCCCAACAATTTATTACCAATGACACAAACAAAATAGAATCCAGTAAAATGAACAATAGAACCTAGGAGGGAGAGATTCCATTTAGGGGCTGCTGTCATAGTCTATAAAGGGGCAATAGAGATCTTAGTTTACAGATGGCAACAAGAACGTAAAATGATGTTAAATGGGGAAAGCGCCCAGAAAATATTTGAGAGGATGTGATGGATTAGGTGAGAGCCAGGCAGTAAAAGAAGTTGTGTAGAGAGAGAGGAGTGGAAATATCAAAAAAGTAAACTGAAGCCAGAAGGCTCTAGTGAGCCAGGGAAGCAAGGATGTGACCAGACAAGGGATGAACAGGAAGCAATATTCAACTGGCTCACATGAGCTCAAACCAGAAGGTTTGCAAAGGAAAATTGCCTCAGAATCATGAGGAAGGCATTACTGTGGGAGAAATGTGGCACATTTTGTTGAGAAATGCAGAAGGGAAGGGATGAGAGATGGATCCAGAGCTCAGGGTGCCCACAATGTTTGTAACTGAGGGGGATATCTTTAAGAAAAAGAACACATGAAAACACAAAATTGACTATAAATATGAACATTTACTTACAATCAAAACACGTTACAAATTTTTAAGGAGTTGATGAGTACTACCTATGCCACAATATACTAAAAAAAAAAAATGGCATGATATTTTTAGGTTGAACTTTTTGACACACCTTTTCCCTACAGCCTTAGCTACCCAACTGCAAATCACCTCTTCATGAAACCACAGTTTCACAATAAAACCATTTTCCTTTGATAGAATAGAAAGATAATTCACTCTTATAAGATGGTTGATGGAAATTTGTTTAACTCTTGGTAGTTTAGCTTCCTCGCTTGTCCTCATAACGGTAGTGTCAAGTTTAGACATCCACACACACAAAGCCTCGACCTCTCTCACAGAGGTCATCCCTGGTGGCAAATACAGGAATTCTGAGAAATTCTCTTTGGCTCAGTTCCTATCAAGTGGGCTGGAGTGGTTTCCCAATTCACCCTCCCCACACAAAGTTGGCTAGGCACAACTTAACTGTCCTCAGAAAGGACTGAAGACCATATAAATAGATCTTATCCCACTCAACTACTCAACTTTCCCTTCGCCGAATCCCAAAAGTGCTCACGATCACTCTACCAGCAGCCAACAAGAGAGGAAATGGAAGGGAAGAGGTCTGTATTTTGCAAATATTGCAATATCATCGGATGGCACGAACATGTTTCCAGGCTCCTTTTAGGGTCTGGAAAGGAGCGTGTACAATGAGAGGCCCTGAAGCTTAAGCTCCATTAATTTCATGGTAAATCTGCATCTCATTAGAACAGAACCTGGAGGGACAACCATCCTTGGGAAATGAGAGACAGAGAAATTACCACAATTAAATTCCAATTTAGGATAATTGGGTTTTTTTCATGTGGATTTACAGGGCAGATTTTCCATTTATTTATTTATTTATTTATTTATTTATTTATTTCCTTTTATTTATTTTTACTTATATAATCAGCCATTCATTGACCCTTTGCAGGGCACTAAGAGTATACAAATAAACATGACTCTTGGATCTCTTTAAGATTAGCTGCATAAACAAGTGCACTGCAGTATGGTCAATGGTGGGAGCCCCAAGTAGAGAAGAGCCAGCTTGTGGGGCTGGGGTGCTGTGGGGGCCCAAGGCAGGCTTCCTAAGCTGGTACACCCCTTGAGTATCAAAGGGCCGCACGAGTTTGCCAGGTGAACAAAGAGGGCAGATGTTTTCTACGCAGAGGAGGTTGGGTGCACATGAACCAAGGTGAGATACAGCAGAGAGTTCAGGGGAAAGCAACTGGTGTGCTAAGGCCAGATTCTAGAGCACATGATGGGGAGGGACTGGAAAGCACAGAAGGGAGAACATGGCAGAAAGGCCTGGGTGCAGGACAGCTGCAGCAGTGAGCGCACAAGCTAAAGGTCCAGAGAAGACAGGAGAGCTGTCTGAAGCTGTGATAAAGTTTTAATGGTTATGTTAGGACTTGATGGTAATTTACTGGATATTGAGTTTGATAAAGAGAAAGAATTTTTTTTTTTAATAATAAGACATCATTTTTATTTATCATTTTGGCAAAGATCAAAAAATGCTAGCAAGTATAAAAAAGTATAAAAGGGAAACAGGCATTCTCGTGTACTGCTGATGGAAATATTTATGTATACAGTCATTGTCCACCTCAATTAAAATGAAATATGCACAGATTCTTTTATCTAGCAATTAAATCTCTACACTGTTGGTCACACACATGTAAGAATTTTTCTGAATGTTCATAAAAGACCAATCAAATTAAGGTACACTCATGCAATTCTTGATACCATTCAAAAGAAGAGAGAGAATTTCTAATATGAAGGCTTAGACTTCATGTAACTATAATTGTAATAAACTCTTATTAGAGAAACTTTTTTTTTTTTACATATTGTGGAAGGTGGACTAGGAACTGGGAATAATTTTTTTTAAAGATTTTATTTATTTATTTGACAGAGAGAGATCACAAGTAGGCAGAGAGGAAGGCAGAGAAAAAGGGGTGGGGGGGAGCAGGCTCCCTGCTGAGCAGACCCAATGCAGGGCTCGATCCCAGGACCCTGAGACCATGACCTGAGCTGAAGGCAGAAGCTTAACCCACTGAGCCACCCAGGTGCCCCTAGAGAAACTTTTAAGTACAAAGTAGAAGTAGGAGAAACCTCATGATGAACCCCATGTACGCATTACCTGGCTTCAATAATGATCAACATTTTGCCCATCTTGTATCTATACTATTCAAGGGATTAATTGGTAAAACTTACTGTAGAACTCCAATAATCATAAAAGTATAACAATAATATATAAATTGATACATTTTGGTTGGTATCTCAGATAACTGAGGAGAAAAGAATATCCAGTTAATAATGTGGGGCAGCTAATTACTCATTTGGGAAAATAAGTAAGTTCAACTTATAGCTCACAGTATATTTAAAAGGTGTAATGGGTGAAAAGTTTTTAAATGCCATAAAAATTAGAATAAAACATAGCTGCATATTTATCTAATTGTAAGGTTAGAAAGAACTTTATAGGCATAAATTTAACAGAAAAATAATTACAAAAGAAAAGATGTATAGTTTTCACCAAAAATGTTTCTGGAAAGCCTCCTGCAAATCAATGAAAGTGCAAAGGAGAGAAAAATGACAAGATCAAAAATAAGGACACATTACAAAGAGTTTATTCCTTTACATTATGCAGTGCCCTTAAAAATTAACAGGAGAATGACAAATGCCAATAAAACAAATTAGCAAAGAACATGAACACACAAGCCTCAACAGAAAAAAGTTAAATCACATAACCATATAGAGGGAAAAAATAACTCTTGCTAATCAAATAAATTATAATGAAACTGAAAGTACACTTTGGCTAATCAAAAGTGGCAAAATTAATTTTTAAAGAACATGTTTTGCATCGATGGAAGTACTGGAAATTGCATACCTTCTCTACCCATAATAGAATGTAATTCACTATAATCTTTCTAGAGGGCCATTTGACAATTTCTTTTCTATTTTTTTTAAAGATTTATCTATTTATGAGAGAGAGAGAGAGAGAACGAGCAGAGGGAGGAGCAGAGGGAGAGGGAGACAAGCAGACTTCCCTCTGAGTGGGGAGTCCCACACAGGGCTCGACCCCAGGACCCCAAGATCATGACCTGAGCTGAAATCAAGAGTCAGATTCCTAACCAACTGAGCCACCCAGGGGCCTCTGATGGACAGTTTCTGTCAAGAAGTTTACAAACTGGAAGCACTGATCCACTAATTCCTCCCTTTGTAATTATGTTAAAATAATCAAAGATGTATACAGAGATAGTTGCACAAGGATGTTGATTACCATGTTGACTATAACAGGGAAACGATGGCAATGTTATAAATATTCAATGGGCAAATATTGAAATTTATTGTGATTGTGGTAAATTCATGCATGGAATATGATGCAGCTATTAGAAAACTGCATTTTCAAATTCTTTAATGACACAGGGCATTGCTCCTAATGTATTATGTATTGTGAAAATTATATGACCCAATTTTAATTTAGAAAGAGATGTGTGTATGGATAGTTGTGTGAGATATATATATATAGATAGATAGATATAGATATAGATATAGATATAGATATAGATACATAGCAAAAAGCCTGGCATTAAATACATTAAAATGTTAACCATGATTTTCTCTCAGAAATAGGCATCTGAGTGACTATTTTTATTTTACATACTTTTCTGTATTTTCTACCATGAACATGCATTACATTTTATAATCATAAAAAGAATGTCCTTTTGTTTATGGAAGTTCATTTGTTTGCATTCCGTTCCTAAAATGATTTCAATATTGAAAAAGGAATAGACTCATTACTCCACAAATATGAAGAGCAACATCAAAATCCATAATGTGAATATTTGTTTGCCCGGGGGGCACACTTTCCAAATCAAGAACTGCAAAATGAATAAAGAATGCAGCATATTTGGAGCCTGGCTGTGTGCTTTGATTTCATGCATAATATGGAGACATGTATAGTTCTCTCCAAAATATGACCTAAGTGCCCAGCTTCATGAATCAGTTTGCTTTTCTAGTTTATGTTTCGCTATGCATATGTATAGAAGTATGTCTGAGGCCTCAAGGAAAAGGAACCCTACTGTGCTGGGCTCCCCCCTTACAGACATTTTTCTAGCCTGAGATTGTCAGTTCCAGAGATAGGAAACATTTCTTTCTAGGGTGATGTTTACAGTTTTAAATAATGTGCAAGACAGGATAGTCAGGTAAAATCAGATAGTCTGAAAATTCCTCCCCTGGGTGCTCCCCTCCAATCCTGAAAGTGAGCATTTCCATTTATCTCTAAGTTTCTTCTCTCCAAACATCCTTAGTTCCTTGAGCTTTTCTACGTACAGTGCAATTTCCCAAACTCTTCCCTCTGCAGATATGGTTACAGTACTCTTCTTTATGGCCTGAAAATGTGGTATCAGATGTGTGCATGGTCTTCAGATGTGGTTTGACCTGTGCAGCATGCAGGACCTCTGTCCTCTTCCTGGGTGGAAATAAACACCAGCAGTGCAGGCCAAAGTTGCTTTGCCTGTGTTCTGCAGTTCCAGCCAGCACCCCTCATGCATGGAAGTCAGGATGTATTGTCATGACTCATGACATGACATGAGTATGCTCAACAAAACAAAACAAATAAAAAATCTTCCCAAGGGCTTTTCATATGAAGCCTTTGTATTATATACTCAGGCTGCCATAGCAAAATATCACTGAACAGGTGGCTTACACAACAGAGATCTATTTCCTCCCAGTTCTGAAGGCTGAAAGTCCAAGATCAAGGTGGAAGACCATTCACTTCCCCAGGAGAGCCATCTTCCTGGCTTGCAGACAGCCACGTTCCTGCCATGTCCTCACAGAGCCTTCTCTCTCTGTGCATGAGGACAGAGAGTGTGCCCACTTTCTCATCTTATAAGGGCACTAATCCTATCATATCAGGGCCCTGACCTTAGTTATTTTGTGACAGGCTCCATCTCCAATCACACTGGAGGTCAGGACTTGAACATATGAATTTGACGGGGGCGCAATTCAGTCCATAACACTTTTATACAAAAGTCAAGGGAGATTCATCTAAGTGTTTCCACTCTTGCCCACCCAAAATTAAGGTCCTATAGAACAACCAGAATGATCTTTAAAAAAAAAAGAGAAAAACACAGGTCAGATCAAGTCAACTGCCATGTTCCAAACTCCCCCAAGATATTCTCTTTGCACCCAAAATAAAATCCAAACTCCTAATGGTCCCCTACCAGGCCATATCATTTGGCATTGCTCATCTTCCCAAGGACCCCTCCTCCCTCCAGCCCTATCTCTCTGCACTCCCCAGACTGGCTTTCCATCCATCCTGCCCCGGGCGCTGATGCTTCCCATGGTCTTCTCTGGAGACTCTTGCCTGCCTCGCTCCCTACATCACTTTAGACTTCCACTCAATCGTCCCCTCCCTGTCCCCTCCATCTGGCCAAGCCCCTTCTCATAGTTTACTTGTTTTCACACAGAGATGCCTATCACTACCTGAAATTACATTTATTCATTTCACATTTATTTGTTTACTCTGTATCTCTTCCACCTTCCTTCGTTCCTTCCCTTTCCTTTCCTTCCTTCCTTCCTTCCTTCCTTCCTTCCTTCCTTCCTTCCTTCCTTCCTTTCTTCCTTTCCCTTGTTTAGCACTGTACCTCTAAAGCCAACAACAGAGCCTGGCACATAGAAGATGCTTGAATAATGGTTGAATAAACGGATCCTTGTGAGGAAATTTGAATTTTTTTCCTCGTTCTGTATAGGATTTTATTTTGATCTAGTTAAGTTTTGCTTCTAATTGTTTATTTTTCTGCTCACCATTTTACCTGCCAATATTGTTTTAAATGTGATTCTGTTATTCATCATATTAGATGTTTCTCTCAGATATTTCAGCTCATGTAAAATGTCAAGTATTCCCTCTAGGCCTCCCTATAGTTGTATCAAAAATGTAAAAAAATACACGCAAAATTTTTACGGGCTGTAAGATATCAAGCAAACATTAGTTACAATGTTTATGTTATTTATATGATATATGTGATTATTATGCATGTACTATGTACAACTATGTGATTATTATGTATTATGGACTACATATGATTTCAGCAGACCCCTGCCTGCCTTATCCGTGGGGGAAATATTCCAGGACTCCCCATGGATGCCTGAAACCTCAAATCCATCTCTAATTTGGTCCCAGAAGAGTGGATGATGTTATTTAGATCCAGTCCGGGGAGTTGGCAAATGACACTCATAAAGAACTAAGTGCCTTAATCCTACCCAACCAAAAGGAAGGGTGAAGATAGGGAAAACATATTATTTAACACAAAGAACTTTACATATGTTACCTTCTTTCATCCTCAAAACAACTCTCAGTTTTCCTGAATTTTACAAAAAAAAAAAAAAAAGTGAAGTTCAGAGAGGTTTGGTAACATGCCAAGCTAGCGTGTGACAAAGTCACAGATCCATCTGACTCTTGCAGTCTTGCTCTTCCCAATATACCCATTGTCTCCCCTAGTTCTTTAGATGGGTACTTTTATTCTGGCAGCCATAAGAGATCCACATCCACCTGGAGGACTTTTAAAGGGGTGAGAGTCAATTCTCATTGAGCATATTTGTGAAGGCATTCTGCTCAGCACTGTGAAGGACACAGAGTTAAACATCTCAAGGAGCTTAGAATTTAATGCAAGAAAACTCTTTTTAAAGTTGGATTGCACTTATGTTTTTGAAGGGCTGATTTGTCATACTGTTATTTATCTCTGAAATATTTCTCTTCAACTTCTCTCTCTATACACACAGATACACGCACACACACACACCATATACCTCTCTCTCTTCCCACACACAATGGCACTCACTGGCCAGGGTCTCATCTACTTAGGTAGATTTAATAGCAATTCAAACATGAGTAGTGTTAATATATGTTTCTCTCATGTTTGAATAGCTATTAAGTCTATCCAAGCAGATGAGACCCTGGCCAGTGTGTACCATTTCCCCCACTTGAGAGATTGCTAAGATCATTTGGTTTATTTTGCAGTGGCCTCTCTTTTTGATATTTATTTTGGGTTCTGATAAAGAGTGTTGACCCCTAATGGCTAATAGAATGTGACTAAATGATAGTATAGAGCCTGGAGAGGAATGAGTGGAAACAACATACATATAAAGCATATCATACAGCATGTCAAAATATTCACTTCATAGTGACTCAAGATACCTCCCAGAAACTGGTTTACAAAAGACTATCAAGCAGTTTAAAAGTTGCTGAGTGTTCTTTGCCATTATCAAGTGCAGTATTATATAACACTGGTGCCCATTAGGATTAACCAAAACTTAGATGAATGGCAACCAGAAGAAATCTTGGTAGGAGGCATCTTAAGGGTTCAGGACAAAGTGTGTAGAGAATGGGAGAGCACTTTCTGGCATTAGCCTCCAGAGAACACAACTCCATGGGGCCTGTTGTTTAAGGACTTCATAGAGCACTCAACGTTTGGCACTCCCAATGCAGATAGAATGCCTCATGAACATTAAACACAGGGAGCATATGTGTATCCATATAGGCAGTATTTGGAAAAACACTCGTTATAACATCAAGAAAAACACAAACCTGAAGATACTTGACTCTATGGGATGATCCTATCAAAAACAAAAGTGCAAAACTGTACAAATAAAAGAGACAAGGCAGAAATACCCAAATCTGTTAACAGTGATTGTCTTGGCTGCTAAAAATTGGAGTAGAGTTTTCTTCCTTCTCTCCCTTTTCAAAATTCTCTGAAGTAATCAAGTTTTTTTTTTTAATCTTAAAAATTCCATCTTTTAAAAGATGGGATTTACTTTGTTCTCTTTCTTTTTCTCTTGGTAGGACACAATTTTCTCTTATGAGCTGCCCAGCTGCTGTTCCTGGCACACTATTAACCATCACCCAAGCCGGCACACAAGGTTGAGCAGATGAAGAAAATATGATATTGTGAGGTGATGCTTAGATTTGGAGGAAGCTGAATGACTAAAAAGCTTGATTACTTACTCTTCCCTGAAAAACTCTAGGAGACCCAACAAATGCCACATAGTACCTATCTCCTTTCATTATTATTTCTAATTTTTATGACTAAGAAAGTGTTATGGAAACCATTCTTTTCAACATGAAACTCAGGACACAATAACCAACAAAGGATTTTCAAGCTGCCTCTGGGAACAAGCACTGTCTGGAAAATATACATACTTAGTAAATGACATTTGATAAACATTTTGATGGTTCATGGGGAAACAGGACAAATATTGAAATCAAAATGGTTATAGAACACTATTGTATTTGAAAATTGTGCTTAAAATGCTGGACTGAATCTGAATGTAGTTGTTTGTTGTTTTTAAAATTTTTTAATCTCCATTATTTGTAAGAACAACAGGTATCAATAGGAGTAGCATCAAAATGCATTGAGCTTGAGGGTGTGATGCAGGAATCAGAGTGCCCAATCTCAAATTCAAATTCCCTGAAGTCTAAGACCATGTGCAAGTTATTAAACTCTCTAAGTCACATTTTTCTGATTTGTCAAGTAGAGTAATTAGGATGTTTAGAATGATTAAATGACATAATTAATGTACAATATTTATGTATTTTCTGGTCCATATGAATCTTAACAAATGGTAGGCATCATTGTTATCATCCATAATATCAAATAAGTACCAATAGAACCTGGTCCTAAGCTTTTAAATCAGTCCTGGCTATGAGAGTGACTGGATATCTGCATCTGATCCCACCTGAGATGTACTGTCAGGAAGCCATGTGTATCTTCAGAAAGCCAACATGTGTTGTAGCAGGCAGATAAAACTTAGAATCCTAAGATGCTAACCATATTTAAGAACGTCTTGTGCCCTCAGTTTTCAATGAAGGGAAGAGCAGCTTGAACATGTTGGGAGTGTTAAGTACAGAACATGAATTTTCCAGCTCTGTGTCCCTTGGAATACAGGCTGCTACTTGTTGTCAGTGTTGTCAGAAGGGAGATTCATTTTGGCCAGAATGAGATTATCTCCCTTTTGGATTTTTCAGAATTTAACATGCCAGATACTAAGGAGCTCAGTTGTCCATGCAAAAGCACTAGAAATGGCATCTGGTGAATCTCCATGTCCTTGCCAAGTGACTCATCTGCCCTCCCTCACTGACTATAATCCTTTACTAGAATAGAGTCTAAATGAAATTTTTCAGCACTTCAAATATTTTAGTCTCTATGGTGTACAAATACCAATGCTGAGAGTTCAACATAAAAGGTGGTTATATAATGGGAAAACTCCCAAGAATCTGGCACAAGTAAGTGTAGAACCATGTCTTAGCAACACTTCCTCAAATAAGATTGTGTTTGATTTCCACAGAATTAATAATTCTTCTCACTGAAAGTGGGCTCATAATGAAAAATTAGAAAACACGTAAGAAAACAAACCACCAGAAGATTGTAGGTACAATATTAGAAAAATTGGCACACAAGAATTCAAATTCTAGAACAATAAGAGATTACTTAAATATCCGTGTTTAAAATTATTAAAGAGAAAAAAGAAGGAAAAATCACAATGAGGGACACATGGACGGTTTAGTCAATTTAAGCATCTGCCTTCAGCTCAGGTCATGATCGCAGCATCCTGGGATTGAGTCCTTCATCAGTCTCCTTGCTCAGTGGAGAGCCTGCTCCTCCCACTGCCCACCACTTTCCCAGCTTGTGCTCTCTCTCTCTCTGACAAATAAATAAACAACATATTTTTTTAAAACCACAATGAAAAAACAAAACAATAAAAATGATCAGGCAAATTTGAAAATGAAATGAGTGGAGTTTTTAGAAGTGAAATCATAGTTACTAAGATTAAGCTCAGTAGAAAAACATAATCACATATTAGACACAGCCAAAGAGAGGATTACTGCACTGGAAGCTAAAATTGGGAAGAAAATAAAGAAACAGGAGGTG
Source organism: Lontra canadensis (assembly GCF_010015895.1). Lineage (NCBI taxonomy): Eukaryota > Metazoa > Chordata > Mammalia > Carnivora > Mustelidae > Lontra > Lontra canadensis. Next base: position 3,181,447 of record NW_022631122.1, read on the forward strand.
TGAAAGTTTTAGAAACATTAAAGGTAAAATGAAATTTTACATTTCCATAGAATGGAAAATATTTAAAATAGTAATAGAAAGCAAGAGTATATACAAAAGATAAAAGTAATGTTGGATTGTCATATCTTAAAATTTTCTGCAATTGATGAAAGATATGAATACTCAGTTTGATACAGCACAGTGACTCCCAAGCAGGATGAAGAAAACTAAAAATCATTATCTAGACGCATAATTGTGAAACTGCAGAGCCCCAAGATAAAGATATAAGATTGAAAATAACCAAAGGGAAAAGACAGTTCTGTACCAAAAAGCCACAAAGAGAACAATAGCAACTCCTCAACAGGTTAATAAAGGCCAGAAGCCAATGAAAGAATGTTTTTAAAATGCTGAAAGTCAAAGATCAATCTTTTATACTCACCTAAAAATTCTATGTTCAAAATTCCCCACTCAGGGGAATTTATTAAACAATTTTTTAATAATTGAGATGAAATGAAGGTATCTCCAGACACATTTTGATAAAGTTTACCACCAAAAGATCCTTACTGACAGAACTCTAACTTAAGGATATATTCGGGACAGAAAAAACTAAATTAAGTTAAGAGTCGTATGCAGGAAACAGTAATAAACAACAACAAAAGTAAATATGTAAGTATGTAAATATCTAAGTAAGCATGGGAAGTTAATAATACTAATAACAGTATTATGATCAATTTGGATGAGATATTAGTAAAAATAAAGTTGAACTAAACTGTGAGAAAGATCATGAGTCAACAGACTTTGGTTCTTGGCCTAGTTTTATCAGCTACATGAACTTTGGGCAAATCATTGTTCTCATTTGTAAAATGATATTCAGATAGGGTGAATTTTAAGTTTTCTTGAAATTTAATATTCTTTGATTTTACTATACTACCTCCTGATCACCTTTCCCCTCAAGAAAAGAATACAAGCTATTGAGATACACACATATTTGCTGCTTTACAAAGTACATGAATAGTTTAGGTGGCCATCCCTTGAAATCCCCAAACTGATCGACAAGATTTATATCAACATTATGACAGAGAAAATGCCCACTGGTTGTTGTTTGTGTTGGATATGTAATAAACATTTGCAGCATGCTGGTGTTGCACAGTGCACAAGCTGCCTCCTACCTCTTACCATGTTACATCAATCAGTCCTGGTGTGAAGCATCCAGAGATGCTTCCTACCCTCTCTAGAAAAACTTAAAAATGAAAAAAGAAGTTGGAAACAAAGTCTAGTAATCCTACTTATACTGTATTGGCAGGGAAGTGGGGGAGGGAAGAATATGCAATGTATTCCTCTCTAGAAGACAGTGAGAATGATTTCTTTTTGTCTGAGTGGAGTGTGCAGTCTGAAGTCTGAGAACTACATTATAGATGAAGCCTTTTCCCCAAATGCTCCTTTAACTTCTGTTAAGTTTCTACAAGTTGGGGAACTATTTCTCTGTTCTTAGTTTATTTCAAAAAATTTTTGAGTCATTGTTCACAAACAGGGCAAAAATATGCTGTCAGAAATCTTTATATTCTGGAGGATTATTGCAAACCCAGCATTTACTGCATGTTTTAAAGAAGCATTTCATGGCCTATGTCCTCACTACATCTGTAGACCTTCCTTAACCTTCTACTTAACCTTTATACAGATGCCAAACAACTGACAATCACCTGAACATTTTCATATACATGGTTCTTTCTGCCTAGAATTTACATTTCCCTTTCTTTAGAAGACAGCTCCTTCTCATTCTTAAGGATGCTTCTTCCTTCTAGAAGCTGCCACCTAACTCCTCTGAATTACACACAGTGTTAGGTCCCTCTTCCAATGTGCTTCACAAACAGAAAACTGTGTCACTTCCAGGCATAAGCACTTAAGAACTGGTGGGTAATTCTCCATCTTCTCTTTCCTTCCCATATCAACTGGGATCACAGGTTAAGGAGGGTGAAGCTCTGGGACAGTGGAAATTCCAATGTCCTGGCCTGCCAAGGTGCCATATGAAGAATAGTTTTCATGAAAAATGGCTAGACCCACAAAGAAAGTGGTGTAAGAAAGAAATTAGCCTTCTCTTTGCTCGGTCATTGAAACCCTGGGGCTGTTTATTACTGCAGCATATCCTAACCTCCCTGACTAATACAGTATCTCTATAGTGGTAGTTTTGACACTTTACCACATTTATCTTGTTTTCTTGCCTGTTCTCTTGAGACAGAAGCTGGGACATTTACTTCTGTATTTCCTGGCTCCAAGATAGTGACTGGCATATAGTAAGAGCTAAATAAATTTATTGAGAGTCATATAGTAGGAAGAATAACAGTGTACATTGGACTGATCATTGTTGGAGGTCTCATTACTTTATAGAGGTATTGTTTCAGACCCGTTAAGCAGATAGACAACCATGTGACAAAGGATAGATTGTTTCCCTTAAATTGGACCAAAAAATGTCAAGAATTGTCAGTTAAGGCACACAATTTTGCACATGATCCAGTTATACTTTTGACCTTACTTTTACCTATAATCTTCTGCAGAAACAAAAATTGCCAAAGTCTTTGAAATCATGCCCAATTTCTCATCCTTCATGTGTGCCTTGGCTATGAAGAAACTCTTAAAACCAGGGAGTATAAGTCTTCCAACATGTATTCTTCCAAAATTGTATTGACTCTTCTAAGTTGTTTGCAATTTCATGTGAATCTGAGATTCAACTTGTCAGTTGTACAAATAAACCCAATTGGTATCTTGAATAGGATTGTGCTGAATCTATAAATCAATATAGAAAAAAAATCTTAATACTGTTTCTTCCAATTTATAAATATGGTTTATCTATTTTTATTTGGTTCTTCTCTAATTTTCCTCAGTAATGTTTTGTAATTTTCTAGTAAAGTCATACAAATTTACTATATCTAATAATTTTATGTTTTATTCTATTTAAATAGAAATGCATCTTCCATTTCATTTTCCAATATTTTGTTATTACCTGAAGTTAACTTTGTATATTACAGAGTTTGTATCCCATGACTCTGCTAAAATCACTTATTATTTATAGTAACTTTAGATTGTGTAGGATTTTCTAAACATAAATATGTGTTTACTTCTTTTTTATTCTTTATGTCTTTTGTTTCTTTTCTTATTGCACTGGCTAGGACCTTCCAGAAAATGATGAATAGAAGTGATAAGGTTGGAATCCTCGTCTTGTTCTTATTTTTCAGGAAGAGGCATCCAATAATTCACCAGTAACATGATGGTAACTACAGGTTTTTAATAAATACTTTTTATGAAACAAAGGAAGTTCCCTTTATTTCTAATTTCCTGACATTTACTATCATTAAAAAGGTATTAAAAATTTCCTCAAAATTTTTTTCTGAATCTATTGAAATTATTTTTTTCTTTATAAGGTTAATATGGTGAATTATACAGATTTATTTTTTAATTAAAAAGCTTATATTCCTTAGACATATTCTCCTCTTTACTCATGAAGTTTTATCTGTTCTATAATCTATAAGATTTGATTTGCTCATATTTCCATCAGAATTTTTGTGCATATGTCCATGAAAGATATTGGTCTGCAAATTTTCTTATTTTGTAACATCCTTGTCTGCTTTTGGTATCAAGGTTATACAAGCTTCATTGAATGAATTGAAAATGTTCTCTCCTCTTCTGTATGTGTGTGTGTGTGTGTGTGTGTGTGTGTGTGTGTGTATTTAAGTTTGTGAAAGTTTGATGTTATTTCTTCCTTTAATGTTTGCTGCAAAGCATTAGATAAAACATCTGGCATGGATTTTCTTTTGGGGAAGGTTTTTTAAATTAAAAGTTCTATTTTTATAATAATAGTAGTTATGGAGCTGTTCAGATTTTCCATTAACACTTGTATCTGTTCTGGTAATTTTAGTTTTTAAAAAGTTTGTCAATTTCACCTGAGTTTAATCTACTGGTTTAAATCAATTCATAATATTTTCTTGTTACATGCTTAGTATCTGTGGAATCTGTGGTGGTATCCTGACCTTCACTGGTTTTTTTGTGTGTTTTTTTTCCTATTTTTCTCTAGGGTTTATGGATTTTATTAATCTTTACAAAGAAATAACTTGTGTCTTTGTTAGTTTTTTCTATTGTTTATTTCTGTTAGTCTCTTTTTATTTCCTCCTACTTTCTTTGGGTTTGATTTGCTCATTTTTTTCAAAGTGAAAAGTTAGGTAATTTATTTTAAACCTTCTTACTTTCTTTCTTTTTTAAAGATTTTAAAAGAGATCACAAGTAGGAGGAGAGGCAGGCAGAGAGACAGAGAGGAGGAAGCAGGCTCCCCAGTGAGCAGAGAGCCCGATGTGGGGCTCGATCCCAGTACCCTGGGATTATGAACTGAGCCAAAGGCAGAGGCTTAACCCACTGAGCCACCCAGGTGCCCTAAAACCTTCTTACTTTCTAATAAAAACATTTAAAACTATAAACTTCTTTCTTAGTGCTGCTTTGTCTGCATCCTACAATTACATATATTTATCTTTATTTTCATTCCATATAAAATAGTTTTTAATGTTCTTTCCACTTTAATCTACAGGTCATTTTAAAATACATTATTTAATTTCCAAATGTCAATTTAATTCTTTGTTTTTATAGTTTTACTTTTTTTGCTGAATTTCCCTATCCATGCACTCCTTATGACAGTCTTACCATTTAGATCCTTAAATAAATTTATATGACCTATAGTAATGTATATCACCTTGATTTCTATTCCTTTTGAATGCTTTGACTCTTGACTATGAGTCACAATTTTCAGTTTCTTTATATATATAGTTTTTTTATTTTTATTACTGAATACTGGATATTATAGAAGATGTGTCCATCTAGCCAGAAATTTACTGGATAATAACTTGAACTTGTGGATCTTTGGTATTATATTTTCTATGGTGAATCTGCTTAGGATTTTTTTCTCATTCTTAGAATCCTTAGATCTGGGTAATAGCATTCACTCAGCAAATTTTTCTTCTGGGTTTCAATGGAAAACCTAAGGTGTTTACTAAACCCCTTTACTTAGATGGATCCAGGTTTCAAAACATCTCCCCTGCAATGGACAGCAGCTGAAATTTCTGCTATGATTTTTAACTCCAGCTTTTTCTTTCTTTTCTGCTGCTTGGAGCCTCTCCTGTACACATACAGTTAAAGATCTGATGGAAATTTATATACAGATTTAGAGATTTTACCCTCTAAAGATCCCTTCTTTCCCCCCATATTTTATAGCTGTCCTCTCAGTCTTAAATATGATTCTTTGAAACATCAAACCAATAAAACTATAACATTCTTCTTGAGATCTGGCTGCCCCCATGCCATGGGGATTGGTGTATGTCTTCATGGAAAAACTATGTAATGGATATTTCATCTAGTTTTGTTTTCTTCGTCCAAGTATTTGATTCCCTCAAGTTTCTCCCTCCTTTTGTATGCCCTAGTGCTTTCAAATTGTTGGGATCTTTTTTTTATTCTATCCAGAGCTTATCATTATTATAGGGATTATAAGGGAACTATGCCATCCAAGTTACCCTGCCATTACTGCTACTCAAATGCCTTCAATATTCTTTTAATGACATGTTTTCTGCATAAATGACCTGCATTGATTCAGTCAAGAATTTTGTAACTAGCACTAGTTACTTTGCTTGTAGCTAGCACTAGTACTGATGGGTAATTAAGTCAGACATAAATTATCTAGATATATCCAGGTGTTTATATCTTTAAAATCCAATTCCCTGCACGGAGCACTTGGTTTTATACACAAACAATAAATCATGGAACACTACATCAAAAACTAATGAACACTGTTAGTATGGTGACTAACATAATAAAAAAAAATCCAATTCTCGTAAGTATTACCTTTTGAAAACACTGTCCAGGTAGACCTTTTAAATACCACTTATTTTTTAACTTTTTTTGAAAATGCATGAGCAAGTGTTATTTCATGGAAGCTTACTCTTTTTGTATGTGCCAGAATTGTCAAACTGACTTTAAAATGGTAACAGAAACACTACTTTTCTGATGGGGTTGCATCAGTTTGTACTCCTGGTGACAAGTTATAGAAAATCATCTTGGGTTCACATTGACAAAAAAGATCCCTTGGCTCTCTAGGTCCCAGATACACTAGAAGAATTAAATTGTGGTAAGATGGGTGGGGTGGTGGTGTCAGGGAGAGCCTAGATGGCTCAGTCTGTTGGGCAGCTCCCTTCAGCTCAGGTCATGATCCCAGGGTCCTGAGATTTAGCTCCACATTGTGCCTCCTGCTCAGTGGGGAGCCTGCTTCTCCCTCTTCCTCTACCACTCCCCTCACTTGTTTTCTCTCTCTCTCTCTCTCTTTCAAACAAATAAAATCTTTATAAAAATAAAAGTAAAAAATAAACCAGGTGGTGGGTATTGGAAAGGGCACAGATTGCTTGGGGCACCGGGTGTGGTGCAAAAACAATGAATACTGTTACGCTGAAAAGAAATAAAAATTTGAAAAAAATAAAAATAAACAAAAATAAAAAATAAATAAATTATGGTTAGGGGATGGATGAATTTGGACTTCCATACAATTAAATTCCAGGCAATCAAGAGTTCAAGGACTCTGCTATTTCCTTGTTCTGCTTCTCTCTGACCATTGCCTTCATTCTCTTACCACCTGAGCAAAGTTTGCTACCAATACCTACTGAGATTTACATACAAAAAAGTTCAAGGAAAAAAAAAGAAAAATTCTCTTTCTTTGATACAGTTAGAAAAATACTGTGGATAGATGCTAATAAGCTCACTTAGACCATCATTTACTATGAGACAAAAAGGCAAGTTCAAGCAAAACCATCTCAAACAGACATGGAACAGTGGTGCTTGGGAGGACTCATGCCAGAAAATGGAAGAGATGAAATAAATCCCTTAAATTCCCCCCCACCAGATATCATTTATAATGGTGGAGTGAATGTAGGAAAAAAGAACTTGGAGTGTAGAAGACAAACTTGGAAAATTAGGTCAATTTTCTGTTTAAAAAAAAATACATTGAGTGGTTAATATGAGGTCTGTATTACCTATGCCTAAAAATCTCTAATGCACAAAACCTCCTTGAGTAAATATGAAGTAAAGTAAATAGCATGGGCTTTGAATACAGCAGACTGGGTTTAAATTAGAGCTGCTATATCATAATTATTAACTATTTAACTATGAGCAATCTAAGTAATCTCTTTCCCAACATTTCCTTCATCTCTAAATAAGTCTGATAAAAATTGCTTAGTAGGCTTGTGGGGACAAAATAAAAAGACACAATAGTAGAGGTACTAAAAAAATCCTACTTGAGCACATTGAGAATCAGAGCTTGTTTCCTTTTACAACACCAACAATTTTGTTTCCTTTCTGAGGCTTTAAAAATTTAAATCCATATATCTGATTTATTTGTACTTTGGAGAGAATAACGTAGAACAAGAATAAAAAAAAAAAAGTAATTCTCCTTCTGGCTATTTGCTACTACAAATCCAGGGCAAATTCATTAAAATAGAGATTCCAAAAAAACATTCAAGAAAGAGCACTGATTGCCACTTTATTACATTATTTATTAAGCATTTAATGGTAAGGTTTCACATAATTCTCAGTGTGCTCCCTTCTCCTCCTCTGCTTTTCTTCCTGCTACTTCCTCTCCTTTTTCTGCTACTCATTCAACCTAACAGTCATCTAAAGGAAAAATTAATTTGGGATACTCACCATAATGCCACAAAAGTCCCTTCCCTAGACTTTAAACAAATGGATTTCAGGATGTCTGGGTGGCTCAGTTCATTAAGCCTTGTGGGACTCTTGGTTTCCACTCAGGCCATGATCTCACAGTTGTGAGACTGAGTTCCACGTTGGGTTCCACACTCAGCACAAAGTCTGCTTGGTATTCTCCCCCTGCCTCCCCTTTTGCTCCCCTCCTCTGCTCATACACTCTCTCTAAAATAAATTAAAAAAATCGTTTTAAAAAGATGATTTCATCACAATACTTTACTTATCCCAAGCTTAGGAGAAAATTTTAACTTATCCTATAAAAGAGAAAAATGTGTTTTACTACATTCAAAGAAAGTAAGTTGAAATACATAATTCAAAGACAGAGGAAAACTGTGAGTTCAACCTGGTGTGAGCACTACAGCTCTGTTAGAACAAGCACACTCATGTTAGTGCATATTTTTCTCGGTTGTGCACTCAATAATATGAGAGAGAAGGGGAAATGAATGATGTTATTCATTCAATCAAGGCCCATTCATCTTTATTTCTTTTAAATTTTCTATTGAGGTATAATTGACAACATTATATTGATTTCAGGTATACAACATAATGATTCAATATTTGTATACATTGTGAATTTATCACCACAATAAAACTAGTTACCATCTGATCCCATACAATGTAATTTTTAGGATTACTTTCCTGACAACTTTCAAGTATGCCCTACTATATTATTGACTATAGTCACCATGCTATACAATACATCTCCATGACTTACTTATATTATGACTGGAAGTTTGTACTTCTTGAACCCCTTTGCCTATTTCATCCATTCCCCAATCTCCTTTCCCCCTGGCAACCAACATTCTGTTCTCTGTATTTTTTACCAGTTTTATTTTGTTTCATTGTTCATTTGTTTGGTTTTCTAGATTCCACATGTAAGTAATATCATATGGTATTTGTCTTACTCTGACTTATTTCATTAGCATAATTCCCTTAAGTTCTATCCATGTTTCACAAATAGCAAGATTTCATTTTTATGAGTGTTTTGAAAGATTGAGGATTTTATGAAAGATTAAGATTTCATATATATATATAATATATAATATAATTCAATATGGTTCCATACAATTTTTAAAAATGTTCTATTTCTGTGAAAACTGCCATTGAGTTTTATCAAGGATTGCACTGAATCTGTATAATGCTCTGGGTAATGTTGATATTTAACAATAACACATTTAACAATCCATGAGCTTTCCATTTATTTCTGTCTTCTTCAGTTTTTTTCATCAGTATCTTAGAGCATTCAGTATACAGGCCTTTTATCCCCTTGTTTAAATTTATTCCTTGATATTTTATTCTTTTTGATGCAATTATAACTGGGGCTGTTTTTAAAATTTCTCCTTCAATAGTTTCTTATTAGTGCTTAGAAATGCAACTCATTTTTGTATTTATTTTGTACCCTGCACTTTACCAAATTTATTATATTTTTTCATCCCCTCCTTTTCAGCTTGTGTGTGTGTTTATATCTGAAGTGAGTCTCTTGTAAGCAGCATATAGATGAGTCTTATTTTTTAATCCATTTAATCACTATATGTTTTTTGTTTGTTTGTTTTTTATGTTTTTTTTTATTTTATTTTTTATAAACATATAATATATTTTTATCCCCAAGGGTACAGGTCTGTGAATAGCCAGGTTTACACACTTCACAGGACTCACCATAGCACATACCCTCCCCAATGTCCATAACCCCACTCCCCCTCTCCCAACCCCCCTCCCCCCATCAACCCTCAGTTTGTTTTGTGAGATTAAGAGTCACTTATGGTTTGTCTCCCTCCCAATCCCATCTTGTTTCATTTACTCTTCTCCTACCCCCTTAACCCCCCATGTTGCATCTCCTCTCCCTCATATCAGGGAGATCATATGATAGTTGTCTTTCTCCAATTGACTTATTTCGCTAAGCATGATACCCTCTAGTTCCATCCACGTCGCCGCAAATGGCCAGATTTCATTTCTTTTGATGGCTGCATAGTATTCCATTGTGTATATATACCACATCTTCTTTATCCATTCGTCTGTTGATGGACATCTAGGTTCTTTCCATAGTTTGGCTATTGTAGACATTACTGCTATAAACATTCGGGTGCACGTGCCCCTTCGGATCACTATGTTTGTATCTTTAGGGTAAATACCCAGCAGTGCAATTGCTGGGTCATAGGGTAGTTCTATTTTCAACATTTTGAGGACCCTCCATGCTGTTTTCCAGAGTGGTTGCACCAGCTTGCATTCCCACCAACAGTGTAGGAGGGTTCCCCTTTCTCCACATCCTCGCCAGCATCTGTCATTTCCTGACTTGTTCATTTTAGCCATTCTGACTGGTGTGAAGTGGTAACTCATTGTGGTTTTGATTTGTATTTCCCTGATGCCGAGTGATATGGAGCACTTTTTCATGTGTCTGTTGGCCATCTGGATGTCTTCTTTGCAGAAATGTCTGTTCATGTCTTCTGCCCATTTCTTGATTGGATTATTTGTTCTTTGGGTGTTGAGTTTCCTAAGTTCTTTATAGATTTTGGACACTAGCCCTTTATCTGATATGTCATTTGCAAATATCTTCTCCCATTCTGTCAGTTGTCTTTTGGTTTTGTTGACTGTTTCCTTTGCTGTGCAAAAGCTTTTGATCTTGATAAAATCCCAATAGTTCATTTTGCCCTTGCTTCCCTTGCCTTTGGCGATGTTCCTAGGAAGATGTTGCTGCGGCTGAGGTCGAAGAGGTTGCTGCCTGTGTTCTCCTCAAGGATGTTGATGGATTCCTTTCTCACATTGAGGTCCTTCATCCATTTTGAATCTATTTTCGTGTGTGGTGTAAGGAAATGATCCAATTTCATTTTTCTGCATGTGGCTGTCCAATTTTTCCCAGCACCATTTGTTGAAGAGGCTGTCTTTATTCCATTGGACATTCTTTCCTGCTTTGTCGAAGATTAGTTGACCATAGAGTTGAGGGTCTATTTCTGGGCTCTCTATTCTGTTCCATTGATCTATGTGTCTGTTTTTGTGCCAGTACCATGCTGTCTTGATGATGACAGCTTTGTATAGAGCTTGAAGTCTGCAATTGTGATGCCACCAACTTTGGCTTTCTTTTTCAATATTCCTTTGGCTATTCGAGGTCTTTTCTGGTTCCATATAAATTTTAGGATTATTTGTTCCATTTCTTTGAAAAAAATGGATGGTACTTTGATAGGAATTGCATTAAATGTGTAGATTGCTTTAGGTAGCATAGACATTTTCACAATATTTATTCTTCCAATCCAGGAGCATGGAACATTTTTCCATTTCTTTGTGTCTTCCTCAATTTCTTTCATGAGTGCTTTATAGTTTTCTGTGTATAGATTCTTAGTCTCTTTGGTTAGGTTTATTCCTAGGTATCTTATAGTTTTGGGTGCAATTGTAAATGGGATGGACTCCTTAATTTCTCTTTCTTCTGTCTTGTTGTAGGTGTAGAGAAATGCAACTGATTTCTGTGCATTGATTTTATATCCTGACACTTTACTGAATTCCTGTACAAGTTCTAGCAGTTTTGGAGTGGAGTCTTTTGGGTTTTCCACATCACTATATGTTTTTTTTTTTTGATGGGAAATTTAATCCTTTTACATTTAGAGTGATTATTGATAGGTGTGACCTTATCGCCATCCCATTCATTTTTTTCTGACTGTTTTTGTAGTTGCTTTCTGTTCCTTTCTTCTCTTGCTCTCTTTCCATATGTTTTGATGACTTACTTTGGTGTTATGTTTAGATTCCTTTCTTGTAACCTTTTGTGAATCTACTATAGGTTTTTGCTTTATGGTTACCATGATGTTCACATACATCAACATCATTCACATACCATATATATATATGGTATAATATATTATATGTTACATGTTATTGTGTTATAATATGTTATGTGTAATGTGTTATATAATATATAACATCATATATATGACATATATAATGATGATATATGTCATACAAATCATGGTGTTACATATATGATGTTATATATAATATATGATGTTTTATATGTATAAATATATACCTTTTTATAGACAGTAGATATATAAAATATATATATAACCATATATATAATATAACATAGCCATATATATGGATGTTGTATACATTGTATATGCATACATAAAACATATATATAACACATATATAATATAACAGATGTCATACCATCATATATATATATGTATGTATACATATATATATATGTGTGTGTGTGTGTGTGTGTGTGTGTGTGTGTATATATTTGAATATATCTTGCTGTTCCTCTCTTGGTCTGCAAAGTTTCTGCTGAAAAAATTTGCTGACAGTCTTCTTGAACTTCCCATGTATGTAAAAAATTGTTTTTTTCTTGCTGCTTTTAATATTTTCTCTTTGCCTTTAACTTTTGCCATTTTAATTATAATGTGTCTTGGTGTGAAATTCTTTGGGTTCATTTGATATGGAACTCTGGGCCTCCTGGACCTGGATGTCTGTTCCTTTTCCAGGGTAGGGAAGTTTTCTGCTGTTGTTTCTTCAAATAAATTTTCCAAACTTTTCTCTCTCTTTTCTCCTTCTAGGACCCCAATAGTGTGAATATTATTATTCTTGATGTTGCACTATTGTCCTTTAGCCTATTTTCACTTTTTGAAATCATTTTGGATTTTGCTGCTCTGTTTTGGTGAGCTCCACTGTTCTGTATTCTAGATCCCTGAGTTGCTCTTCTACTTCATCTAGTTTGCTGTATTTATCAGTTCAGCTATTGTATTCTTCAGCTCTGTGACTTCTGTTTGGTACTTATATTTTCTTTCTTTGTTGATGCTCCCATTGTGTTCTTCCATTCTTATCCTGAGTTTGGTGGGCATCTTTATGATCATTATTTTGAATTTTTTTTTTAATCAGGTAGCTTACTTATCTCCATTTCACTGAGGTATTTTCCTGGGATTTTATCTTATTTTTTCATTTGGAATATATTCCTCTGATTCCTCATTTTCTTTGACTCTCTGTGTTTCTATGTATTAGGCAAAAGAGCTACCTTTCCTGTATTGGGGGATACACATTGTGTAGGTGATGAATTTTTTGTTTAACCTTACCCTGGCTGTTGGGTAAAGGTCCCAACCCTTTATGTTTGTTTAAGCAGCCTGATTTATTCTTGATAGGTCCCTATTGTTGAAGGTGTTCCAAGATCTGTCTCTGTTCCAAGGGGAACAATCTCAGTTAGCACCTAGTTGCAGGCTGACTGGAAGCCAGATCTTTAGGCCACAGCTTTTAAAGTATGCAAATATTTATAATCCCATGGGGCCACAATCATAAACCCTGTAGGCTTCCAGACAAGGATATCTGGACTTGTCCCCTGGGTGACTCTTGCAAAACTCAGGGCTCCAGAGGGTGTATCAGCTCTTTTCTGTGAGGTATTGGTGAGCTGCAACAAGGCCAGGGAAGAGTACAGTGATGGTGTCTCCCTGCCTATGTTCCCTGAAAGCTCCTTCTTAATCTTTAGGTGTATGATAGATCTGAAGCCTGTCCCTAAGGCTGAAACTCCACACAAGTAGGTAGGCCTTTTCCACAGGAAGACTGTGGATGTGTTTCAGTCTACTGTTTGCAGTGTCCTGAGGATGATAATCTGCCAAGAATTGTCTTTCCAATTGTTACAGTCCCATGGAGCCCATGAATGCAAGCCCCCATGCCTACCAGGGCCCGACAATCAAGGGGCATCCTTTCTGTGGAGCACATGCCTTCAAGCTTTAGCAATACCTCTGGAGAGTACAAGAGTCAGGCATGCCCACCAGCCTTAGCAAGGCAGTAGGAGAATGCTTTGGCTATGTGTGTTCATGAGCTTCTGCAAGGCAGTGAGAAAATGCCATACCTGCATGCACATATCATCTCCAGAAAGGCAACAAAAGAATGCTGTGATTACTTGTACCCTTCAGCCCCAGCAAAGCAGTAGAAGAGTGCTGTGTTTGCACATGCCCTTCTTCACTAGAGGGAGAATGCACAAATGTCACTAGCCAAAGACTCCATCTCTGGAGAATATTATAATTGTCCTCTGAACCTTAAGCAGATGCTTTAAGATTAGCAAATGAATCTTCTCCGCATATAGTCTAGATGCTTTTCAAATGTCTTGAGCTGTTTTGGCCCTAGATTCTATGGCAAGTAAGACCACAAGTCCTTTAAAAAGTGTATTTAAGGGACACCGTTGTGGCTTAGTCAGTTAAATGTCTGCCTTTGAGTCAGGTCATTATAAAAGAGTCCTGGGATTGGGTCCCGTATTGAGGTTCTTGCTCAGTGGGGAGCCTGCTTCTTCCTCTTCCTCTGCCTTCCTCTCTGCATGCTTGTGCCCTCTCTCACATGCATGTGCTCTCTTTCTCTCTCAAATAAATAAAAAAATTGTATTTAAATTCCCTTTTAGGTCCCTTGGATGTAAATTCTATTGCTTTCCTAAGCCAAACATTTAAGAGCTCATGGCTCCTCTGAAGGTCCCAAGTGTTGGGGTACCTGATGTGGGACACAAACCCCTTGCTCCTTCAGGAGAAAGTCCAGACTTATGGAGTCCCACACCAGGGGTAAGGTTTTTTGTGAGACCATGTCTCTGCCTCTCCTACTCACCTCAGTGTAGTTGTTCTATCCTTTGTTGCAGAGGAGCAGTTCAGCTATTTCCAGTTCTTTTTCAGAGGATATTATTCTACATGTAGCTATAGATTTGGTGTGCCCGTGGGAGGAGGTAACTTCAGGATCTTCCTATGCCAACATCTTCCTATCCCCTTCCCACACTGATGACTAGATTACTGAATCATAAATCTTACTGAGATAATTGGGACTCTTCCAAAAACTGGGATTAATATTGTTAATACATTCATTGGTCCTACTGCTCTCCTTGTCTTACATCTTCCTAATGTGGCACACAGGCCCTTCACCATCTGGCATCTAAATGCATCTCTAGCCCTGTCTGAAACTGTATTACTTTAGAACCCTACACTTCACCAGTCATCCCCCTCTAGATCCTTCCCTGATTCCTCCAAACAGAAGGCATTCCTGGATGGGCCTGCATCTGCACATTGCCAAAGTCCTCTACAATTGAGCTGAATATGGGCATGATAATAATGTGTCTATCTGTCTATCTATTGCTATGCGATGAGCAACTTGAGAGCAAAGCCTTTTATGTAATTTTTAAGTTGTTTTCATTGTGGTATACCTAGCATACCTTCACATAAAGTATATAATTTGATAAGCAAGAAAGAAGAATGAAAGACCACATTACATCTTCAGGGTATCATCCCACCACAAGCAGCATTGGATTAGACAACATTCCTAAGTCATATGTGGTTATGTTCAGGTCTTATTTGTGTAACTGGAAACATCAAAGAACAACTAAGCCAGTGTCAAAAATAAAGACAGGAGTAGCCACCCGCTAGGGAAGGGTCTTCGCTACTTAGATCCACCAACAGTTCCCACTAGAATCAGTTTCCCTTACCAGAAAACAGAAACTCAGAGCCCATGGCAAACACAATATACATAACCTCCCAGAAAGAGCAGCAGATTAAATTCATCAGCTGTTTCTGACTAGAAAATTAATTTGTGTCTGGAGCTAAGGCCTGGAAGGATTAGTGAAGGTTGAAGTTGAGATGGACCTGCCTTCCTAACATAAAACTGTACACTTGGAAAAGAAGGAGGATACAATACACATTAATTCCTTCTTTCCTCTGGCATCTAATGGTAGCTGTTCTTTTCAGATGTCCATCCCAGCTCCACAACCAACTCTGGATATACCTGTTCATCAGTTTGGGTAGTTACCTGGAACTATGGGGTTTTTTAATAGCAAGATAGTGTATTGACCACTAACTGAATAATGCTTAGGATTGTCTTAGCTGTTGTTGTTGTTGTTGTTTTGCAACAACTTCGTTATAAATTGAGTGTTCAGAAGCTCCAATTCTGTCGGTTCATCCTTGATTAAACACAGTCAGCCCATGGCCTACCATGTCATGGCTAGTACACAAAAACAGCCCAATAGTCCCCAGTAAGTCCCTGCTTACACTAGACCCACTGCCCTTTCCCCAAAATCATCAATTTCATTCTGGATTTTGTTACTAGTTCACTCAGTTTTGGAGACCAGTCAGGCTTTGTTTCACTTTTTAGGAAAGACTGGATATTGGTTCCAACTCCACCACTGTTCAGTTGCATGCATTTCTGAAAGTCACTTTATCACCTTCTATGCCAGCATTTCTCAACACAAATTGCTCATTAAAGTACCAGTACCTGCGACTTGCTCTCAGAAATTGCAATTCAATTGCCCCACAGTTAGGACATCATCCCTACATAATTAGGAACCACAATACCATTGGTTCTTAATCACCTGGGAGGTGATTAAAATTCATACTTCTAGCATTCACTCACCCACTCATACCTGCTGCCTTTAGAGAGTCTGATTTAGAACATTTGATTAGAGATTAAGGATTTTCTACTTTAATGAAACTAAAACTCCCTGGTGGTCCAAGGAGAAATCTTTGAGAAATACTGATTAAAAAGAAGAAGGGTCTATACCATATGACCTTTGGGTCTATCTCAGAGCTAATGTTCTACAAGTTGGAATTGCTCCCCATCAGAAGGAGTGAATGATTCCAACACTTTGATCTTGTGGTGGCTTAAGAACAATTATCTTAAGATAAAGAACCTATCTGTCCCTTCACAGACTTTCTCTCCCCAGACTTGGCAATTACTCAATGTGTACTCTTGTTCCCAAACTCTTCTGCTCTCAAGGTTTAGAAACCAATGCTATTGACAATAAAATTTAAGAAGCATGAAACATTCTGGACTAATTTCAGACCTGATTACTGGATTTCTATCCCGACCACATGAAATAAAGCCTTCCCACCTTAGACCTTAATCCTGTACAGACTCCTATGTTGCAACTTGTGCCTGAATCATTGTCTTGAAAACTGAGATGAAAGCCAACCCATCTTGCTGCCTTCCCCATCCTTTTTGCCATGTAAAGTAACATTCACAAATTTTAGGGATTAGGACATGAATATCTTTAGGGGCCATTATTGTGCCTACGACAAACTTAATGACTAAAATGTAGGCCAATAAAGGACAGAGAAGAAGGATGAAAAGTATTAGGACAGGTTCATTTGGTGGTGACAGAAAGTCAACTTAAATTAACTTAAGCCACAGAGGGGAATTTGAAATTAACTTAGGCCATACATAAGCAAACTTCCAAAAAAGAAGGAGTGGGGACAACTCATCTTCAAGATAACTGGATCCAGGACTGCAGTACTAGTAATTCTTCAACTCCCATCTTTTGTTTCATTTTTTTGCATATTAATGCCAGTCAGCTGATAAAGGGTTAATATCCAAAACATATAAGAAACTCAACCTTAAAATGAAGGAAAACCTGTCATTTGTAACATACAGATGCACTTAGCATTGTGGTAAGTAAAATAAGGCAGACACAGAAAGACAAATACTGTTTGATTCCACTTCCATGTAGAATCCAAAATAACAAATTCCAAGAAGCAGAGAGTAGAATGGTGGTTGCCAAGGGCTGTAGGGAGGGGAAATGGGGAAGTTTTAGTTATGCAAGGTAAATAAAATCTGGAGATCTGCAGCATAGTGTAGTATGGCATTTCTCTGGATTTCCCATTAAGAAGAAGAAGGCATTGGAATGGTGATCTTCACAGCTTCTCTGCTCATAAAGCCTTTGACACTGGGATTTCCTCACCACATGGATAGGCTCTATGTTTCAGATCCATGTTCTTAGACCTTAGGTGATAGTTTGTTGATGTTGTTTGATTCTTTAAAATTAAAGCCAACTGAATTGCTTGACTTTTCTCTTTATATGTCATAAATGAAGATGCCAGGAACTGCTCATAGATTTCTCACCTTCTAGCTGAGCAAGAGTGCTATGGCCAGAGAGATTAAGCCAAAAAGAATCTTAAAAGTGCGAATTCTCAGTTTTTCAGTTCCAGTTAAAATGAAAACAGGCCAGTGTCACTGTTTTGTCGATATTAGGCAAGTAGCATCCAAATCCACTTCTTTGGAACATTCTCTCAGTCGACAGTGATAAGAAAGGAGTCTTTACTTCCATATTATTGAGAGCTGCTGTTTGACCATGCATTTCTAACAGATGCTGGAATAATGTCTCATTCACATGAACTTTACAAGGTAGGTAAAATTAAAATACCTCATTTTTAAACCTAACCTTCCAAATTAGCCCTTTTCAGCCACCAACTATGGCAATATATCAAGGAAAAGTTAAGCCTTGCAAGAAGGAATTATTTTTCCCCATCTTTAGCCCTCTCTTGAGACAAAATAACAGCTAAAACCTCTAGCAGTACTAAATCCCAAAAGTTATGTACCAGGAAGTTCAATCTAAAAAGAGAGGGTACTTTTGACCTGGATTTCCTGAAGTACTCCTACATGGTTTTCTTTTTACTCATACCCATTATATACTCCTTTCTCCAATTTATGTTTTTCAAGACCACATCAAAAGGAAGGAAAGGGAAGGGGATTTAAAAAGCAGGATTGTCACTATAAAAAAGACTATTTCTCACTCTTAACTATAGAGAACAAACTGAGGGTTGCTGGAGGGGAGAAGGGTGGTGGGATGTACTACATGGGTGATGGTTATTAAGGACTGCACTTGTCGGCATGAGCACTGGACATTGAACGTAAGTGATGATTCACTGAATTCTACTCTTGAAACCAGTACTACACTATATGTTAACTAACTTGAATTTAATTTTTTTTAAAGAGTATTTCTCTGCTTCTCCCTTGCTTCCATATTGAAGAAACAAAACCTTCTCCTAAATAATTCAGGAAATCTTGGAATCTTGGAGGGTATCTGGCTTGAGCTCAATCACCATGTATTCATCATTTTTCTCCACTCCTCACCTATGTGGCCCTGCTTCTCTCTCTCTCTCCCCCCGACCCCCAGGCTTATCTGGTTTCCTGGCTAGGCCAATACCTCTACTCTCCATCAACATGTGTTTCAACAGTACCACTCTAAGTGGGACAATTATATTTCTACCCCTACTGGGGCCCCTTTTGGCTAGAAAATGCCACTGAATGACCTACATGGATCCCACTAAACTCTCTCTTATTACTTACCCTATATTATTATGGTCCTTTCTCCCAGGATTTGAGGTGTGACACATGAGGACTAGGTCAGACAGTTCTTAGAATAATAAGCACTGAGTTGTGCTCAAAATCACCTTTCCTCTCTGACTTACCAGTTTTCCTTAGAATAAATGTGTAATTCTTCCTTTGGCATGCTTTCTTTTTCCAGAAATATCTGGTACCTACTTATCTGGTGTTCTAGACAGACCCAGGGTGAATCAGGGTAGTCTGAATCAGGGTGAACACAGAAAACATACTCCCAATACATAAGTATCTCCCAAAGTTCCTAGAACTTGTTATTTCACAAAGAAAATTAAAATCCCCTAATTATTGGCTCACAATTGTCATATTTTCATCACTAATATATATATCACCTTCTAGGTGCCAACTACTGGGCAAGAAATGGGGACATATTGTTAAACAGGACAATAAACCATGCTTTCACTCAATGATCTACAGTCCATTAGAAGAGACAGATCAGACTTACAAACTAGTAATTGCAAGAGTGTAATAAATGATACATACATTTATGTTCTAGGTACATCAGTAGCCCAAAGCCTGGAGATAACTCTGCTTAGAGGTGGAGAATCAGATGAAAAATTGTGAAGAAGCTTCAACTGTAACCTACAGAATCATTAGGTCATCAAGAGATGTGGATGAAGTAAATGGCATGGACCAGGTAAAGCACAAAAAAAGCATATTCAGGGGCAGTTAGGAGTTATTGCTCAAATGTAGGGCATGAAAAATGGAGTGGAAGAAGATCAATGTAGGGAGGTGGGAAGAGGGTACATCATGAGGGCTGGTATCCTATGCTAAGGTGCTGAACCTCATCTTTTCAGCAGTGGAGAGCCATTGAAATATTTCAAGAAAGGGAGAGGTGAATGTGGCGGATAGGTGGAGGCAAACTTGGAGAGAATGCTCCATGGAGGTAAGAATATGATAAGCATGTTGGGGTGTAACCAGATTATTAAAGTTGATGTGGAAGTGTGGAAGTGTCCAAAAATAAGTACTTAGGCTCATGTGCTAATTTCTACAGCCTGCTTCCTAGCCCTGTGCCCCACCACCTTTGGGGTCTGCCCTGGATCTAAATTTAAAGAGCCTTTCTTTGGTTATGTGGTGGCAAGTCCTAAACTGAGCTTAAGGAAGGAAGCTTTTGCCAGGACCCTTTATAAAACGGCCAATTAATATGGTCCTCTACCCCTTGCTTACACAAGGGTAACAGTTGTGTGACAGTTGATGTTGAGAAATGCTTGTGTTACACCACTTGTTTTGTAGACCTTTGCCTTCATCATTATATTTTTCCCTCACTGTTGAGCTCAGCCTACACAAAGAAGAAAAAAATGGTACCAGATGGTATTGCTATGTAGAAAGCTTTCAATGTCCCAAGAAGGGTTCCAGAAACCTCTTTCGGCTTATTTGTAGGTCTCTAGGAACCCACAGAACAGGTCACTCACAGCTCTGCTTGCCAACCCCAGCAGGTAGCAACTGAAATGCAACTACTCGTAGTGTGACAACTAAATCTCACCCAATTTCTACAAGATACTGAAGAACCAGAGCTTAAACATTGATCCAACATGTAGGGGGCTGCCAAAGCTTGTAAGACTTTAGAGATTCCAGTTGGTTTTCACATGAAACATAAAATCTCAGAGTTGGATATTTGTATTTTTAACAGCTCAATAACTGATTTTGATGTGCTGTCAAGTCTGGGAGCTTCTGGTGATACTGACAATGTTTGAGTTCTATCTCAAATATCTCTTCTGATCAGTTGACCAACAAAACACTTTCAGCAACAAGACCTCACTTCCTCCCTCCATTGTCCACTTCCTATTTAAACAAGTGAAACTAGGGGCACTTGGGTGGCTCAGTCCATTAAGTGTCTACCTTAGGCTCACGTCATGATATCCGGGTCCTGGGATTGAGCCCCGCATCTAGCTCCCTGCAACTGCTCCTCCCTCTACCTCTTCCCTCCCCCTGCTCATGCTCTCTCTGTCTCTCTCTCACTCTCTCAAATAAATAAAATCTTTATTAAAAAAAAAAAAAAACAAGTTTGGGGCACCTGGGTGGCTCGGTGGTTTAAAGCCTCTGCCTTTGGCTCAGGTCATGATCTCAGCGTCCTGGGATTGAGCCCTGCTTCAGGCTCTCTGCTTAGCAAGGAGCCTGCTTCCACCTCTCTCTCTCTGCCTGCCTCTCTGCCTACTTGTAATCTCTGTCTGTCAAATAAATAAATAAAAATCTTAAAAAGAAAAAACCAACTTAAACCATTATGAAGTGCTTTTCTATATAACCCATGGCAGGGCTCCCTTCCTGTCCCTATGTGGAGAACTTATTAGGGGAATACAGGAAATCCACTCTGCCATCTGCATTGACCACCAGGACACCTGATGATGGGTGGTCTTCTCAACACAGGTAACTCCAAGGAAAGGTCAACACTCTTCCTTCCACCTGCCATGCCTCCCAAGAAATATCACCAGGTGCTATCTGGAACAGTTTCATTTGTGAATAATCCTGTACCCTGTTCCTTAAAGAAACAGACACAGAACTCAAATGGAAGTGTAAGAAGCTCTTTTACTAAGATTCAGGCAAGCACCAAAACAATAAAGATAGAAGGTTATGACTTGCTCAAAATCACTTATGACTTTTGGAGGAGGTGTCAGAGGACTTATGGTTGGGACCCTTATTGGCTATACATGTAGATGTTCTGCATCTCCTTATCCTTATCCTTCTCAGTGACCCTTTTGTTGTTCCCAGTTCATGTCTCCCTCCTATAGTCACAACTCAACACTACCCCTATAAGAAAACTCCAGCCACTTTACTTAAGAAAGGAAGACAAATCACCAAGGGACTTCCCCATATGCTAGTGGAGGCTTCTTTCTGCCCAGTCTTCCCAAGCTTTCAGGGAACTGTTGAAGGCTTGGACCCTGAGAATGAGAAAAAGAAGATGGCGACTCCTATTCCATTTCATTCTGTCCTCCAGTAAGGGTTGTAACCTGTGTTTAATGGTATTTCTTAAAGGCAAACACATCTCTCCTTAGCAAATATTCATTTTCTTCTAAAAACAACCATCTCATAAATCTCTTATTAGCACAACTTTGACTAAATCCCTTGTGAAATGTAACATTGTGGGCATTATTGAACCAAGGAGCATTTTAGCACTCTTCATCCATCTGTTTACCTTATAAAAGCTACAACATTGGCTGAGATCTGGGGAGGTTACTAGGGATAGGCAGCACTGTTCCCAGAGATACCTTTTTTGAACTCCAACTTGTTCTTCTGATGGAAAGCAGTGCTTTCAGTTTACTCATACACGAGTTAACTTCAAATCTCTCTGCCAGTGTTGTCCTCCTTTTGTTTAGTCAGGAGATCGATAAAGCATCATCCATCATAGAAATACAAATAATTTATCAAAGGCACGTTCCTTTGAGAGAATAGTGTAACAAAGGTCAGTTTTTATACCCTCCTCTGGCACAATCACCATTCTCAGAGACAGAATACATAACTGTACAGACAATTATTTTCGATGCGATAATTTTTCATACTCTACTACTCACTAAAAAAGAACTGGGCTTTATTTTTCAGATCCATATGTTTTTGAGACTTTTTCCATTACACAAGAGTTTCTTGAGGCAGAGATACACTGTTTTGCATAATAGTAATGCCCTGGGTCATAGCGAGCCTAATACAAATGAGGAGTTCAAGCTATGTTTCCTAGAATGGAATGGATGGAAGTAAGCATAAATAAGGATGGATGGATTGGGTGGATGGATGGACGGATGGATGTGTGGATGGATATCATGAGCCTAATGGGGCTCCAGCAGTGCAAATATCCCACACCTTTATGCTGTAGGTTTAAAACTGTGATTTCCCAGCCAAGATTTGAGGTGAAGAGGAGTCCTGGTTCTTACCTTAGGAGATGTGATTGCCATGTTCTGTTGATTTTAGCTATTGCCCAAGCCAAGCAAAAGCAGATCCTGCTTACAAACATGATTACACCAGATGGGAAACTGATTAGACAAGCCAGCTGACAATATCTGTTCATCTTAATTAGGGCAGTGTTTGAAGATGACTGCCTGAAATTCAATCTGATCACATCCAGAAGCAATGGAAATTGCCAAATTTACTGTTTCTTCCCTAAGAACATGAGTCTGGGAGGACTGTAATTTCTTTAAAAAAAAAAAAAAACTACTTCAGAGGAAAATTGATCTCATTTGTTAGGGCATCATTTGAGGGAGGTCCAAGTCGTGAGAAATAAATACGGAAAATGACAAAATCAATCAAAAGTTGATGATAAACAAGAAACTAGAGACTACCATTTATTTCTACAGGATTAGAATTTTTTTTTTAAAAGAGAAATGAAAGCCCACATAACTGTTATATTTTATTGCCTCCCTCAGGGTGTCAAAATCCATGATTTTCTAAAATAAACAGTAGATTTTGCAAGTAGGTCCTGAACAAACGCAGCTACTTATTAACTAGGTGTGACCTAGGGCAGAGCAATTAATCACTTTGAAACTCAATTTCCCTGTGCAAAAAAAAAAAAAAAGAAAAGAAAAGAAAATCAAAAAGAGAAAGCTCAACCTCTCCATCCAGTGCACATTAAAGAAGTATGCAAGCCATCAGTCCCACACCTAGTTCTAAGTCATCTGCATATGGTAATTTCTTGATCCTGGCTGGAGGAGGTACTATTCCACAGGAGGACCCTGCAGCACTAAGAAGTTAAATAACGTCCTCAAGGTCCAATGCTTAGCAAGCAGAAGATCTGTAATCAAAAACTAGGAAGTCTCACCCTAGAGCTCTCTGCTATACTGTCTCACACAATTAGCTTTCAAGAAGTATTTCCTAAATGGGTAGATGAGAAGAAGAGAGAGGGAGGAAAGAATGAATGGATGGCCTGGCTGATAGACATCTCTTAAAATCAGTACAGTAATTCCATACTTTTTGCAATTCAGGCTATGGACAAACCTTCTCATTATAATGTGACATTCTTGGTAGGTCAGCTTATGAGGGAAATCCTTATGTAACTGGGCCAATGCATAGGGTATCCTCCACCTGAAGCAAGAACAGAATGCTCATGACAAATTAACATATTCGGATTAATGTTTATTTGTCATTCTCTAAACTTGGTTAATGTCAGTCAGTCTGTGAGAGAAGAGTCCACCTCCTTTGGCTGACAGGGCACCTTTAAGAGTCTACAAAATCAGACTGTGGGCCATATGGAATCTACCCTAGAAAATGCCAGCCTTCAGGCTCTTTACAGAGCCTGCTTGCCAACCTTAGGCAGAAAGGGTGCCCTGAGAACGAACAGGTTTTCCTCCCAATGTCTTTAGGGCCAGTGGCTTATTTCTGTATTTCCCTGCCTCTCCTGCAGTGAACACTAGTCCTATGAGACTCTGTGAAGAGATACACAGTTGACCCTTGAATAACATGATGGTTAGGGGTGCTGATGCCACCCCTACTGCCAGAGTTGAAAATCTATGTATAACTTTGATTCCCCAAAAACTTAACTACTGTTGACCAGAAGCCTATTCATTAACATCAATAGTCAACTAACATGTATTTTGTATGTAATATGTAATATATACTGTATTCTTACAATAAAGCAAGCTGGAGACAAGAAAATGTTATTAAGAAAATCATAGGAAAGACAAAATACTTTCACAGTACTGTACTGTATTTTTTGAAAAATTATCCACATATAAGCAGACCAGTGCAGTTCAAACTGTGTTGTCCGAAGGTTAACTGTATAGCCAAATAATGCATGTTAGAATCTCAAAAGGTTTTAAAAATTCTTTTAAAAAATGTATTCAGATACAACTTGATGTTTTCCAATCTTCTTAGCAATGAAGCCATTTTTCCCCCACATAACTTTCTTTAACATATCCTGGAAAATTCGATTCAACAAGCAAACAAAAAATTGAGTGTATACTTCATACAAAATAGTGGTCCTAGGTTCTGGGGAAGTTTCAAAGATGAATCTAGGAGAAGGGACTTACAGTTTTGAATGTTCAGTGTTTGTAAGTTACTTTGATCTTATTGAATGCAATCTTCACACACACACAAAAGTATCCGAAGGAGACATCACTACTCTCATTTTACAGTGAGGAAACTGAGTTCAAAGACATGAAGTCTTTTTGCTCATGGCCCTCCAGATATTAACTAGTATGGCTGCCTTTGAAGCCATGTTTGTTGCACAGCAGATTCGATATTCTTACAGTTCTATAACATGGATCTTTTTAACTTACAGTTGAACAGAATAGACATGTCTGTGATTGTAAAATAGATGACAGAAAGCCCAGTGTCCTCAGGGAGGGATAGAAACTGTGCCTGCCATTGGGCATTCAAAGGAACACATTACTTTCATCTATAAGATTCAAGAAAGGTTTGATTTATGAGGTGGCGTTTGAGCAGAGACTAGATGGGAAGAAGTCATTCCATATGGTGAAAACAGGGAAACAAACTTGGAAAATCTTAACTGTCTATAAAGAGAATCATCAATAACCTACATGAGAGTAAATGTTCTCTTCTCTATAAAGCAGTTAAATCATGGAGTACCTAATCTGGGCAGGACATGATGAAGATATTAAGGTGGACAAAAAGTCCCTGATTTCATGGCAGTTTTACAGCATAGTAGGGCAACCTTCCCTGTAAGCAACCAACAAACTTGTGGAAACACAAGTACTATGGGAAAGCAGAGGAGGTCCAGATTGGTTTCAAACAGAGCAAATCATTAAGAGCTTCCTGGAAGAGTGGAATTTAGGTTGGAGATGTATTTTTTTTAAAGATTTTATTTATTTGACAGACAGAGATCACAAATAGGCAGAGAGGCGGGGAAAGAGAGAGGAGGAGGAAGCAGGCTCTCCGCAGAGCAGAGAGCCCGATGTGGAGCTCGATCCCAGGAGCCTGGGATCTGGGATCATGACCTGAGCCGAAGGCAGCAGCTTGAACCCACTGAGCCACCCAGGCACCCCTAGGTTGGAGATGTATTAAAACATCTATAGCATTTTCTATAGAAGAAGGGCCTGTGAAGCAAAAACATCCAATTGAGCCGCAGGACAGAGTAAAAGGCATAGAGAAAGATGAAACATTTAGAATGAATGGCCAGAGCAGCCCAGAATCTGGGAGAGATCCCTCCATGGCCAGAGCACAGAGAAGACAAGGCATACAGGCTCTGAATCTGCCTTTATCTATGCTATATTCACTTTTTCTTATTAAAAAAGGATTGCTTTGCTTAACAACAACTCAAAGCTGGAGCAGACAGAAGTTGGGTATAATGGTGGAGAAGATTGGAAAAGAAAAACATGATCAGTGATTCAACAGATTAACTCCGGGCCAAGGACTCTAGGTTAATTTAGTAGGCGATGAGTAGTATCAATTTTTTTAAATAGAGATGTAAAATGGAGACAAATGCCGCACAGTTGGTCATGTCCCATAGTCTGTTGCTGGAGAGAATTGTGATGGTCCTGACTTAAAGACTCAGTTTCCTTTACTATCTGTCCTCTGCTGATCACAGCCATGATCCTTGTGTGGCAGCAAGATCAGAGTGAAACCAGGCCAGAATATTCCTGACTGTCCTTCCATCATCAGACAACGGGTCCTCTCAAGACAAAGTCGCTTCTCCGCCATTATTGCTCCAGCAAAGACAAAGGGAACCAATGTAACAAACTAGGATACCATCCCAGGAATGCTATTTGATAGAAAATTTACCCTTCTTAATGCCCTTTCTTTGTCTCTGACTCCTCGGATTGAAGTGGAGAATTGGTATCATTAAGAAGAAAATAAAACATACAGCTTCCATTGAAATGTTTCTCTCAGAGAAAAGTGTTTGTAGGGAACTAGTAAAAACTATCCCAGTTTAGGTCAAATGTTAGGGTACAAGCCCCCATTAACAGAAATTTTATCTCATCTATTCTAGTTTCCCTAATACATAATTCAGGGGTGTTTGATAAATGGTCATTATTGAAAGAACACCTAGAAATGAAAAAAATCCAAATCCATTTGGCCCTATTTTAAGAATTTCAAGAATTGCTACCAAGTCACTGAGATATTGCAAATAAGAATATAAATTACCATTTCAGTCTTAAAATGTTTTCTGGGGAATGAGAGAATATCATAGTCAGTAGCTGTAGAAGATCTCAGCAGGGTTCCAGAATGCTCTGATTTCAACCCATGGGTGCCAATGCCAATATTCATAAGCTCACCAATATGGAAGAATTTTCCTCTCTTTTGAAAGACTGGTTTTAATGTTGAATAAAGAGCAGGGATCAGAGGACAAATGAACCAGTTTTCAGTCCTCAGAAATATGCATTTTCAAGCAAACTAAATTAGATTAGCTCAAACATGAATTTTCAAGCAAAGTAAGATTAACTCAGTAATATCACTTTGCCATGAAACATAAACATTCTACAGACAGGCAGGATATGATAGCCCCATCACGTACCTTTCCAGCTGTACGTGTGTCCTGGGTATTTGCCTGTCATCTCTCCAACCCATCCCCACCCTTCTCTATTCTGCTCTACAGGGCTGGGAGTTTGCAGGCTCTGCTGCTGGGTCTCCCTCACCTGCTGGTTTCCTGTTTGATTCTAATAATAGGAGGAGCTGGCAAAAGATCAGAAGGCAGGAAGATAAGAGAGGCCTCTGTTTGTGACCCTAAGAGGGTGGTGGTTGCTGGATATTGGTGGGTGTGTTCATCTGGATTATTTCAGAATCTGGCAACTCAAGCCAATTCCAGACCTAGATGCTCAGGTCCCTTTTCGGGGTATTCCTAATTGGTTTCTATGGGGTGGGGAGCTCAGCTTCAATTACATATACAGGTTCTCATTTAAGTATCATCTCTTCCTTCTTTGTGTTCCTCTGGTGACCCCTAAGTGATTCAGGAGGTATCTAACTCTTGAGTTTTAATTTCCTCATTCCTAAAATTGGGTTAATCATGTCTGCGGGGGTAAAAGGGGAGGCACTTAAGATTTTTAGGAATACTATGCACTAAAAAATGTAATACTGACCCTCCCCATGTAAGATTAAAAGAGTAATAATAATAAACAGATAAGTATAAAGAAATCCACAAAATTCTGATTTTTAGCATAATGAATTTAAGAATTTTTTTTTAATTTTTTTAAGCAGGCTTCACGCCCAGCATGGTGCCCAACATGAGGCTTGAACTCACGACCCTGAGATCAAGACCTAAGTTGGGATCAGGAGTCGACATTTAACCAAAAGAACCACTGAGATGCCCTAATAATATTTTTTAATATTAAAAAAATAGTGGTGCCCCTGCATTTCTGGTATCCTAATTATATACTTTGCCCACCTTTTGTGGACTAGCACTTATAATTCCCAAAATATAGGGTCATTCTGAGCGTCAGCAATAAGATATATAAACCACCTAGCTTAGTGTCTGGCCCATAACAGGATTCATATATATGGCAGTGGTGATTATTTGCATTGTAGACCATTTTCACAGAGCCCATATTTTCTTAATACTTGTCACACTTTTTAATGTCATTGCTATTATAATATCTTAGATTATATTCCCATTATGCCTCCTCACAGCTAAAGGTGATGATCTTGGGAAGCCCCAAGCAGAGACTGCACAAGTAATAAAAATGAAAATCTCTCTTGATTCATTTGAATTTGTTACAAGCCATAAACCAGAAATTTGACACTCTTCCTAATAAAATATATTACATAGCCTACTTAATTCTAAAGGGAAATAAATGAACATTTACTGTTGCCTGTTTTATATATCAGATGTTTTGCTAGGTATCTTTATCTGGATTATCTCATTTAGTCTTGTTAAACCAACTAGTTAGAAGATGATTTACTTTATTAATTGGACAAACATAAACAAAGACAATGGATATTGCCTGTCCTAATTAACAAACAAGTATGTATTATATTAGGAAGAGACTCATTCATGTAACCAAGATTTATTGCACACTTGCTAAGTGCCAGGAATTGTATTAGCAACTAAGGAAACAGAGATTAAAATAAAAAGACATACAGGAACTGACTCCCACTGCCAGCTGCCTAAGTAGTGGCTACCAAGGGCTCATAGGTGAGCTCCCAGGAGGAGCAGCTTCACCCAGAAAAGCCTGAGAGTCTCAGCCTCCCCGCAGGGCAGCCCAAACCAATGACTGGTATGAGGGTACAAAAAACTCAACACTTGCCTTCAGGTGGGACAATTCCAGGATGCCGTTCACACTCCAGAGCTCTCCATGGGATCAGGCTGAGGTTCGACTCTGGTGCAGTCTTTTCATCTTTGCTTATCTTCTTCACCCACCCTGGTCTGCCTCCTTCCTTTTATTACAGGTTCTTCCTGAGAGCAATCCTTTGATAACCCCCTTGAATGGAATCCACATCCCAGGGTCTGCTTCTAGGGAAGCAGGTCTCATCTTGTCCTCAGGGAGCTTTTTGACTAGTAGAGAAACATACCTGTAGACATACAAACAAACAAAAATAAATCATAACATAAAGGCATGAATACAAACATACCAAAGTCTGCAGGTGCACAGGCATCAAGATGGGGGATTCTGTGCCCAACCTCCTTCAGGTGGTGTTCGGGTGAAAGTAAGATAAAAATCCACCCAGAATTCAAGTACAGCAGGGCATAGTCTCTAGAGTGGGGTCGTCAAACTTTTCCGTAGAGAACCAGATAGTAGATATTGTAGACCTTTCAGGCCAAGACGAGAAATTGAGTATATCATATGGGTACTTACATAACCAAGAGAAACATGACCATGGGCAGCTGACTAGATTTGGCCAGCAGACATATCTAGAACAGTGCTCTTCAAGCACTGCTGTGCCTGGCAACCAGCAGAGGTTCTTGGGAAGACACAGATTCTGATTCAGTACGTCTGGGTGGTACCTGAGAATCTGCATTTATAACCAGGCTCTAGGGGATGCTGATGCCGCTGGTCCACAGACCACGCTTTGAGTACCAAGGCTCTAGATAGACAGGGACAGTAAGAGGAGAAATTCTAAAAGGAAAAAAAATGGTTAACTCAATAGCAGTTAGGAGCAGAGGAAGTCTGCTCCTGGAGGAGTCTCCAGGCTGAGGTCAGAGGAAGTCCAGATCATTTAATTAACAGTCAACTCATTGCAAATCATGGCTGTAAGCCTCACGAGGAAAGAATCCAAGCTTCCACAATCATAAGCATATGTTTTCAGAAAATCAGCTAGAAGGTAGTGCAGCAGGGAAAGAAGAACCTGTGCGGTCAGTCGGGGTAGGAAAGGTTAGCCACTGGCAGAAATGTAATAGATCAAGGGATGGTGCACCAGGGCTATGGTTCAGATATCGGTGCTTCTGGGACTGGCAAATCATCACTCAGAGATTCGGGTTCCTGCTCAACTCTTGACTAGTCCATCACTAGCCTAATATGTGTCATCTAATGACTTTGAGCTTCAGAGGTTCAACCTGAACATGCAAATATATCTACCTCAGAGAGTCATCATGAGGGTTAAATAAGATCTCGTCTCTGAAGGCACCTGGCATGGACTCACCAAGTAAAGTTTGCTTGCCCTCCCTCTTCCCTTGGTAAAGACTTTGGCATGGTCACTTGTTTGTTGAAGTGTGCAAGGATGGAGCCAGCAGTTGGAAGAGAAGACTGCATTTCATAAATAGTTTTGCTTATGAACACGTGAACTCTCTCTGAAAAGATCTCCAAAGAGTTGATGACATTAATGGCAGCCAGTTGGGGGAACTGAATGCATGACGGACACAGATGAGAGATAATGTTGTGTGTCTCTTGACTCTGTTGCATGTAAGTACACTGCTCATTTTAAACAGAATTACACACACACACACACACACACACACACACACACATTAGATTGCTGAGTGGATCCATGATACAGATTTGTGAATGAGGTCTATTGGCAACAGCTGTGAGTGAGGGCAGTTTCAGTGTGTGACAGAATTTCTGTCCAGAAAACCAGAAAACTGAATTGGGGAGATGACTTTGGGTTTTATTTCTAAACACTATTATACCCAAGAAGATGCACTAAGATTGTTCTGGAAGGCTGTAGAAGTTCGTTGCTTCCCTCAGCACCCATTCCCACCCTATTCTTTTTTTTTTTCTTAAGAAATTAATTTTTCAGCCTTCCTTATAGCTAGAGGGGCCATACAACAGAGTTCTAGCAACTGAGAAATCAGCAGAAGTCTGTTGGTGCCACCTCTTGCCTTTTGTCCTTCTTCTGTCAGTCATGCTGGCCCAATGGCTAGAGCGCCAGCAGTCATTTTGTAACCACAGGGATGAGAGCCACAGGCAGAGGTCAGTACAACAGGAAGACAGATGGTGCCTGAGCTCCTACAGTACCAATGAGCTGCCACCTGAGCTCTTCCTTTGTGCTTCTGTAAGCAAAACTAATCCCCTACTTGCTTACACTACTTTATTTTCTTTCATCTCATTTTATCTTGTTTTACTTTTCATCACAGTCAAAATCCATTCTCAATGATGTAAAGTTTAAAGAACTGGTGTTTAGAAAAGAAAGGGATGATTCAGGAACAAGGTAGATAATAAAGACAGACTCTATATCCGGGTCATATTGGACTAGCTGCATCTGAAATATATACCTCCCTAGCATATCTCCCTCTCTTCTTTCTGTAATACAGGAATATAGCCCTCTAAACAAATGCATATATTTTCATCCATTCTCTTGGTTCTTTTTAAGATCAGACACCTTGACCTATTTTTTCTTTCTTTCTTCCTTTTCTTTCTTTCTTTCTCTCTCTCTCTCTTTTTCTTTCTTCCTTTCTTTGGTTATTTTGGGTCAAGAATGTATTACCAAGATGTTGGAGATGGCCACAGAAGAAAGGAAGATCCTAACAATTCAGCTTTGGGAAGACTGAAACCGAGAAGTTCCAGGATCTCCAGCAGCTGGGGACTGGAGACATGCTTTGTAAGGCATTGCCCAGGATTATGCAGCTCCGACCACCTTCTATTCCCCTGTGTCTCAATGCAGGTTTCAAATTGCTAGGAGAGAGGATCTAATTGACTCTGCTTGGGTCAGGTATCTCTATTCTTGGAACAAATAGCCATGCCCAGGGGATGGAATATATCATGCAGGCATGGCATTGGGGAAATCATTAGGAGCTGGGCAAACATCCCAGTTTGTGTCTCTTACCTTCCACCTTCTTGGCTGCCTGGATGTGTGTGTGTCTGTGTGTGTGTACCCATACCCTTTCTCCCACAGATCCATAGATGCTTCCATACAGCTAAAAGTAATTATTCCACATATAATAACTAAGACATTCTCTGCTCCAGTGGGAAACAGGCCAGTTTATAACCAGCTACTAAGCAAGAGACAATGTCATAGGATAGAGTATTTTTTTCTTTATTTTTTCCTGTATGTGAGAGAGTTCTCCAGGTGATAGCCATTTGTACTACAGATTTATAGCAATTCTATCTCTGTATTCTCTAACTACATGTCCTATGAAGGGAAAGGAAGTTCAAGAAATCTAACTAAAGGTTAATAGATGTGCTGAGCATTAGGTGTGATATGCAATCTAATGAATCACTATGTTGATGTTGGCTAATTGAATTTAAATTAAAAATAATAAAGGTTAATAGAGATACTTTATAAACCTATTGTAAACAGAAATGCCAGCAGATTTTTGCCTTTGTTACTGAAAATGATTGTGAGAGTCTAGCTGACATTTCTGACTTCATTGCAGACTCTTGCCTCCTGCTGACTCTTACCTATAGCCAGAAACTCAGCTAATGAGGATTCCTGGCCCTGGGGAAGTTTCCTGATATTTTCCTCCTGAATGGTCTAGGCCCTTACTCTGTCAGCTTACCCAGCATTGCAGGAGTTTCTGACAACCGTTGCTATCAAGCATGGTTGCTCAAGGTTGTTCTTTTTGCTATAAGGGGTTGTCATCCATATGACTCAGCTCTGCTAACCCTGATCTCTCCACCTTACATGTTCTGAATGCCAACAGTAAAAGAACATCTTTTTGAGGTCAGATATCTTTATCCCTGGTCGCAACTGACTATGGCCAGAGCCCCAGGATAAAATGGACATTCATCTCCAGGAATGGCTGACGGGTCACCACTCCACGTTTTTCCTAGGCAAATAGATCCTTCCTCTATCCGTAGCTGTTTCCAAGGTTATATATGAAGAATTGAACATCTTTTATACAACAATTTTTATGTCAGTATTAATTTTTTTCTCACATACAACAGGACAGGATATTCTAATCAAATATCAAATATTTTAATTTAATGAATTTTCTCAAATTCTAAACCATGTATTCCTCTTCATTTGATTAGATTGTCTCACAGACCAATCGGGTAGGTAAGTGAAACAGTCTCAACAAATGGAGTAATTTTTTTGTGTGTGACCAGCTTGGTCACATAGTTGAGAGAGCAAGGGCTTGAGAAATAGGTTTATATGGGGTTTTATCTAATCTTGGGCAATTTATTAGTTCCTTTCAGTCTCATTGTCTTCATCGATAAAATGATCCTCATAATATCTAATTGATAGGCAAGTTGGGAAAACATGATTAAACGGCTCATACAAGGTCCTGGTATAGTTTCTGGGAAATAATTGACATCCGCGAGTGATAACCAGGATCACCAGAGTCTGTTCTTCAGTCCAACCGAAACAGAATTTAGCAGAAAACACAACAAGAACAAGTGCCCCCAGTTACCTTTATATAGAGCTGAGAATTTTCCATCTTTATCTCATCCATCATGTGCAACATGATCCTTCCCAGACTACTCCCCCACCCCACCCCCGGCCCAGACTCCCTCCAAGGTGGAGCAAATTGACTCATGGAGGACTGCTCCTCTTC
Source organism: Lontra canadensis (assembly GCF_010015895.1). Classification (NCBI taxonomy): domain Eukaryota; kingdom Metazoa; phylum Chordata; class Mammalia; order Carnivora; family Mustelidae; genus Lontra; species Lontra canadensis. Next base: position 3,215,066 of record NW_022631122.1, read on the forward strand.
TGGTTATTTTTGCAAGATTTTTCTCATATGAGTACTGTCAGCAGAAGTGGGCCATTATGGAAGTAAACAGGGATGCTGTAGCCTCTGCTCAGCCTCAGGGGCAAGTCCTGCTTGATTCGAGCTCCAGCTCTAACTGTGCCCCTGGCTTCCCTCATGCTTGTCATCCCAAAAATGCAAACATGAGGCCCCTTCCTCTCCCTTATTTTGTCTTTCTCCACGAGCTCTCACTGAACCATATATTTTTGCCTTAAATTTTCTCAACTCATTTTATTTCTTCCGAATAACCTTGATACAAGGTTATTGTATCAATAGCACGATAGACCTTCTCATCAGTACTGCCCACTAAACAGTTGTGTGTGTCCGTGTGTGTGCATGTCTGTTGTGATTGAGTAGTGTTGTTAATCATGATCCATGTCCTTTCATTCTACACCCAAAATATCATTTCCACAAAATTTTTACAACTACAATCCATCTTTAAAGAAGGAATTTCCACAGCTAAGCCAAGAGCCCACAAATTTTCAATAATATTTTATTCAAGAAAATGGGGCAAAAATATTTTTAAGTCAATAGGAACACAAAATATTTGCTAAGTTGGGCTTCCAACTATATTTTTATACTGACCAAATATAAACCATGCAACATTGAGTCCTGACATTATTTCTATGCTTTAATGAAGTAGAGCAGGATCTTACTTGATACACTGGTGAAAGGTAGAGCCTCCAGCTTTTTCACATTTCTCTGAATCAGAATGCATCCCCTCCTGTACCCCAGGCAACCCACTTCCCCAAATCTCCCAAATCTTGAGTAGTTTATTAGTCCTTTGGAAATGAGTTTAGATGTTACCAATTTCAGGAAACCTCCTTTCTTGGATTTGTTGGTCTGTTTGCTTGCTTCAACCCCAAAGAAGAGATTAGGCACCCCTCCCTTAGGCCTCCAGGGGACACCATGCTTATCCCTTTCTTACCAATGATCACACTGCTCTATAATTATCTGTTTTTCAGTATTTCACCCACTGGGCTGTGGGAAACTTGAAGACCATGCCAGATAGTTCATTGAAGGGAATGTGAAACAGGAACCAACCTCGAAGTTGTTAGAATTATTGAAAGAACAAACAGGAAGAGATGAGGCAAACAAGAAATTAACACCTGCACCTGAAGCCCCCTTACCCCAGGGCTGGGAAGAAGAATGGAAACAAAGCTGCTTGAGCCCAGGTGCCAGGCTATCTGGAGGGAAGGGTAACTACTGTAGAGTTCTCTCAGAACAGCAGAAAGGACAGAGAAAGACCCTTGCTTCCTCCTTCTACCACCTTCCAATCTTCTACCCATGGCTCCCTGTGGCCAAGTCTAACCCATGGGCCCCCGTTGGCTAAGTGTAACTAGAAGACACTTGGCAAGAAGCCTGAGAAGGGCAGAGGCTGAATCTGAAAGCAAATCAGCAAAAATGACTGGGGTCCTTACCAGTTCAGCTACTCAGCATTTATTCTCACCAGGCTACCCGGGATAAACTCTCACACCACAGCAGATCCAGGCCTTCATACAGACCAAGGCACTCTCATCTTTTTCCGCAAAGGAAGCTACAATCCCCATCTCTGGGGATTCCAAACACAGTCCTCCCTGCCCCCACTGTGTTGCCCCAACCCAATGTCTCCTGGGTGAAATTCTCTTCTGCACCAGCTGGTTCAGTAGCGCAAGGAGCCCCAAAACATCTGGGTGCAATTTTCAGCTCCCAGTTCAATAGGACCATTACAGTGTCTGCTGATAGGAGCATCCCTCCTTTGGGAATTAAGACCTCTAAACCATAGTTGCTGATACAGAGGGAAAAACTGTAAATGGGGCTACTTAAGGTAATAGTGGGAACAAATGCTTCCACTTCCACCCTTAATTCCCAGACCCATGTATTCTGGCTGAGGCAGAAAGAACATCATACCTCTAGTACTGTGCAAAAGATACGCCTTGTCCACAGGCAGCAGGGTTACATAGTAAGACACTGAAGTCTATGCTGGGACTGATGTCAACCCCTCTCACTATAAAATGAATTCCTTGGTCAGCAGCATGATTAAATGGGATATCATGATGGTGAATATGGCATTTGACAGGAACTCTGGGGGAAGGGAAGATAAATCAATAAATCAATCTCCAAGATGGACCCCTTTTATATGGAAAGATTTCTGTATCATCAACTTGGTATGCTGCTGCATAGCCCTGACCCTACAGCTTAGGCACTCACCAGTGGCAGCAGCCAGCTCAGTCTTGGTGAGGGAAGTCCACTTTAGCTGAGCCTATGAATGGCCTTTATCACTGCTGCTCTAGCCACTTTGAAGTGGCTTTGAAGAAGAGGTCAACTGATATGCATAGAATAGGCCACTCTGTTTTCCTGATTATTAGGGGCTTCCATCTCTGTGGGTGCCCTATGGAGACCATATTCTTGAGGTGAATATACTCCCATTCTGTGCCCTTTCCATGAAGTTCATCTACATTCCTCTTCTCCAGACTTCCTTGTCACCAATATTCCAGTCCGATTCATTCCCCGTCCCCAACTGACCAGCCAAACACTAAGCTACTGCCATAAGTTAGTGTAGACACAAATTCATGACCATATATCCTTCCTTATGAGATAGATGACCACATATATTGCCAGAAATTCCACTCACGTGGAGGAGTCCCTTCATTACTCCTAAAAAGAGCTATAAAGCAGAAACAGTCCACTTCCAGCTATTGTCAGGGTATCATGCAGGCCCATCAATTCACCAGGCCCAAGTTCTACTTCCTCCGTCAACCAGTCATAGGAAACTCTCCATGAGGCATAGAAGTGGCTAGAAGGAGGAATAAATGCCCTGGGGATCTGAGTTACTTCCTTATACACCTTACTGATGTCTTCTTGAACTTCTAGAGCCTGGTCTCATGTTTACTATTTCCCCTTGATGATGTAGTATTGTTGCACACACAAAGCTCATGTCTTCACAGATCAGATAGCATCCAGTTCACAGTTGCCAGGTCAAGCCATCTGGTCTACCTGGGACTGTATCTCAAAATAAGAATACCTATCAGCAGAAGAAAGTTAATAAGAAATATTCAGGCTTTCTTCTCCTCTCACCACTGATGTCCTCCTATTGGTTGAAACCTAACCAGGAGCCAGTTGGCAAAGAAACTTGAAAAATGTTGTTTGCAGCTGAGTGGGAGAACATCAGACAATGGGTCAATAATCAAAATGGCAAATGGCTGCATGCTGTTGTTTCCAAAATTCTGAGACTGTCTGGCACATCATGGGCCCTCAGTAAAATTTTATGGAGTGAAGAAAGATCCATTTATCCTCATCAGACTCTAGTATGGACCCAAATGGCAGCAGATAAATAATGGTGTGTTGTTGCCTTGGGCAAAATTTGTCCTATTGTTAGCAGTTTTGAAACAATAAAGGAGTCTAGAGATGAGTCCCATTTTCGGTTTTTGAGCTCTATTGCCCACTGAGTGGACTAGCTGGGAGTCCTGTCTGTGAGAGAGCTTCTTATCAGAGCCGTGGAGGGAGGGCAGCAATAGCCACCAACCAGAACACCCGTGTTCTAAACCCCCCTAGATTTAATCATTCCTTGCTCTGGACTCTGGCACATTCTAAGGCTATTATGTTAGACTGAAATATTTTAAAAGCCCATTTTCCATTGGATATCTGTTATTGTGATTTTGTAAATAGTCTGTGAGTTGAGTTTTATAATTTTTCTCTTTTCAAAACAGAATAATGTCGTATATTTAATGATAAACAGGCAGTTTAGGAGAGAAGATAATTAAGATAATAATCTTGATATAGCTCTAATAATGTCAATACAGACTTTAAGAACAAACAAATAAAACTCATACCCCACTAAGTAATTATTTTTTAAACTAGGTAGGCCAGAGTCTTGCCCCAGAGATACTGCCTTTATCAAAAATATTTTTAAAGCTATCTTTAGAACAGATTATAAATCACAAAGGAAACCCAATTTCTTGGCTTGGAGTACTGGATACCTCCCCAATTCAATTCCCTCTCTTCCATAAAAAGAGAATTTTCATCTTGGAACATGACTTCTTTGGGGCTTAGTGTGGTCATGTGACTAAGTTCTGCCAATGGGATGTTAAGGAGAAAGTCATGTGGCAGCTTCCAGGCCCCCTTCTTTGAGGGACAGTTGGGACATGCCCTGGACCCTCACCTTCTTGTTCATCCCTTCCTTCTTACTACAGCCTGGCATGAAGAAACTGCCAAAGGCTAAAAAACTGTAGGTCATGTTTAGGGAGAGTCAACTGATAAAACTAGAAGAGTCTGGGTCTCTGAGGACTTAACAGCAAAGGGATCATACACATAGACCACTTTTTACTAGACTTCATTTATACCTGAAAACTAATATATATCTATGTAGCATCAATTAACTACCATGTTAGGGCACCTGCGTGGCTCAGTGGGTTAAGCCTCTGCCTTCAGCTCAGGTCATGATCCCCGGGTCATGGGATTGAGCCCCACATCAGACTCCTTGCTCAGCAGGGAGCCTGCTTCCTCCTCTCTCTCTGTCTGCCTCTCTGCCTACTTGTGATCTCTCTCTCTGTGTCAAATAAATAAATAAATAAATCTTTTAAAAAATAATTAACTACCATGTTGCATATATACATTACTTCCAGCCAAACCAGTTATTCCACACAAATCAGGTAGACAGAAGAGCATTCTGGAATTGGCAGATTTTTCCTAGAGCTACCTAAAGGAGTAAATTTGAAAGACTGACTTATGGGGCACCTGGGTGGCTCAGTCCTTAAGCCTCTGCCTTTAGCTCAGCAAGGAGGCTGCTTCTCCCTCTCCCACTCACCTTGCTTGTGTGCCCTCTCTCGCTGTACCTGTCTCTGTCAAATAAATAAATAAAATCTTAAAAGAAAAAAAAAAAAGAAAGACTGACTTATTAGGGTAAGGGCTAAAGGTGAGATCATGTCTGATCAACTCAACTGATCCTCTTAAGTAGATGGTGAAACCAAAACTAGGAGAAACCAGCAAATAAGGGTGGAAGAGAGGCTAGAGATGGACAGGAACATGTCTCTCATTTAAGAAACAAGCACCAATTAAAGAAGGTACAATAAATTTCATCCCTGAATAAAACAAAGACCATGGCATTTTCAGAAAAATGCATGTATCCTAAATAGTTGCGCAACAGCTCTTACCATCATCAGCCTAGTGACTGAAATAAAACAAATGAGCTGTAAGAATACGTACTTATTTTATGATTGTTAAGTCTGGAAAATCAAGCCAAAGCCTTGCTAATAAACTGCCTTCTTTGGAGGAAGTCAAGAAATTTGAGAAGTACATTCTGCTCTCTCCTCCAAATCCTTTTCTGCTCTGGCCCCTCTCTCCTAAGACAGTTGAGTCACTGGGGTGATAAGTATTACATAAATATATTGAGAGGAAAACTTATAAATGATTTCATTTAAGATCCTGAACTGACTTTGTAATTTTACGTTGTGTGAGTCTTACCAGCCACTGAGAACCCCACCCATCTCCTCTCTCCTACAGTGTTATAACCAAAGCTTTCAAACTTTACAGAAATGTTCTGTCTTCCACAGAACATTGGCATCCCTGAGGATGTCAACAAATGTCCGATGACCAATTATACTCAGGAATGGTCCAAAATAGGAGAATATTTTATAAATATTTTCTGGTGCATTTTTTTAATGTCAGAAATCTTGTTGCCATGGGCTCCTCCCCCATAGCCTTCTTCTGTTGGGAGGAGGAGCCAAGAATTAAATCAGCCTTTTTCAAGAGTGAAAAGTGTCTCTAAATCAAAAGACAAATAAGCAAAAGAAAAACACTCTTTACCAATCAAATCAAATGCACGGTAAAAATGAGCTCTGAACTCATTTGAGTTTTGAGACTGAACTCATGCAGTTTTACTTGAAAGGAAGTTAAGGAACTCAGCACATAACATATAAAAGTTCAAGTTGCCTGGAAAGAAAGTTCTGGGACAGGAAGATGGAGAATTTTGAAAGGAGAAGGGTAAGCACATGAGCAATTTTCCCTCACTTTCTCAGACATAAACTAGAAGATTATAAGTCTTCATTTAGAAGGTTGGCATTCAGTTGGTCACCTGAGCAAGATGACACCTAAAGAGCAAGGGTACATTCCCCAAAGAGTAGCACAGAGATGCCGAAGTCTCCATATGTCACAGGGAGTAAAAGAGGAGGTGCCAGTAAAGGTAGTGATCAGCAGAGTCTTCAGTCAGGACAAGGAATTCACTATTTGTAGGGACACCAAAACCAGAGACAAATGATCAGAACTTCAGTAGTGGGCACCACCACACCATGCCCCAATGAGCCAAATGAAGCCTGTTAATTCTCAGTGGACACCAGCTCAGGTTGAACCAAATTTGACCCACCCATCCCTCTACAGCAGAGACCAGGACAGATTTAGAATACACCATCTGAATCCAAAGTCCCTTGTCCCCAGTTGTCTTAAAGATTTCCAAGGTAGGGAAGGGAAGGAATCTAAAAGACTAAGCTTTTCCCCAAAAGAGAAAGTGAGTTATCCAAAATACTCTCTCCAACCTGGAAGAAATGGAGATACTGTTAATTAGCAATATCTATGTTTGTATCCACCTTTCACTAGACACCAGACTCTCATATACAGAAAGTTTCAAGAAGTGTTACCTATGTACATCTTCCATTAAAAAAAAAAATTAAGGACGCATATTGGCTAACAATAAATGGTTGTAATTTACTACCCTAAAATGGAGTATTCATGGAAAAGATTTCTGTGAGCTGAAAATTCAGATGGATTGGGTAGTAAGAGGTTCTGCAAAGCTTATACCTGCAAAGGTTCCAAAATTCAATTCTTCTTCTCTGCCTACTGTTTTCCTGCTACAGGAAATTGAGGTTTTTTTTTTTTTGAGCCTTATCTTTAACCCACTTTCAGACAGACTCCCTTACAACTTCTGATGACCTCTTTTAAAAATAAATGGTTCTTTTCTTTTCAAAGAAAATAAATGATAAAAAAAAATAGAAGAACCATTTATAAGGTTTGGAATCTGTGCTGAAAATATTACTATTTCAAACATCTTTTTGTTTTTCTTCTATCAACTGATCTCTTGCTCAAATGATTCACTGGTGAATCCTACCAAATATTTAAGGTAGAAATTATACCAGTTCTCCACAATCACTTTCAGAAGATAGAAGCTGAGGGAATACTTCTCAACTCATGAGGTCATTACCCTAATACTAAAACCATAAAAAGACATTCCAGGAAAACAAAGCTACAAACCAATATTTCTCATAAACATAGATGCAAAGATTCTTGACAAAATATTAGCAAATTGAACAATGTATGAAAAGAATTACACACCATAACCAAGTGAGATTTATCCCAAGTATGTAAGGCTGGTTGAACATTCAAAATTAATTATGTAATCCATCACATCAACAAACTAATAAAGAAAAATCACATGATTATATTAATAGATGCAGAAAAATGCTTGGCAAAATCCAATACCTTAGTAGTAGGAAAAGAGTACACATAGGGAAAAAATGGCTTTTGGAACCTCTGTGAGAATAAGCTTTGCAGAACCCTTTTAACTGCCCAACCCACCTGAATTTCCAAGGAACAAAGGGAAAATTCCTCAGTTTATAAAGATGGTAAAGAACACCTACAAAAAACTTACAGCTTACATCAGACTTAATAGTGAGAAACTAGAAACTTTCCTGCTAATATCAGGAACAAGGCAAAGATGTACCCTCTCACCACTCATTTTCAACATCATAATGCAAGTTCTTGTTAATGCAATAAGACAAGGAATTGAAGTAAAACTATAGAGATTGGGAGGAAAAAATAAAGCTGTCATTGTATGCAGGTTACATGATTGTTTATGTAGAAAATGCAAAAGAAACATCAAGAATAACAAAAAACTTCTAGGACTAAGCTACAGAATACAAAATCAATCGTTTTCCTATGTACCAGCAATGAACAAGTGTAATTTGAAAGTAAAAACACAATACCATTTATATGAATACACAAAATAAAATGCAATACTTAAGTATAAATCTAACAAAATAGATATAAGATCATATGAGGAAAATCTAATGAAAGAAATAAAACAAATAAATGGAGAGGTATTCCATGTTTGTGGACAGGAAGACTCAATAGTGTCCAGATATCAGTTATTCCTAAATTGATCTATAGATTCAATGTAATCCAAATTAAAATCCCAGCAAGTTGTTTTGTGGATATTGACAAAATGATTCTAAAGTTTATATGGAAAAGCAAGAGACCCAGAAGAGCCGAAACAATATTAAAGAAGAACAAAGTTGGAGGACTAATGCTACTAGACTTCAAAACGTACTGTAAAGTTGTAATAAACAAGACAGTGTGATGTTGGCAAAATAAGAGACAAATAGATCAGTGAGGCAGAATAGAGAGCCTAGAAATAGACCACACAAATACAGTTTTAAAAGGGAGCAAAGACAATATAGTGGTGAAAAGATAGCCCTGTGTCTATTTGAAGATTCTCTTCCTCTTCCCTTCCCCCAATTCTCTCTCTCTCTCTCTCAATCTCTCCAACATAAATAAATAAATCTTTTTAAAAAGAATCAGAATATGTAATAATATCTCAACACCTTAAAAATACATGAAAGAAAAAATATTCAGGAAATTATTTATGTATGATGGAATTATGGGATGTTCTCCATATCTTCTTTACAATGTTTAGTATTTTCCAACTTCCCTGTAATGAGTCTATAAATTATTATGGCCAAAATTAAATAGATACCATCTTAAAGATAAATATTGATGGATTGTGTATATACGCATATGTACACATTCACATACACATCACATTATTACCACATTATTATGAGTGGGTACAGCTATCACAAAAATGGAAAACAGGTTAGAACAACATATACCAAAATGGCAACAGTGATTTAACTGAGGCTAGCTTTGTGTTATAAGACCAGGAGAAAAAATTTAAACTAGCTTTGTTATGTTTTCCAGATGTTTTATAATGAATCCATATTTATATGTGGAAACATAAACCTGGACTTTAAATAAAAATGAAAATTCAGTAACACTATATTTAGAGATGTACTTCTGAAATAACTCGAGCATGAACAATTGTTATGACTGTTGCAGTGAGCATTTTGAAAGATTAGCAGAAGCAAGATTATGTGACATTTAGCTGATCTTTCAAGAGAAGCTGGACAAATAACACTTTTTTTTTTTTTAAGAAAACAGTAGCTTGCAATGAAACATGGTGTTTCTAGTGTGATTCAGAAGTGAGGTGTCAAATTTTTCTGTGGAAAAAAACCAAGAAGGCACATATTCAAAAACAGAAGTGAAAAATATCTTGATTCATATATTTAACACTGCTCCAGAATCCATCCCCAAAAGCCTATTTTGAAAAAATTCTGACTCATGTAAACTATCCTTTACAATAACTACCATGCCCAGAGCATTTTACATACGTCATCTCTAATCCTTACAACTGTGGAAAAGTAGTATTTCTAGCCCCCCCTGTACAGATAGGAAAATTGAGTCCCAAAGAGGTAAAATTTCTCCTCTGACATCGAATAGCTGATACATGGCAGAGGTAGTCTCTGAATCGTCTGTCCCACTCTAAAGTCTGTTCTTTACACACATCTGCCTCAACCAAGTGCTTGGGGGTCTTTGTCACAACAACTCATCACTGTGAGCTTTTTCATGATGTTTTTGACTCAAACATTATCACCCAGTAAGGTAACTCAGCTAATTTGCAGAATGTGACTTCACAAAAATATTATCATTTTCAAAGACAAACATCCAACTATGGAGGACAGAGTCTTGGCTGGTAGTACTTCACAGAAGGCAAAAACCTAAGCAGTAAAGACACTTCCAAAAATGTCTGGAATGAGAGGATGGGAAACTTGTTAGGAACTATACTCATCTGGAGGCAAAATTTAAAATAATGGTCTTGTTTTATTTTATTTAAATTCAATTAGTCAATATATAGCACATCATTAGTTTCAGATATAGAGTTCGGTAATTCATCATTGCAAATATTACCTAGTAGTCATTACATCGCATGTCCTCCTTAATATCTGTCACCAGTTAACCCATCCCCCTACTTACAACCCCTCCAGCAGCACTCAGTTTGTTTCCTATGATAAAGAGTCTCTTATGGTTTGTCTCCCTCTCTGATTTCTTCCCAGTTTTCTCTCCCTTCCCCTACAATCCTCTGTGCTATTTCTTATATTCCACGTATGAGTGAAATCACATGATAATTTTCTTTCTCCGATTGTCTTATTTCGCTTAGCATAATACCCTCCAACCCTTGTCAATGTAAATGCTAAGATTTCATCCTTTTTTATGGCTGAGTAATATTCCTGTGTGTGTGTGTGTGTGTGTGTGTGTGTGTGTGTGTACCACATGTTCTTTATCTATGCCTCTGTCGATGGACATCTGAGCTCTTTCCATAGTTTGGCTATTATTGCTGCTATAAATACTGGGGTGCAGATACCCCTTCAGATCACAATGCTTGTATCCTTCAGGCAAATACCCAGTAATGCAATTAACTTCTTTAAATGATTTTTTTAAGATTTTATTTATTTATTTGAAACAGAGAGAGAGAGATCACAAGTATGCAGAGAATGCAATTAACTTCTTGAGGAACCTCCATTCTGTTTTCCAGGGCGGCTGTATGAGCTTGCGTTCCCACCAACAGTGTAGGAGTGTTAGTCTTGTTATTTAAAAACCTGCTGAACAGGTAATAAGGGTAATTTATATATTTACTTTTTATTCCCTTTGCCTGCTTGATCCAAGGATGGATTTCTTCTCAAACCTTAACCATAATTGTAACCTATATACCTAGATTTCATTTTTAGGGGCAAGACTACACATAAGTAGATTCATATGGATTATTCAATATCATACCCTAAAAAAGTGAGCCCTAGAGGGCAGGGCTGGACCTGGCTTATCTCTACAGCCCAGTTGTAAAAGGCATACTAATTAGTATAAACTAACTAATTGTGTATTCAAGAATTCCAGAACAGGAAATTTAAAAAGAAGAATGTTTTGGACCCAGAGCAATCCTAAGGAACTTCACCAGTGGGTTGAAAAAGAAAACCTTCACTTCTCTCACTTGAAGTTCTTATTTCTAAATCAGAACAATGGGAAGCTGAGGGGAAGGGAAGAGAAGGAGGGAAGAGGAGGGAAGGAAAGGGAAGGGGAGGGGGTACAGATGGAAACCCCTTCTGTATGCCTCCACATGTCCTGATTTGGATAGAGACCAGGGTTTCGCCAACTGTGGCCCAAGGGCCAAATTCAACCTATGGCCTGTTTTTGTATAGCTAAGAACCATGAGCTAAGAACACTTTTTACCTTTTCAAAGAATTGGAAAAATTTAAAAGAATGATGATATTTTGTGACATGTAAAACAGTATCCATAAATAACATTATATTGGAAGTCAGTCACATTCTCATTTACGAATTTCTATGACTGCTTTCATGTTACAACAGCAGAGTCAAATAGTGGCGACAGAGAACATATGGTCCATCACACTTCCAATATTAACTGTCTGGCATTTTACAGAAAAAATGGTTGCTGACCCTTGGCATAGACAATCAGTTGGGAAAGATTAGTTGAGAAAAGTGAAATATGGTCTAAGATAAGTGGGGGCTGTGTACATTAAAAAACAATCTTCTCGACTATTTAAGCTAAGAAAATGCACTATCGGAGAGTGACTATGTGGCTTGGCAGCACCATAATGACCACCTGTCCAAATGTCCCCTCACCTGTGCCCCTGAAGTGTCCAACATTTCATAGTCATCCGTAGAGAAGGAGGAAGTATTGTGATGGCTTGCCCCCTATCTTCCCTTCCTCTGACTTCTTCACGTTCTATTTTCCAGTGCTTGTCAGAGGAACGCTGAATCCTGCTGTCGTTTTTCAGACCCCAGGAGCTGTTCTGACAGTCTTGGCACCGTGAAGCATTCCAAGTTCCTATCTCATTTCTGCAGCTGCCTGCTCCCCATTCAGTTAGAATGTGCTTCCCTCAATAATGCACTTGTTCGTTCATCTTTCCTCTCTCTCCCAATCCCTCTCTCTCTCTCTCCCTCTCTCTCATGCACAAACACACTCCCATTAGATAGAAAGAAAAAAAACCTCCCAGTTTCTTGCCAAGTCTAATAGAAAATCCCTTTCATAAACAGAGCTGACTTTGTCATTTGTTAAAGTGTTACTATCCCTCCTTCTGGGAAGTGATTGTATTGTTTTTCAGCATGGACCACACATTGTGTGTGTGTGCGTGCGTGTGTGTGTGTGAAGCAGAAAGGAAATGAAGGAGGGGTTTCTATGGAGAGAGTACCATAGAGTAATCAAACACAAAATATAATGATAATACTATAAAATTAAGACATGGGGTTCCCAAATCAGTCACCTTCAGCTGGGGAACCTAGAGTGTGAGGAGAGTGGGTGGTCCTTTCTGACAACTTATTCATCATCTAAGACAATTCCATGATCAAAAATACCTTTAAGAAAAAAGTACTTAAAAAAAATAAGTAAAAAAGAGAATATAGCAACATGTTAACAATGGTTGTCTTTGGGTGGGAGGGAAAGGGGGCAAGGCATAGGTAATCTGTTCCTCTATTTCAACTATTCTGCATCTTCCTGTTCTCTTTATGATGTTAAGCTGAAGAAAAAAGAGAAAAGATATCAATATAAAGGAGAACTCACTGATAAAGAGAAAAATCACAACAAACAACAAAGCCTGATGCAGCCAAACACACATGGGCTACCTTCCATGTCCAGTTTCGGACTGTTAATCAGAAAACATCATTTATAAAAACTTTTTTTTAATGTGTTTTATAATATTCCTCCTTTTGGCCCAAGGTCTATAAACTGAATACAGCTGAGTCTTCCCCATTGTCCCAAGAATGATTCAGGGTCATTTTTCTGAACATCACTTCTTTTTAAACAAGAAAGAGGGCAAATCCATATTGACTCCAAAAGACATAGACCAGTGGGTTCATTTATTACAATATCATGCTCCTCTCATTCTATCTTTCTCCCCATCAAAGCAGAATACATATATAGAATTCTAATTAAGTGAAACATTGAATGATTAAGATTTTCCTCTAACAGAAAAATAGGGACTTTAGCTAAGAGGGGTAACTGAATAAATATATACATTTCCACTCCTTCATTACATCACATTAAAGTAACAATGAGAGGATCTTTAAAAAAAAAAAAAACATAAGGAAAAGAAGGAGAGAAAAGATAATACCTATAGCATTTAGGAAAGTGGAAAGCAGAAATTATACGTGATGCCTGGCATAGACTCAGGGATGTAGTCTAACCCTAAACCAGCAAGGGGAAAGTAACCAGGATACCACAAATTCTCAAGAACTGGAAGCATAATATACCTCTGCATGCAAAGGCTGAAGGACAAAGACAGGGCTGAATTCTATTTAAGGAGCAAGTAGAGCCCTGATCATCTACCTGCTTCTTAAGGTCTTGGCAATCTAGAGGTTTCTTCTCTGGGGTAAAATGTAGTGTCTCTGGGAAGGAGCTCTCCATACGTAGAGTTCTGAAAACACCAGCAATACGTGATCATTTATATAGTGAATATGAGATCTCCCACTTCTCCTCCCATTTGGTTACAAAAAGGATAGCAGACACTCCGGCAGGAGATAAGAAGATTCTCCTCTGGAGACAATCTCACCTGCCCAAATGAACAAAGTCTAAAGATGTTGGTATCAGAGTAGGGAGGCGGGCAGTTTCCAGAAAACTGACACAGCCAGATCACCTTTCAAGGAAGCACAAACACAGAGCTTCTAACAGCTTTTAGAGGCTCCATTTATTAACAGAAAGAGGCAGCTAAGGGTCACCAGACATCGGAGAAAACTTTCTAACATGAAAGGCAGACACCAGAGCAAACAGACAAATAAAAGCAACAGTGTGAGGAGATAAAACCTTCAAAAACCCATCCTGAGTATCCTCAAAGAGATAAAAGCTGACTGTTATTTTCATGAAATGAGAACTCGGTCCAGAAAGATAGTTCTTTAAAATTAAAAATATGAGAGCAGAGCTTTAAAAAAAAATCTTCATTAGACGAGTAAGAAGACAAAGTTGAGTATAATGAGTTTAGCTTTATTTGGGGGGAAAATAAAGCTAAAGGAAAAAGAATTGGAACAAAATGTTGAAAAGCAGGAAGATTAGAAGAGGCTGAATACCAAAATAATCAGAATTCCAGAGAGAGAGAGAGAGAGAGAAACAGAGGCAGAGAGAGAGAGACAGGGACAGGAAAACTGTCAGAAAAAGAATAGACACCAAGGAGAAGAAGGAAGAGGAGAGGAGGGAGGGGGAGGAAAAGGGAAGGAAGAAGGAGGGGAATGAGGAGGAGAGGATGAGGAGGGAAGGGGATGAGGGGGAGGAGAGGGAGAAGGAGAAGTGTTCCCACAATTGAAAGACATAACTTTCTGTATTGAAGCAGATGAAAATAAACATGGAGCAAGGCACACCATCTTGGAAATTTGGAAGATAGAACAAAGAGAATATTCCAATAGTTTCCAAAAAAGGAAAAAAAAAAAAGATTTACAAAGCATGAAGAATCAGTGTGGTTTCAGACTTATCAATGGCAACACCAGGAACTAGAGAAAAATGGAGGACTATGTTCTAAACCTGAAAGGAAAAATTATTTCCAAGAAAGAATCCTATACTCCACCAACCCCAATGGATCCCTTATCAGGAACGTATTAGAAGATAGGTGGCACCAAAATGAGAGAGTATTTTTAAAACAAGAACTAAGAAAGGTATGGGAATCTAAGAAATGGGGGTTCAACCCAATAAAAAAGGCAAAACAATTTTCATGTTGAAGGTGAAGGGAGACCCCAGGTTGACAATAGCACACGCTGGCCAGAGACAACCACTCAATGTAGCAGCAAGAAGCAAGTTCTAGGAGAAAAGACTCCAAGCAGATAAAATTTGTAGAACGCTTGGGGCTTTAAGGTTACTAAAGCAGGAATAAACAACAGAGAGAGCTTAAGGATCATTTAACTACATAGAAAACTAAAACAACTCAGAAAGCAATTATTAACTTCAGAGAAAGCAAATATTACACCAGAAGGGAAAATTTATCGCAGCATACACACACACACACACACACACACACACACACACACACGGCTATGCTATGAATAGCATTTATTTAAAGTCATAAAAATGTAAATGCTGAATATTGATCTAACCAAAGTGGTATAACTATTTGGGGAGGATGGGGTGAAGGAGAGGATAAGAAATGTGCTGATATAAAGAAAAACGAAAGGAGAAATTACAGAATGCTTAAATCCCCCAGAATGGAGAAGTAACAGAATAAATATATTTTTTAGAGATATGAAAGCCACCAAAAGAAGTAACTATGACAATTGAAAGGGACTACCTCTGAAGAGATTGGAACAGGGGCACCAGAGGCAGGAGACTGCTGGGATTCATAGGAAGACTTATAGAATCACTTGACCCTTTAAACAACATGCGTGTGAAAATTCCAACTTCGAAGTCAATTTTTAAAGAGTCATCAGACACACACATATATGCAAATACAGGCTACCTCCAAAACAGAAAAGCAGACCTCTACCTAGAGAAAAAGGGAAGTAGGGGAAGTGGTTTGTCTGGAACCAAAAAGGATGAGAAGACATCATGGAAAATGAGAGAGATCAGCATCACAAATAAGAAGGAGACATCAAAGTAGAATTTTCATCCTTCCAACACCCGTCTAGGGCTTTCAACTTTGGAAGAGCACACATGGACTCCGTGTTGACTCCCCTTCCTTCCACCCCCACCATTAGCCACCAGAACAGCGTTTGCCAATCATCTGCATTACAAGTCTCACTTCAACAGGTGTTGACATGGAATAGTTGATTACGGATATGGAGTAAGAAGCAGAGTCATGGCAAGGAAAGGGAGAGGAAAAGCCAGCATTTACATGTTGTACAATTCATACCCACGAAGAAATCCACAAAGACCAACTGTTGACTAGTGACTGATAGGTGCAGACCTAATATCTGTTATCGGTAAAGAGCTCTCCCCCACCCTGGCCCTTTCTCCCTCATTACACCAGCAGAGGGATGGGTTTAGAAGGATGGGATACCCCTCTCACAGGCGCTTGTCCAGCAGAGAAGTCTGTCCATAGGAGCTTGGTTTCAGAATGTCCCAAAAATTCCCTCAGAACCTCGGAAAATGCCTCCTCACATCAAGAACTCCACAAGCTGTGTTTCTTTCTCTGCTGAAACAATCCCATTACAAGAAAACAATCTTAAATGAGTTCTTCTCACCAAACTGAAAAGTTTTGACACTGATGAAGGTCATTCAAACAAGATGGGATAGCAGAGTGGTGCAAACCAACATTCACTTGTTTGTATTCACTTGTTTGTGTTTTTTCTCTCCCCACCCCTCAAAAAGAGATTTATTTCTTTTCATCGTTCTGGGCTTGCCTCATGATATTTATTAATTGGAATATAATTGACATATAACCTTGTGGAAGTTGAAGGAGCACAACCTGTTGATGTGAGTATTTATATATTGCAATATGATTATGACAGTAGGATTAATTAACACTTCTACTACCTCACATAATTATTTACTTTTTGTGGTGGAACATGTAAGATCTAGTCTCTTAGCAACTCTGAAGTCCACAACAAAGTGTTGTTGGCTACGGTTACTATGCCGTGCATTAGATCTCCAGATCTTACTCATCTTCGATTTGCAAGTTTGTACCCTTTCACTAACGTTTTCCCAGTTCCTCTACCTCCATGCCCGGGTTGAAGCGCACTCGGAGAATTCCTCTCCAACACCCTCTGAGTCTTAGTCCTCTCTTTCCCATATTCCTACATTTCAATGCTGCCTGTGAATTCTGATCACATAGTCCCTTGAGAGAGGCATTTATACCACTGATTAGCTATAGTTGTGTGGCTCTTTCTGGGGCTACAAGGAAGCAATCCATTGCTTTTCATTAAATGTCAATTTGATTAAGTGATAGGAGATCAATGCTATAGTTTTTATCTGTGGATTCTTGTGGGGAGGTCCCATGGATTGCTTCGAGAACTTGACCTCCCTCTAGACCTCTGACTTGTGTAACTCCCGAGAAGTACTTAACTTCTTTCTCATCTATGAAAGGGAAATAGTTCTGAGGCTGTCATGAGTCTGCAATGAAATAATGACCATAAAATCCTCAGCCTAGAGTCCTCACACAGTGCTGAGTAGAATAATCTAATGCCTTTCCCTCTGAGGCCATGCTATAGAGAGGTCCCAAAGACAACCAACAACCCCAGCTCTGGGGAGCAGGATAAACACAAGACTCAGACCAAAGCATTAAGGCATTTGCATTCTGGCCACTCACTTCCTGCCTGACTCTACCTGCTCTCACCCCCAGAGAGCAAACGCCCCAAATGCAAGTTCTGCCCTGCCCTTCCAAAGAAAGGCAAGGAGCAAAAAGGGCCCAGTCTGTACTACAGACAGTAATAGGATTCCAGCATCTAATGGAGGCAGAGTTTGTGGTCCACCACAAACAGGGTTATTCAAAAGGTAATCTAGAAATCTCAAGGAGAGGCTCCTCCACCCTGCCAGACAAATGGCCCCTTTCCTCTGTAATCTTAGTTCAGAGTCACGGGTCTCCTTCCAGCTAACTCACAAAGCCAAACAAAATGCTTTGAGCCAATTCCTCTTTGAAAGGGGCAGCTGAGGGGCACTTGGGTGGCTCAGTGGGTTAAAGCCTTTGCTTTTGGCTCAGGTCATGGTCCCAGAGTCCTGGGATTGAGCCCCACATTGGGCTCTCTGCTCAGCAGGGAGTCTGCTTACTCCTCTCGCTCTGCCTACTTGTGATCTCCGTCTGTCAAATAAATAAATAAAATCTTTAAAAAAAAAAAAAGAAAGAAAGAAAGAAAGAAAGGGGCAGCTGCTCAGGTGATGTGCGGTGCAAGCCATTTAGGCTGGCCCGGGGTCCTACCAGGACTACTGGGGAAAGTGCTCTGCTCTCAGCCACTCACAGCCAAAGGTTAAGATGGGCACGGGCTCAGAAATGGGAGGGAAATCACTGTCTTCATTTTTATCCCCCTGGCAGAAGGGAAGTTATAAAAGCCGCTTTCTGAGCAGTGAACCAGAAATGAGTTCATCTCTCCTGCTACTTAGTTGTGTTTCCCCAGGCAAACCATGGTATCTTTGAGTCTCTTCAGTGAGGAAAAGAAGTGGGATTAGGTCTGTGAAAACCCTTTCCACATTAGGGTTCTTTTCTGCAAACATCTCTACCTCATAAATATTCTGCTACGCATGAGACAGCGGAAGGAAACAGATCAGCTACTGTCACAGGATTATGGAAACTTTCCATCTTCTCCAAGTTTTGCATTTCAGCTAAAGCTTAAGTACCAAACAATAGTTGTCAAGAAACTTCTCATTTAAAGTCAGGTCCGAGACCCTCTATGCAAGGCTGCAAAGGGTAAAGTAGAGAGCCACTTTTACCAGTGTTGACTATTATTTACTCCTAAGCTTTATTTAAAATTTCACTGGAGGGGCGCCTGGGTGGCTCAGTGGATTGAGCTGCTGCCTTCGGCTCAGGTCATGATTTCGGGTCCTGGGATCGAGCCCTGAATCAGGCTCTCTGCTCAGCAGGGAGGCTGCTTCCCTTCCTCTCTCTGCCTACTTGTGATCTCTCTCTCTCTGTCAAATAAATAAATAAAATCTTAAAAAAAATTTTTTTCACTGGGGCTTAGAGTGAGGGCTTCTTTAAAAAGGGAACCTAGGTGGCTCAGTCAGTTAAGCATCCGCCTTCAGCTCAGGTCATGATCTAAGGGTCCTGGGATCCTGGGATCCAGTCTCATATCCAGCTCCCTGCTCATCAGGGATTCTGCTTCTCCCTCTGCCTCTGCTCCTCTCCCGCTTGTGCTCGTGCTCTTTCTCTCTCAAATAAATAAATAAAATATTTTAAAAAGGGTGGGGGTTATGTGCCATAGGTTCCTCCTCCTCGCATCTTTCTCATAGGTGGGGAAATGCTTTCCCCTCATTTTAAGGCAGGTGAGCTGCCTGATGACGAGCCTCAAAACAACAACTCAGAGAGATTGACAGGGGCTCCTGAAGTTTGAAGGACTCAGGGACTGCCATGCACATCTGAGTAAAGCCAAAGGCAAGAGGGTTGGACTGGAAGAAGGGGGCAGAAAGAAGGAAGAATTAAATTGAGAATGGCCCATGGTGTGTACGTGTTTTCCAAACGCCCACTCTGGACCCCACAATAGGAACCAGCCATAGATCTTTAAAAAGACTGTCCCCAAAAGCTTCCTACCAGAGGAAGTCAGTCTCATCGGGAAGAGGCTGCACCATGCCATCAGAGGTAGGTGGTTGGGATATTGTAAGTGGCCATCCAGAAAAGGTATTACCTAAGTTAGTGAACTGTAGCCAGAGATTCCTACTAGGGAAATTTCTGTGGAACACACAAATAGGTCCCCTGAAAAGGGGCTGGCAACTGCACACCTACACCCAGAAGGGGATGCCAGATGCAAATGTCCTATTCCATAAGAGCCCCACAAGGGCTCTGGCCCCCTAAGGGCCAGAAGCCACTACTAGGAAGGTATATGACTGGACAAACATATACCAAACACACTGCCTTCCTCCCTCTTCCCACTACAGATTTCTTGAGGCTGTCACAATGACAGGGAGGGATGAAGAGGTTTTTTTGCCAATATTTTCTTATGAAAATTTTCAGACTTTCAGCAAAAGTTGAAAAAAGTTTATTGTGAACCCCTATAGACCCACCATCTATCTTTCTCACATAACTATCTATCCCTCTATCCATTCATTACTCCCTCTTAGTTTCATGCATTTCAAAGTGAACTGTAGACATCAATATACATCTCCTAATACCTCAGCATGCATTAACTAGGGGTTCGGTACAGTTTTACATGCAATGAAATCATAAATCTTAAGTATATGTTTGTTGAGTTTTGACAAATGCATATGTATAACCCAAAACTCATAAAATAAATAACATTACCGTAACCCCCCAAAGTCCCCTTCATGTTTTTTATCAGTCAATCCCCTCCCACTTTTAGATTTTTTTCAAGCACAGATTGGGTTAGCCAAATTTTAGAATTCCATGTAAATTAAACCATATAGTTTGAGAAGTTCTTTATAGATCTTGGGTATCAGCCCTTTGTCTCTATTTGTGAATATCTTCTCCCATTCCGCGGGTTGCCTCTTTGTTTTGTTGACTGTTTCCTTTGCTGTGCAAAAGCTTTTGATATCGATGAAGTCTGAAAAGTTCATTTTCGCTTTTGTTTCCTTTGCCTTTGGAGACATATCTTGAAAGAGGTTGCTGTGGCCGATGTTGAAGAGGTTACTGCCTATGTTCCTCTAGGATTTTGATAGATTCCTGCCTCATGTTGAGGTCTTTTGTCCATTTTGAGTATTTATTTTTGTGTATGATGTGAGAGAATGGTCGAGTTTCTTTCTTCTACACAGTTTCACTTACCTGTGGAGCATAAGGAATAACACGAGGACACTGGGAGATGGAGAGGAGAAGTGAATTGGGGGAAATTGGAGGGGGAGACAAACCATGAGAGACTGTGGACTCTGAAAAACAAACTGAGGGTTTTGGAGGGGAAGGGGTGGGGGGTTGGGTGAACCTGGTGGTGGGTATTAAGGAGGACACATATTGCATGGAGCACTGGGTATGGTGCATAAACAATGAATTCAGGAACACTGAAAAGAAATAAAGTGAAAAAAATTTTAAAAAACTAAAAAATAAAAAAAAATATAGCAATGACTCCTCATTTCAGCAAAATATTTTTGATAGTCAACACTATTGCTCTACATATCAACAGCTCTTTTACTTGTACTGGTGGCAGATTACAATACTTTGCTTATGCATTCTGTTTATGGACCAGAAGACTGTGTCCAGTTTTTGGCTGTATGAATAAAACTATTATGTTCTTCTACAAGTCTTGTGTGTGTGTATTTTTTTAATATACATTTTCATTGATTAAATACCTACAGTGAAGTGACTGGATTTACAGGGTAAGTATATGCTTACTTTTACAAGGAAATTCTAGAAACTTTCGAACATGATCGTACTTTATATTCCCACCAGTAATATGAGAGAATTTCAGTTGCTCCACATTCTTGCTAACATTATTGTTTAATCTTTCTAAACAACCATTTGGTGGGTGTGAGTGGTATCTTGTTCTTGTCGTGGTTTAATTTATATTTCTTTTTTCTTTAAGATTTTATTTATTTTTTTGATGGAGAGAGACACAGCAAGAGAGGGAACACAAGCAGGGGGAGTGGGAGGGGGAGAAACAGGCTTCCCACTGAGCAGTGAGCCTGACGCAGGGCTCAATCCCAGGACCCTGAGACCATGACCTGAGCCTAAGGCAGCTGCTTAACTACTGAGCCACCCAGGTTCCCCTTAATTTATATTTCTTTGATGAGTAATCTCGTTGAGCATTTGTTCCCACTTGTGTATCATCCTTGTAAAGTGTCTCCTGAAATCTTTTCTTCTTCTAGAGGGTGGTTTTTGTTGTTGTTGCCATTGTTGTTTTATCTTTTTATTGTCAGATTATAAAAAATCCTCCCATACCCTCAAATCTAGTCCTTTGTCAGAAAATGAGTTTATAAATATTTCTTCCCAGTCTTTGGCTTGCATATTCATTGTCTTAATGTATCTTTTGATTAGCAGAAGTTCATATCAATATTTCTGGTAGATCCTGCGTCAGTTGTTACAAGGTGTATTTTCAAAAATTGTGTTTATTTCATCCAAGTTGTTGAATCTGCCACCATAAAGTTGTTCATGATAATCTCTTTTTTTCAGGTTTTATATATTTATTCATAAAATGATGCAACTGTGGAATGATGCATTTTTAGCACTATGAAATCCAATGTCTTGAAATCCTTTCTTCCCGCAATTCTGTTTATTACCGTGTTGTAATCCTGAAGAAATTTTCTTATCTGAAGTTTTTCATGCATTCAGGTATTTTGCATGTCTGATGTGGTCAGTAACATAGGCTGCAATGAAGTAGTAGCTATGATCATAACCCTCTTGTAATCGGAAAACAAAAGGGACTTTCTTTTCTGTACTGACAGCTAAGAAGTTATCCGGTAGTAACTGTCTATCCGAGGCCACTGGTCACTTTTCCTGGATCAAGTAGTATGTCCAGCTGAACACCTGGATAGGACTTCACAAGATGTGTAGCATCATCAGCCTTCCATTTACTTTGATCTGTTCCCAAATATCCACTAAAGACTTTTTCCCCCCAAGGACAGAGCACTGAGTTGCAAATTGGAGCAAATGCTGACACAGATTTGGACTTTCCATTCTTCAAAGCCCATATCAGAGTTCTGTGGCCTCCCCTAGAGTGGCCAAAAATAGACCTCCATTGCAAAATTGGCATTTATGAGTTGGGGAAGCTCTGTAGTTACATAAGAGTACATTCTATAGTTAGTTTTCCAAGGATTTTCAGTGGCATCCACTTCAAAACCCAGCAAGAGTGCCAAAGTCCCAGCTCTTGTCTTCTCCTATAATACTGCAGCCAGGAGGGCTGTCATCTAGAGAAAGGACAACGAGGCTATGTTCAGTGGCAGCTTAATGATAACCAGACTTTGATATAAAATTTTGTTCCATGCATGTTAAACCAGATAGCCATGCAGTGCAGGACATTTTCCAGTTTCTGCCTCGGGTGGTAAGTAGATAGCAAATTTCACTTTGCAGTTCAGTTCAACACTGTCATGTTCAAAAACGTTCTGCAATCCTCCAAAGCACGTGGTGCTGGAAATCTGTTTCAGGGCCATGTTTCTCCTGACCACTGCTACTTGCTTTTTTTTTTTCCGCACCAAAGGATGGATGATCCTCGGCTATGGGAGGCAGGCAGGGAAATGAGCAGCAGCTGGAGTGGAAAGGTGAGGCCTCATCATCTAAACTTGTTCAGAATACTCTTATCTTCCTTGTGTCCACAGGATCTGTAGTGATAATCCCTCTTTCACTTCCGATATGGAGAATTAGTGTTTTCTCCCCTTTTTTGTATGATCAGCGTAACTAGTGGGTTACTAATTTCAATCTTTTCAAAGAGCCGATTGCCTTGTTACAAAATAATTGCTTGGTTGATTTTCTTTCTTTTCTGTTTTCATTTGTCCGGCCTCTACACTTTTATTTTTATAATTTCCTTCCTACTACTTTCCTCAGGTTTCCTTGCCTTTTTTGTTCCACCTCTCTTCTTCAGGTCATTAATTTTAGACTTTCCCCTTTTTCTATTATAAGCACATATAGCTATAAAGTTCCCTGTAAGACCTACTATGGTTGTATTCTATAAATGTTGATACGTTCTATTTATTATCATTCAGATTACAATGTTTTCTATATCCTCCTGTGATTTATTTTTCTGTGACCCATGGTTTACATTTCATCTCCAAATAGTTGAGACTTTCCTAGATATCTTATTGTTAATTTCTATTTTAATTTTATTGTGGTCCAGGAACATACACGGATGGTTTCAATTTGATTTAAACTATTGCATCTTGTTTTATGACCCAAACTATGATCTATGCTGGTGAATACCATAAGCACTTGGAAAAATATGTGTGTTCTGTGGTTGGTGGGTATGGTCTTCTGTAAGTTTGTTCACATTGGTTGATAGTGCAGTACTGTTCAACTGTGTCTTCACTAAGTTTCCTCTAGTGGATGGATTGATTGGTTCAGGGATAGGTATTAAAATCACCAATAAACATTGTGGATTGTCTATTACTGCCTCGTGTAGATTGAGGCTCTGTTCGTAGGTACTTTCTTTTTATCTTTTTTTTTTTCAAATTTTTTATAACATATGTGGTAAAATTGATTGAAGGCATAGAATTTAGGGATTCATCACTTACATATACTCATATACTCATATACTTACATATACTCATCCCAAGGTACTTACTTTTCTTTAATGTCTATGTCTTCCTGATGAATTGACTCTTTTACTATCATGAAAGATCTTTCTTTTTCTTGACTTGTGACACACTTTACTTCATATTAATATAGCTACTTCAGACTTCTATCACTTCATTTTTAGAGTGTATTTTTACAACATGTTTATTTAAAGCTATCTGTATTTTTATATTTAAAGTGAATCTCTTATAGACAGCATAGCATTGGGTCTTGGGTTTTTTAATCAATTCTGGCAATCTTGACATATTAATTGGAGTGTATAATTCATTAACAGTTAATGTTATTAAATATTGATTTACTGGTGATTGATGTGATTGGAGTTAGGTCCATCATTTGCTTTTTGTTTGTTTTGGTATTTTGTTTGTTTTCTGTTTGCCCTCCCAGCTTTTTCCCTTTTTCTTTTTGGTTTGGTATTTTGTTTGTTTTCTGTTTGCCCTCCCAGCTTTTTCCCTTTTTCTCTGACTTCTTTTGGAATACTTAAATATTTTTTATGATTCCATTTTAAAATATCCATTGAATTTTAGATATGTCTCCTTTCATCATTTCCCATTGATTATGCTATGCATTAAAATATGCAAGGGAGGATAAGTTTTAAATTGGATGACATTTTTAAATTTTGCAATTAAATGGGACAGGATTTCTTAAACCTTACAATTGTTCAGAAAAAGTATGGGATGCCAAAGACTTGTTCCAATGGATGAGTAAGAATCAATCCCAGAGCAACTTGGAAGGGTGAGGGAAGAAATGAGTCATTTCTGACTGTTCCTTAGTAGATCCAATGCATTTGAGAAATTTTATATAAAGTTATTTTTATTTTTTATAATAGTTACAATCACTACAGTTATTCCCAGATGAGAAAATAAAAGCAGAGGAAGCTGATAGTGAGAAAGCAAGAATCATTGAGAATTGCCTTAATGCCTCACTTTACATTTGAGAAATATGTCAGCATGATAGCTTTCCACACAAAGGATTGAAGGGTTTTCCCTCTGTTACACTTCCTGTTACATTCTGGATGAAAAATATTTTTTTCTCTCCATGGGAACCTAGTAGAGATATTTGAGAACAATGCCAGCTCTAGACCAAAGTCTGATATGAGTGGAAATGTATTTCATTTCCTTTTTTTCTTTTCCAAATTTCCCTTTTGCCAGCTGAGAAAGAGGTGAAAAAAATTGACATTAATTAAACCTCTACTATGGTCCCAGCTCTGTGTATGGACTTTATACACATTACCTCATTCAATCCCCAAAACTATCCTATCAGGTAGTTACTATTACTTCTGCCATTTTACACAAAACATAAAGCTCACAAAATCCAGGAACTGTGTCCAAACTGAGTTAGAAGTCATTGAATCATCAGGAAATTTTTTAAAATTGGCATGTAAATAGCACTTCTAGAAATGTCTCTTGAGGCAATTCTTATACTGATGTCCAAAGACATTTACAGTAATATTTTCCACCAAGTTGTTTACAATAATGGAAAGCTGAAAGCAGGCTAAATGCCCATCATTAGAAGAATGAGGTTAGTTATTCTATTATTATTCCATAATATAGAACTCTGCACAGATGTTGATGGATAACATTAAGTTACAAAATTACATGAGCCCAAGAGACATGTTCAAGAATATTCATCATGTTTGTACATAAACACAAATAGGAAGGAAAAAGCACAGGTTATCTGAAGTGGTTATTTATTGGGCAAAGGGGAGAAGAATGGAAGAGGATTTGTAGTTTTAATATGTTCCAATATTGCATGGTGTCATCAATAGCCTGGGTAATTTTTATAAGTATATTTATGGTTGGCATGATTAGTAGTAGGTAAAAAGACAACAGAATTGCTTTAATAGAATCCTTCCTTTTACCACAGCTCATTTCTATAGCTAGAACCTTCCCAGACTCTGAAGAAGGAGAACTCTAGAACCAGAAGACAGCAATATGGATGCTGGTGCCATAGGGTTGGAGAAGGTAGATCTGGGCAGCCGGATTTGACAGCAGCCCTGCACAGCAACCTCGGGGAATCTTGCAATTGACAGAGTGCTCAATCAATGAATTCAATCGAAAAGCAGACCTATACCAGTTGTGACTTAGAAATAAAGGTTACTTATATCATCAATAATAACGTATAAGTCACATATAACAAAAGAAGCCATTCTACACTCTTCAAGATAAGCAAAAACTTTTAAATCTAATAATAACACTGAGTAAAGCCAAAACCAAAATGAGCTGTCCAACGTCACTTATAGGAACACCAATTATTACAATCGCTTTAAACAGTTTGTCGATGCCTGGTTAAGTTGGAGACAAGCCTGCCCCACACATTAGCAATGCCACATACGTAAGAGATTCTTTTTAAGAGACCCACGCAGGAATACAGATGGCAATACTGTAGTACTTATGGTGTGCTATGTCCATATGGTAGAATATTAGTCAGCAGGGAAATTAAATAGACTAGAGCTACCCATTTCAATATGGATCAATCTTGGAAAGATAAAAATGAGCACAGGAAGCATCAGCTGTATCTGCGATGTTTTATTTTGCCAAAAAAAAAGGTGGGGGGGAAACACTGAATCACAAAACAAAAATAAAAGAATCTGAAATCTACATAGAAAAATATCCATATTTTTGAGACTTTGAGGATGGATACATAAGTGTCAGTTGTGTTAGTCTCTATCTTTTCTGTATTTTTGAAGAATTTAATAGGAAGAAAAAAGACTAAAGACATAGGAAAGAATATTCTGAGAAAATACACCAAAATTTTAGTGATTGTTTCTAAATCTTAAGAGTCTAAGTGATCTTAATTTTCCTTTTTATATTTTTCTATGTGTTTTATTTGTATATATGAAACATGTATTTAATTTATAACAATAAAAGTGGGTTATTTTAAAGTTAATATATACAATTTCTGTGACATATGATGAAACTATGAAATACAGGTGCAGCAAAAAGAACCAGAAGTAGACTAAGCTATTAACAGTTGTTAATCTTTGAAGTCTGGGTAATGGGTGGCTTTTTGCTCATACTTTTCTCTGAATACCAATTTTTCTATAGTGGGAAAGTACAGTATTTGTGAAAGTTGGCTTACATGAAAGGCTAGAGGTCTTTTTTTTTTTTTTAATTTATTTATTTACTTGAGAGAAAGAGAGAGAGCAAGTAGGGGGAGGGACAGAGGGAGAGGGAGCAAGAGAATCTCAAGCAGACTCCCCACTGAGCACAGAGTCCCACATGGGGCTCCATCTCATGACCCAAGATCATGACCTGAGCCAAAATCAAAAGCCAGTTACCTAGCCAACTAAGCCACCAGGTGCCTCATGGCTAGAGGTTTTAAATGAAAAGAAATTCAAATAATTTTTTCCAACATTGTAAAATGTTCATGGCCCTAATGATAAACTAAGTTATAAAAAAAAAAAAATCTGTTCTTAAAGAAGAATTGAATTAGAGCCAGATAATTTTTAAATGAAGTCTGGTATGATAGTGCAATTTATATTGATATTCCATGAATGCTAGCTCTGCTAATCAAAATATTGAGTTAAATAGCATGAGCTATTCCCTAAATAAATTCCAAGAGTGGGGGTTATTGGCAAAGGGGGAACATAAGGTCCTAAGTGGCCCAGTGACCTGAGTTGTCTCCACGGAGAAGGAAGCATGAGTCATTTAATCAATGCTGTGTCTTTTATAAATCGACAGGAACTCTCCCAGGAAGACTTTAAGAGATAGATTCCTTATTACCACTGATATATGTTCCAATTAAATGTTTCACATCGCCCTCCTGGGACTGCCCAGCCTAAAGGGAAAGAAAGATGTGATCCCTGCCTTCTGACTCCCACTGTCAAGATTCTTGCACATTAGGAGGGGCCATGACCAGCCTGTGGACTAAAATCTGTAATAGAAAATGACCGCACTGCCCCAGCAATCTTGATGTTCTGCTCTAGAATCAGTGCAAAGCTCTAACCACCTTAGGGTTTCCACACACCTGTGCAGAGAGGCGGCTTCAAATAGAAGAGCGATGTTTTCTTTCTGGAGAAAAAAAAAAAAAAGAACCCAGGAAAATTCTACCACCCCCTCCTCTGACACTGCTCTCCTGTCCATCCCGTTATGGCAGCCAAACCCCAGGAAACAGCTGCCCTTGCTGGTCTGAGGTTGTCCACCGTCTGTGTCAGGGGATGAGTTTTCCAAAGCACATGTGTAACCAATTATCTTAGGGGATCTGAACAGCAGTGACTCAAGGTGTGAAAATCCAGGATTATTGACCCAAAGTGTACAAATGGAAAATACAGAGAATTGAAGCATCTCGCCAAGGTCACCTCCTTTAGAGTGGATAAGCCAGTGTGGCTGCAGGCAAGAAGAAAGAAAAAGTGAACATGGTAGGAAGAAGGGATTAGTGCAGAGAAGCAAATGAAACTCTGAATTTTTAAATTTATATCAGGTTTAGCCTTTTCTATTTTGCACTTTTCTTGGGTTAATGAGACCCTACAGACACATTTCCATGATAGCTTTATTTCCATTCCTTTAGAGGCTTCTGACTAACCACAGGAAATGCCGCTGACCTGTTCCCTTGTTGTTTAATGGCCTCATCCTCTGTCCCCTTCCCACTCTGCTATCTCAACACCCATATAAGACATACAAGGATTTGGGTGTCTCAAGACTTTGCATCTTTCTGCCCAGCTAATTACCCCCAACTGAAAAATAACTGGTCCACATACTTGGAGCAATACGGTAATTGAGCTACTAAATGCTCCTTTTGCTAATGACATGTTTTTTCAATATGTTCAAATGAAAGGCTCATTGGAAATTATTCACTTTCTTCTAAGTTGCAAAGGAAAATGAAAGGCAAATTATGGCTGTATAAGCACGTGTTTGCACGGATCCTATCCCACTGAATTAATTACCCATCTACAGAGCTATTGATGGCTAGCTCTTTCCTTCAGCCTTTGCACTTACCAGGTGGAAATGATTAAAGATTTAATTTCCTTGAGGGGTCATTTAGGTTGGAGATGTCACCTTTGTAATATAGAAGTCATAACGTCCACCAGAGAGAAGAAGAAAACAGTGGCTTCCATAAGTATTTCAACAGTGGGAAGAGAGGTAGTGGAGTGTTGATTTGAAAGGAACTCAGGCCTGCTTAGGCACTCTGATTTTTCAGATGATGAAACTGGGGCCCAGACAGGTTAAGGAGGTTGATCAAACTCAGTCTGCTGGTGTGTAGCAGAATTGAAACTAGGAGCTATGTACTGGCCTCTCCCTGCCTCCCCTCCACCCCGTAGCCTACAGTGCCAGTTCAAGACAGAAGCAAGTTTGAGATAATGTGGCCTCAGGGAGGGGTGCCTGAGACAAAGCACCAATGTACTCTGGCAATTTTCTGCAAATTTCTTGGTTTCATTGGTTCAAAGACTTTGCTTCACTCACACATAAGCCAACACACACAGTCCAAAAGAGATAATTCATCATTATCTTACTCGACTTGGGGTGGGGAGTCCAGCCAGAATGAAGGAGAGGCAAGATCAAGAGGAGTAAAGAGGGAGCCACCCTCCTTCACCCTCCTGCTCAGATCAGCCCAGGTTGATCCATTTTCATTACATTTCCCTTTGATGCAAAATCCTCAAATCTTGGGTGGGAAGCTCTGCTTATCAAATCTGTCCTTAATAATCCATTTTTATCTAACTTTATCTGATAGAACCAAAATATGTTTGATCTTACTATAAAGGGCACTTATCGGTCCTCCTGCTAGAACAGCACTGCCCAAAAGTGAATGGTATTAAGAGCAAAGTCTTTAGAGTCAGAAAGAAATGAGTTTAAATCCCAAATCTATCACTTCCTAGCTGCAGTGCCTTGCCCAAGTCACTCAGAAACTCAACAATATCTCACTGAGCACACTAGGCTCTAGGAACTCAGATACCATCCCCGCCTTCCTGACTTTACACCTTGGAGGCATCGCTAGGCACCAACACACCTGTTACCCAAATTAATGCAACTGTTATAAGTGCTGAGAAGGAAGGTCCCTAGAACCACAAGGTCATCCACCGGGAAGTTTTGTCCTTGTTACAAAGGTCACAGAAGACTTCCCTTAGGAAAGGTAGCTGGAGCAGGGATCAGAAGGGTCAGTGGGGAAGTGAGGGAGAGCCAGCATCCTGGGCAAGGCACAGCACTGGGATGGGCCACGTCCAGTCTGAGAGATGGAATGTGCATAGCATGGAACAGAGAGGAGGAACACGTGGAGAGGTCCGAGAAATGAAGAGGCACCTGTGGCCATGGTTAGGAGGTTTGCCCTCATTCTGAGGGCCATGGGGGATGAAGGACATGATCAGACCCAAGCACAAACAGACCAGAGGGCAGCATGGACACCGGGACGTGGGTAGAAGTCCAGTGTCGTGATTCGTGCAAGAGCTAGTGATGACATGGACAAAAGGAGTGAACGGAATCTAGGGGATATTTAAGAACTAAAATCATTTAAGCCTTCATGATAAATCGGATCTGAAAATTGAGAGGAAGGGGTACATCAAAGCTGTCTCAGAGTACTTTGGCGTATAAAACTGGATAGGCGGCAGTTCCGTACTCTGAAAGACAGAATTCAAGGGGGTCCTGACTGGCGACCTACACCTCTGAACCTCAGTCTCCTCACCTTCAAAATAAGGATAGAAATACCTTCTTTTAGGTGTTCTTACCCAATCCAACATGGGAGTGGGGTGGTTAGTCCCCACACACATACAACACCAAGTAATTCTCGGACTCCAGAAGGGAATCCAAGGATTCGCCTCAATTCTGACACTATCTATCCAGGGATAGCATCAGACTCCACAGGGTCAAGGGTGACTGCCCCCACCCCCACTTCAGATGCCAGTCCCAAGCCCCAGGCTTACTTGTGCTTTTGACCTACTCGGTACAGACTAGAGGTTCCAACGACCTCCTGCTCAGGTTCAGTGAATGTGCTAGAGTGGTTCACAGAACTCAGAGAAACACCACTTACTTAGGTTTACAGTTTATGTAAAGATGTGGTCAGGGATATGAATCAAAAGGTATGTGAAGAGTTGTATCACGTGAGGTATGAAGAAAGCGTGCAGAGTTTCCATGCCCTCCCCAGGGTACCACTCTCAACAACCCCTCCATGTTCACCAACTTGGAAACTCTCCCAAGTTTTATGGAAGCTTCATTATATAGTCATGACTGGTTAATAAGTCATTGGTCATTGTCTGATTCAACCTCCAGCCCCTCTGCCTTCCCCTGAAGTCTAGGGGTAGAACTGAAAGTTCCAGCCCTTACAATCACAGGCTTGGTTCTCCAGGCAACTATCCCCCCATGCTTTCGTTACCTAAGAGCTTTCCAAAAGTCACCTCATTAACATAACAAAAGACACCTCCAGAACCCTTATCATGGAAATTTCAAGGGTTTTAGGAACTATAAGCCAAAAACCCCAGAGAAGGACCAGATACACAAGGAATATATTTTGATTATTTGAATGACCAAAAATAGATTTCTTATATATCACAATATTGCCAACATAAATCACGCAGCTATCAGAAGCATTTAGAGAAGGTTCCTAGAAAGTGACTGGTGTTAAGCACACCCCGAAATAAATGGTATGTATTCTCAAAGGCTATTCTTAATCTGGTTGCAAATTCAGGATCTCAGACATTTGTTTCTTTTCACTCTCCTTTCTGACCCTTCCTTCAAACTGTCAGTTTACTGATCAAATCATTTTAAGTAGTCTCTATTATGCCACACTACCAAAACAGGCAAGGTAGCAATTGCTCTTATCAACTTATCATTGTAAATGTCACTGCTACAGTTTAGCTCACAATGGCTCACTTTGCCATTCAAGGGAAAACATGGATGGCAAACACAGTTCCTGGTATTAGCCAAATGCTCTAGCACACACGTGTTTATTAAACAAGGCTGTAGTGCTGGGTCATTTAAGGGAAACTGAAAAGCACTGCTCTCAAATGGAAGGGAGGGGAAAAAAAAAAAAAAACATGGACAGGGCACTTTAGAGTCCATAAAGCCCCACGTGAAACACTGCATCAAGGGAACCTCACACTAGAGGAGTAGGGAGGAAGGGCAGGTGTTTTCATTCTTACTTTTACCAATGAGATTAATTTAGAAAAAGTAACTTGCTCCAGCTCACAAAACATGGAAATTGTAGAAGTGATGTAAACACAAGTCTTCTGGCTTCCCATTCAAAACACTCCCTACCAATGTCAAACCACTCAATGGAGACCCTAAAAATCATGCAGCCACTATACAGAAGAACAGTACAAAATCAAAACTCATTTGAAATTTCATGCTGGTATTTTAGCAATTCATTATTAGTTCACTATTATTATGGCTGTCATTAACAGACAAGATGAGTTGAGTGATTAATATATGCCAAACCATATGTTAAACATTTCTCCTACATGGCTTCATTGAAGCTTTATAGCAACCTATAACAAGGGTGCTTTTATAAATCAGAATTATAAGAAGTACAGATGAAAAGGGAGGGCTTAGAAAATTTAATTTCCTAAATCTTGGTCTCCTTGTACAGCCACTATACTAGACTGGCATGCCTCTATGAGACATCCTTCATGCATAGCAGAGTCAAATAGCCATAAAACTAATAAAGTGAGTAATTTCACATTATCCTGATTTTTTTTTTGAAATTCACACGATACCTCCCATCATCCTACCAGAAAAGCATGTTATCTAGTTCCCTGATTCTGTAAGCAAATAGGTATGAGCCCTTACCTGGGCCAGGTACCACCATAGAGTCTCTGTAATAGCACCTTTTCTGTAGTGAGGTTCATATCTCAAATTTTGATCTTGGCTCTGCTTCTTACAAGCTAGAAAACCTTCGGCAAGTTATTCAGTAGCTCAGCTATTCAATTTGTCTGTGAAATGGGGGTGATACTAGTTCCAACATCATAAGGTAAGCAGAACCACATGCCTAAAGCATTCAGCATGGTGCCTGGGACATGGCCGGTACTCCACACATATTTGCATGATGATTTTATATTTTGACGATCTTCCAGAGAGCAGAACAGATGTGAGTTTCATCCTATAGAAAGGAAACTGGTTCCAAGATGTAAAGTATTTTGCATAATATCACACAGCTTGTGAATGACAAAATGAAGAAAGGAAATCGAGTCTTCTAAACACGACTGAACAAATTTTTGTCATTAATATCCCACACAGCTCTCTAAGGAGGGAAGATCCTGGTATCTGGAGGATCTTGAAAGTAGAAGCATGGTGGATCCAAATGGCTCGTCCCACAGGGTTGAGAGGTTAAAAGACCCAGAAGATGATTTAGAAGAAGGAAAGACCAAAGAATAGAGATATGGAGGTAGCATCAGAGAAAGGGGTGGGGGAGGGAAGAGGTAACAAGAGAAAAAGGCTGGAAAAAGAGAATATGTCCACAGGGATTTGAGAAGTTTGCTCCAGAGTGCACAGTTTACCTCCCTCTTCTTTCTATCTTCAGAATCATCGTGAATATCTAGACTGATGTGGGAAACAAAGGCAAAAGAAAAATTATTAAATTTCCTTACTACCTACAGCCTATTGACAAGTCCTTGAAATAGGCAGAGTAACATTCCCCTAGGGACTCAACTGCCTTGGGGTTGACACTTTGCTAAGGGCAGAAGGCAATCCTAGCTGGAAACCCCCTTCCTAGATCCTGTAAGCCTACTTTACCATATAAAAATTCCTTTAGAAATCTCCTTTATCTCTAAACCCCACAAGATACGTGTTGGCAATCATCCTCCAAGCATATGGCCCGTCGATATACATCTGAAGGATCTCATGACTGAGGTTTTATTAGAGGATAATAAATGACATTTCCCCAAAAAGAGTTAGCCCCCTCAAGGCCCTGGAAGTCTTGCGTCCAAAACTCCATAGAGACTTATGCTCTCCCTAACCCCCTCCCAACTTGAAGGTATATAATGGGCCACTCCCCATGAACCCAGTGCAGCTCCTTCTGCCCATGGGTCCTGTCCTCATGCTTTAATAAAACCATTGCTTTGCACCAAAGATGTCTCAAGAATTCTTTCTTGGCTGTTGGCTTCGAACCCTGACATCTTTCCTACATCATAGACTACTTATAAATGCTTTGGGATGAGTCTAGAGATGTGAAGAAGAGTTGACCCCCATCTGAAACCAATTGAGGAGTAAACAACAGACAGCCGACAGGACCACCCCCACTGAGGCACGCTCATGGGAAAGCAGTGGGGCCCAAGCTCCATGTTGCATAGGGAGGATGAAAGGTGTGTAATTAGACTGTATGTATCAGATGTGGCTGAAGACAAAAAGAAGAGGGTAGGGAGGAAATAACTCAATTCTGCACAATGTGAGAAAATATAACCAGCAGCTATGGCTTCCAGGGTATCATTCTTAGTCTGGCCAACTTAAAGTGGGGACCCAGATCATTCATTCAGAAAGCTTTCCAACCTGTCACAAAGCCTGGAAGGGAATCATATATGTAAATACTCTCTGATGGCCTTTGAAGTGACATACCTGATTTAGATAGGAGAAGGAATGAAACTAGAGAATGTTCATGTTTGCTCCTAGTTTCTTGCTTCACCATGCTAAACAAAGGCAGAACAGGGGGGTCCTTATAGCAGACTGAAAAAAAAAAAAATATATATATATATAGTCCCTTTAGTTCTGTCCTTCCCTCTTTGTCAAAAATATAGTTATATATTCTGAAAAACAGAATCTGCAGTGGCCACCCATTATTGAAGTTCAAATACTTGGTTTGTTGTGTTTTAAGATCCTATCTGCTAAGATATCATTTGCTTTTATGTCTCTTAGCCTGGACATGGTAATAATTGCTTGAATTTGCAGGTAGTAGGTAGCAAGAGGAATGGGGAGAGAGACAAGGGTAGGGAGGAAGGAAGGGGCAGGCAGGGAGTAAAAATAGATCAAGAAAGCTGGTCTCTCTCCTTAGAAGAATGAATACATCCCTGCCACATCTTGTTTGGAAGAAGGCAGACTCTTGGTTGCTCCATTCAATTCTCCTTTCTCTCCTCATGCCTCCCTCAACCCCATTCAAAATATACGAAATAATGGGGCACCTCAGTGGTGCAGGCAGAGAAGAGTCCAACTCTTGGTTTCGGCTCAGGTCATGATCTTAGGTTTGTAAGATCAAGCCTGGAGTTGGGCTTCATGCTCAGCAGGGAATCTGCTTGAGATTCTCTCTCCTTCTCTCTCTGCCCCTCCCACTCATGTGTTCTCTCTTTCTCTCTCTCTCTCTCTCTAATAAATAAATCTTTTTAAAAAATGTACCAAATATTAGAAGACTGGGGGTGGTGAGGGAACGAGAATAGAATTTGGAGTCAAATGATCGGGGGGTAAGTCCCAACTTCTGCCATCAATTAGTTCCATAATTCTAACCAGAACACTGTGTCCCTTTTGACTTTGCTTCTTCTCATGTAAAAAACATGACTATAAGTATCATCAATGAGATAATATACTCTGTACATTTCTATGAGTACTTATTAACATTAATGGACAAAAATACATTGGATCAAGGATTTAAACATAAGACCCAAGACTATAAAACTCCTAGAGGAACATATAGGGGGAAAGCTCCATGACATTGGGCTTGGCAATGGTTTTTTGGATTTGGATTTGACATCTAATGTATATGAAATAAATCCCAAATTAGACAAGTGGGACTCCATCAAACTAAACGGCTTCTGCACAGCCAAAGAAGCAATCAACAGAGTGAAATGGCAAACTGCAGAATAAGAGAAAATATTTTCAAACCACAAGAAGGAATTAGTATCCCAAATACATAAGGACCTCCTACAACTCAATGGTATCAAATCAGATCATCTGATTTAAAAATGGGGCAGAGGACTTGAATAGACATTTCCCCCAAACAAGATTAGATCTTAAGTTGCTCGACCTAATATGCCAGACCCACATGTCTCCACTTCACCCAGCTCTCCCATCACCACCTAAAGTGGCATGTATGTTTTTGTGTCTTCTGAGCCAAGCTACTTCACCCATCAGCCTGACTGCAGCCACAAGCCCCCCAGCCTGGGATGGCCAGTGCAGAGGCACATGAATAAAGTCTGAGTCAGAAGTTCAAGGAGTCCTCCTACCTGCCCACAGCAGCTAAGGAGAGGGGAAGATGGTCTGAATGGACATGCTTGCTCCCCTTGCTCGTTTCAGTTCTCCTATGTATGAGGGTGTTTCAACACCAGATGTGACCTGGAGAAGACTATTATGAAGCAGAAGGCTGCTCTGAGAAGTTTGTGTTTCCTATGACCGGTGTGCATGCATTTTCCAAGGCCACACAGGTAACGATGGTGATAGAATTTCAAGAAGCTACTATAGCATGGGCAGACTATGGCCTGTGGGTGAAATGTGTCCCATCACCTGTTTTTGGAAGGCCCATGAACGAAGAATGGCTTCCACATTTTTACATGGTTGAAAAAATTCGAGAGAAGAATATTTCATGACATGTGAAAATTCTATGAAATTATGTGAAAATTTTATAAAATTCAAATTCAGCATCCATAAATAAAGTTTTATTGGAACACAGCCATATGTAATCATTTACATATCATCTGTGGCTGCT
Source organism: Lontra canadensis (assembly GCF_010015895.1). Classification (NCBI taxonomy): domain Eukaryota; kingdom Metazoa; phylum Chordata; class Mammalia; order Carnivora; family Mustelidae; genus Lontra; species Lontra canadensis. The sequence goes on from NW_022631122.1 coordinate 3,251,533, forward strand.
TTCCTACTACAACTGCATAGTTGAGTATTTGCCACAGAGACCATATGGCCAGAAAAGCCTAAAATATTTACAATCTAGCCCTTTGTGAAAAATGCTTCTTGACTCCTGAGCTATTACACGTTATTGCTTAAAGTGTACAAATTCATTTATCCCCAAGTACAGGTCAAGACAAAACCCCCTTCCATTCCTGCCTGATCTACTTCATCAACTATGAACTTACTGCCTTCATTCTTGCCCTTCTTTAAAACACATTTTTCATAGCCCTCTTCATGCCATCACCCTGTTCAAAAGCCATGTATATACTTTTATAATCAGGAAAATAAATATTTTAATGTGTTAGTGGTTCTCCACCATTTATGGAACAAAGTCCAAAATAGTTGTGATATGCCTATAAGCCCATTCAAGTCTAGCCCCCACCTCTCCCTCACTTCTGAAACAAGCATCGTGCTACCAAGCTCCCCACTCTGCCACAATGCCTTTCACCTTCATCTGTGCAGCAACTCCCTTATTACCTTCAAACTCCACCCAAAATACCACTCCCCTTTTTTCATATCCTCAATCAGAAGACCCTTTTGTTCAATTTTTCCCCCAAAACACATACTTTTTATAAGCTTCTACAAAGAGATGTATCACATACTACTTTGAAATGACTTATCTGTACGTCTAGCCTGCCCATATCCACCATGTCCACCAGCAAGTGAACCAAAAACCAGTCTCTTCCTCTTTTTGACTCCAGCACTTGGCATGAAAAATATAACATGTGTTCATAGAATTTAATAGTAATAATAGTTATGATTCCTTTTGTGGTCTTTTTAATCTTAGTAGTTTAGAACAGGATTCTCAAAAATAAAATATAATCATAGACATAAGACATCTCTCCACAGATTCATTCTAAGTAGCTCTGTGACCTTAGATAAGCGACTTAACTTTTCTAAGACACAAATTTCTCATGTGATAGAAAAATAAAGATAGGACCTAACTGGCCAACTTAATCTACTTCATGGGAGAGGATGATAATCAATCATAAAAATAACAACCGGCATGAATGGTATACCTTCACATTTCTTAAGATTACTGGCTTAAAAAGTGCTTTCATAAACAAGTTATTTTATGTTGGCATAAAAAACCAAGACCCCCGTAACATAATGTCAGTAAAAGCTGTTTATAAATTGTAAAATACACATGTGAAATAATAAAGATTTTAGTTTCTATTATAGTCAACACCTGGCATAACTCAAAAGCTCACAACCTAGGCTGTCAGAAGAACATGTTTGGAGGGCTCATAATGCACTGCAGAGCACAGGTGACTTTATTTTGCATGGTAATGAAACTACCTTCTGGGTGCCTCTACTTCAACTTCCTTGTGAGGAGATAAGACAACACCTTACACATGCATGGACCTTTGATTTCCAAGACACCTCCATACCCATGATCTGTTTTAACCCTCAGACCTGTCCCCACTTGAGAGCAGAAATTCCTTCTTCAGAGCAGCAAGTGACTTGCCTTAGGTTTTCCAGCCAGTGACAGGATTGCAATTTGAAGATGTCCTCAGACTGTCAAAGCTCTGACCTTTCCATCATTTTAAGAGCCTCTAGCATCCCAACACTTGAGGTCATCTAGTCTAACATCTACTCTAGATCATCTATTCAGAGAATAAGAAACGGAGACTAAGAAATTACAAATGACCTAAAGGAACACAATTAAGGAGAAAGTTAGGAATCCAGGCAGGACAGTTCCCCTTGGGTCCCTAAATGGTTACATTTTATCTTCTGTGGTAACCAGCCTCAAAGATGCCTGCCAGTGATCTCTGTTGACTATTATTTACACTCTTGTAACATCTCCTCCCACACTGAAAAGGACTGACTTGTAGAACCAATAGGATATGGAGGAAGTGACAACATGTGGTTTCTGATGCTAGGTCGTAAAAGACATTGTTATTTGTGTCTCGATTTCGTGGGTCATCTGCTCTGAGGAAAGCCAGCTGCCATGTTGAAAGCCATTTGGAGCAGTCCACATCCTGCCAAGAGGCAGCACCAACTTTCCAGCTGTGTGACTGACTCTTTCTGGAAATGGATCCTCCAGCCCCTTTCAAGCCATTTAAACGACGGCAGTGCCTGCCAATATCTTGACCATGACCTCCTGAGACACCTTAAGCTAGATCCACCCAGCCTAATCCATGGCTCCTGAATTCCTGACACACAGAAGTTGTGTGAGATAATAAATGTATAGTGTTGTTCAAATCACTTAGTGTTGAAGTAGTTTGCTCTGCGCCTATAAAGCACTAATACGCTTTCCATTGTGGGCAGTAGTTTCTCTGAGGTATGTGCACCTTCTTCCCTCTTCTCCAAGATTTTCTCCCTAAAATGTAGCCACAAATCCATTTTTCAGTAGTTTCCTCAAGTCGCTCTCAGGGACATTAATCAGATGAAAGATGCTGCTTTGGTAATCTGATTCTCCATGGCCTTCACCGAGCTAGATGCTCCAGAAGCTTTCCATCTTGTCCCCAAGCAATTTCCTCATGGTGTGCCCAGTCTAAAGCCCGAGATAAGGTTGAAAAGGCAGTGTGGGTGTCACGTACTCTTTATCTGATCTGTCCTCTGAGGAACGTGTAATAAGATCTCAGTTACATCTGTTGAAAAATTGGATCCTGAAATGATAGGATCATGGTACTTAAATATATTCTTGTTTATTCAATGCTGATCCCATGTTTCTCTCCTTTTTAAATACTTCTACCATGCTCCTGTCCTCTGTGATTTATCATCCTTATTACTGAGAAACCAAAACCATAGAAACTGGTTGTTAACCATAAACATGCTCATCCTTTTAAAAAATGTATTTATGAATCAGAACCCCTTCTTTTTCCAAAGCAAATAAATTGTGAAACCTCTAGTCTAGTCCTCCAGAGATGAGATCATTTATGCAGCTCTCCTGAGAAAGGGGAAAAAAGGGTGAAAATCCTGAATTCATCCCCTCTCTGTCCTAGGAAAATTGAAGATACCTGCCAAGAGAAAGGGAACAAGATGCCGGCCTATCAGAGGATGGCTATGTGGCCTAGCTTCCGGACCAGGAGCTAACGTCACCAAGTCTTTGCAGTGGAGGTGAGAAAGAAGAAGAGCCACAAATACCTTCCAGAAATATTTAGTACTATAATGAGAAACAGACAAGCTAATCACAGGTGCTTCACAAACTTTCAAGAGTATAGAACTTATGTAGAGATATCAGTTAAAGGCAGATTCCCAAATATGGCCTGAGATTCTGTATTTCAAGCAAGTCTCCAGGAGATGCTGATGCTGCTGGTCCAAAGGCCACATTTGGAGTAACAAGGATATAAAAGAACCGTAGCTATTAGTTACGATTCTTGCTGTTGTTAATATGATCTCCACAGCAAGATGAGCTATGCTGGTAAGTGGCCACGCTAAGATTTAAATCCAAGATGACCTAACCTTGTCCCACAGCCCCCATCTTGCCTCTGAGAAGGAGCAGGATATGCTCAGAGCAGCAACACTTCCATAGAGCTATTAAGTCAGTGGTTCACCAGCTCAGCAACTGCCCTTGTGACAGGGTAGCCCTGATATCTTAAAGCCTCCAGAAAAAAATTCCAGCAGAAGAGTTATGGATTCATTATGGCCTCATCACATTATCACATGCTGAGGACTTTCCGGGTTGCCCAGAAAACATCTGTCAGCAAAGACAGATTCAATCAAAAATAAAAATTGAGGCTTAATTCAGCCTGGGGAGGAAACCGATTAACCAGGAGATGGGAGGTTAACCCCTGGGCCACATCTCAGGGATGAGCAGGGGCTGACTGTTCTGTGTTCATTAGAATCAATTAAGCACCGTCTGCCCCCAGGGATCACAGTGGGGAGGTTCTCTTCCAGGACTGATTGGGCCCAGAGACGGGGCATGGGGCTTAACTCCATGGCTTCTCAGCGGAGGGCTGGGCCTGAACAAGCAGATATTTGGCTTTGAGGTTGGGATGATGTTGCTGAGACAGGCCTGGCATTAGTACTCAACACTCACAGCACTTTTGAGGCAAGAGTACTTTGCATTTTTATATTAGTTTATCTTAACTATGCCAGTTGTCCTGGGGGAAAAAGCAGAGACAAATTCTGAGAAATAGAAAGACGTGGGCAGTCCTTCCACTCTAACACCCTGGCACCAGACCTTTCAGGAATTGTGTTCCTTGAAGCTGGAAGCTGGTGCAGGTGTGTCAGCAATGAGCTGTCAAGGTTGAGACCTAGTGACGTACTTGTAATCACACGTGGTTTAAAATTGGATAAGTAAGAGTTATAACTAATAATACCTACTGTCCTGTCTCTGACTCTATGTTGAGCACAATAAATGCATTATCAGAGTCAATCTTTCCCATACTCTTATAGAGGATGGATCTGTGACCCCTATTTCCCCAAGAACTGGGATGATATTCCATTCCCTGTCTCCATAGGCAGAGTCCCTGTTATAAATGAACCTACCTTCTCATATCAATTGAATCTTTGGTAGAAAGAAAAGATGCAGCACCAGTCAGAACACAGACTTTGAGAGAGCATAGGGCAAAGAAGAGAATGGAAGAGTCTTGTCATTATTGAGCAGAATATAATCACTCTCACTCAGGTTATTTCGGTTATACGAAAGCATTCAGTAGAGTACGTGTAAGCCTTATTTGCGAGCATCATGCTGGAGACTAGCTCTGGATGTGGCTAGATGTGGCTAGAGTTTCTTACTAATCCTTGTCTCCTGCCTCCTCCTCCTCTCTCCTGCCTCCACTTAGACCCTCAGTCATGTGAGGAGGGTGATGCTGGTCTGATGGCCCTCTCACTTGGTTGGCATCATGAAGCCAGAGTCTGCACCCAGGTCAACTTTGTGCTCTGGGAATTCAGGGAAACCAATTAACCTTTCTGATCCTGAGTCCTCATGTGTAAAATGGGGCTAATCCTAGTTACTCTAGAGGACTATTGAGACGAGCAGACAAAATAATACTTGTGAAAATCCTTGAGCACACTGTGCAAGTGTTAGGTATCCTCCTTAGAGCCCAGTCACACTCTCCTCCTTCCCCAGTAATCTTGCCCTAACTCAACTGTCTTTAGTTACTACATCCCTCAAAGGGAACTGTAAGGGACACAAAAATAACCAGAGCACATGGTATGGCCTTGCTTTCTCCAGGGTCCTTTCTCCTTTGTCTTCTCTTTCTATTGGCAACATGGCCTTTAAAGATGAACAATGACTCCAGTTGGTTGGCTCAGTCCTTCATGCCCAACCAGAATTCTCTTTGGGAAACTAAAATGTGTCTTCTTCCAGCACCCACACTGTGAGAGGGAAGTCGACATGAAGATAATGCAAAATCACAAACAAACCATCCAGTATGATTATATCTGACATTAGATCTTAGACATGTCCTCAAAAATCTCAGAAGCAAACACACACAGTCTTGCACACCAGCACACAAGATTACACATCCTTGATGTGATGAGAAACTCCTGCTTAACTCATGCCCCCTATCAAAGCAGGGTCTCCACCAGTGGGCAGTAACAGCTGGAAGGACAAGAGCTTTCCCCCAAAGTCACAGTGGGGCTGTTTACCTGTGGTCTTGGACCAAAGCCCCACTACCAAAGCAAGAACAGGGTTAGGAATGGGCTGAAGGCTTCCTAGTCTGAGAGCATGTCGTCATCTCCGTGACTCTCCCCCAGTGCCGAAACTGGTCTGGCTCTGGGAGTATTGACCTCAGCTTTCCTGGGTAAAGGTTGTTAAAGTCATCGTGACCGGGATGTTTCCACTTTCCAGAGGACTTCTCCAGTACCTTCTGACATTTGTCTTATTCCTATGGAAGAGAACCTAATAAAATGTAGAAGAAAGAAAGAAAACATGGAACCTGCCTTTACATATGTTTTCCGTTCTCCCAGTTTGTAATTGCTTTACTTCTGGTCTTATTCCTCTTTCTCTTCCTTCTCCCTGATTTTTTTCTCTCCATTCTTTTCCATGCTTCTGCTTCGAAGGCAAAATAAATCGTGCTAATAATTTAAGAAAACAAAGGCTAATATTATGAAAAACACTGGATGCATAGTTTTGAACCCAAATTCTTATCCCAGGAAAGTCCGGGAAGAGCATGCCAAACCTCTTACCCTCCTCTCCTGCCCTTTTATTTGTTTACTCATTTTCTGACAGAGAGAGAGAATGGAGGGGGGGGCAGAGGGAGAGGGAGAGAGAGAATCTCCAACAGATTCGCCACTGAGTGTGGGGCTCCATCTCACGTCCCTAGGATCATGACCTGAGCCAAAACATCTCAAGAGACGGGAGCTTAACCAACTGAGCCACCCAGGCACCCCATTTGTTTGTTGGTTTACCATCAATTTAGATTTGAACTTAGTACTAACCTATCCATTTCCTTGCCAAGGAATCACAAGGGTTTCGGGGATATATTAACACTATGTATTCCAGGAATTTCTATATTTTTGGTCTCAGAGTGGACAGCCTTCAGCCTGGTGACTTCCCATTGTATGATATTCCAGGAAATGTGCAACTTTACTCTTCCCTAATTCCATCACAGCTGTGACAAGGCCCAGTTGTCCTGTCTATATCATTTATTGCCAGGTTCACATACAAGGATGAACTCCAGGGTTTAGATGGTGTGGCGATAATAAGAGTGCCTGAAAGAGAAGGAAGTGAGGGATTAACCAAGAAGCTCCATTAAATTAAAGAATTGAATATTTCTTCTGACTCATTACACATGGTGTCTTTCTCCCCACTCCCCCAAGCTGCCCTCAATCAAGCCAGGAGCCTATGAAAGGGAGAAAAATGTCTCTTTCATTATCCCTAAAATTAACATTTTCTTCCCAGAATAGTGAATGTTAGCTTATGACAGACAAGGTGCTGGGTTGTAGGGACATTTGAAGCAGAGTTTGCAGGACAAGGAAACAGAATGGATTTGCCAGTTGCTTTGGTTATGCATCCAAAAGAAATTCTAAACACAGTAATATCTCATTTATTTGCATTCCACCAAGTAAATTCCACCAAGTAAATTGGGATTTTCTCTTCTTTTAAAGATTTTACTTACTTATTTGTGAGAGCACACACACAAGCAGGGTGGTGGGGGAGTGGCACACAGAGGGAGAAGAAGGCTCCCCACTGAGCAAGGAGCCCGATGCAGGACTCAATCCCAGGATCCTGAGATCATGACCTGAACTGAAGGAAGATGCTCAACTGACTAGCCACCTAGGCATCCCTGGGATTTTTCTATAAACAGAGCCTGAGTAAGGAATCCAGAAGGAGAAGCCTAAATACACACACGAGGTAATTGAAGGAGGAAGGCAGGTAGGAGGGAAGACCAAGAAAGGTGCATTTCCAATGTCTCTGTGCAGGACAACAGTGTTGGGCTCTGTAGGGAGCCCTGGGGAGTCCACACAGCGCCCTGCAACTGAGCACTGGGGCATGTATCCCCTGCCTCCCATCCCATCTTGGATAGGGCCACTGTGAGAGGTGTTGACTGCTTCCAACCCCACTCCCAGCTGCCTGGAAGAATGCCCTGTGGTAGAAAGTGGGAAGAGTCTTGGTGCCCTGCAGGTGGGAAGCAGTGGCCACCACACAAGCAGATGCACGACTGTCTAACTCCGCCACAGCTGCTACCAGAGGTGGATCCACCAAGATGTGACGAGCAACAACAAAAGGGTCTGCTACACACAGACGCATATCATAACCGCCATCTGCTCCTCTCACCTCATGACTTTTGGGCAATCTCCATGGAGAACAATTTAGCAGCGTTTCCAAATGAAAAACGTACATACCACTTGATCAGGAAGCTCGGTGATTTGCCCTATGACTACTCTCACTCATGTGCGAAATGTCATACGTACGGTATTTACTGGAGGAACATTTGTCATGGCAAACACATTGGGAGGAAAATAATTCAGCGTCAATCAATATGGAACCAATCAAATAAACAATAATATACCCACGGAACAATGGAATCATGGCGATAGTTAATAATGCTTAACAAGCTGCATGAAATCGTAACTGGCAAATTAGACTGGACACTCAATTGATCAGAAACCAGCTGGCACACCCAGAAGGATTCCACGGTAGCTGAACATCAGTCACGAATGGCAAACCACGTGACCTCCCTCTAGTCACAGTTCTGCTCCTACTTTAAAGTTGATTTTTAGATCATTGTTCAAGGAAGAGGCTCAGGCTGCAAAAGTAACCATCTTGCCCTCAATTCCCCTGGCTAAATTCTTCTGCCCTGAGCACAGCACAGCCTTCCTATGAACACAAAATGTCCGTGTTTATTTAAAGGGCGAATGGAAAAATCCACTCAGTTCACTAGCATTATGATGCATTTATTAGTAGAAGTGGGTTTTTAAATTTTGTATGTGGTTTGTTTTTTTTTTTTTCTGGCTGTTCTGCTCTCCATTTTATTCTAGATTTTTAAGCAGCTGATTGAATTATAAAGCCAGAGTCCTGCATGAGAAAGGCCAGACCTCACAGAGTTAAACTAATTCCCCAGCAGGCCCACTTCATCAAGCAAGCTGATAACTCTACTCAGCAGGGTTTTTCTTCTTCCTGATAGCTTTCCTCTCAGCTTTCATATGCAAACAAAATTGCACCAGCCTGAGGAAGAAGTGTCCAGAACCTGGAACACTACTCCATCTCCCCAGTGGGAACCAAGAGCCTGGAGAGCTCTGTTCAGCCCCATCCAAAACCAACCCCCCCATCTGGATTCCTGCATTCTCTGTCTTTGAAGACAAAGAAAATTCACCAATCCCCCACCATACCTTTTAAATCTCAATAGATTGGTGGGGGAGAATCTGAGAAACAATCTGAGGGTTTTGAGGGGTGGGGGGTGGGGGTGGGGTGAGTCTGGTGGTGGGTATTAAGGAGGGCACATATTACATGGAGCACTGGGTGTGGTACATAAACAATGAATTCTGGAACACGGAAAAGAAATTTTAAAAATAAATAAAAATTTTTTTAAAAATCTCAAGAGAGGAGCACCTAGAATCCTATGCTTAAAATAGTGCCTTATTCTGAAGGTGAAATAAAAATTCTGGTGCTGGATTGAACCCTCCTGGGGAGTGGGTTAACAATGCAGGGTCCCTCCTGCACCCACATACGTGGTCATCCTGCTTTCAGCGTCAACATGTGTTCAGCCATGGGCAGGACATCAACAGAGTGGGACGCATCCAGAGTGATCAGGACATTTTAGGCTGTCAAGGAAGCAAAAAGCACTCCCTGTCTGGGGTCCCGTCTGCCATTCTGCCTTTTTTTTCCCCCCAGTGGGAAGAAATCCCTGAAGATAAGAAGAAAACTTCCCATATCAGGATTAATTCCAGGAGTGGTGCAGATTCCACACAGCGTAGGAGAAAGTCTCTGTCCATTAAAAATATCTTTCTTCAGCTGGACGTTTTATGAAGAACTGTGAAGAGTCCCATAAAGCAAATGCATTTCCCCCCTCTCTTTTCCCAACCATGGAGACAAGAGTTGGGATCCACAGCAGCTTAAAACAAAGCACACGGTGAGAAGACTCATTCATCACACTGACAAGTACTGCAATAAAATTTCAAAGAATTGGGTGCCATTCAGCAATGTTGATGGGGGCTGAATCTGATGAAAACTGTGTTGGTTTTCTAGTCTTCAGGAAAGACTATGGAGCCCAAGGAGCCATGGGGGGAGGTTGGGAGCTGCAGAGGGAGGCAAAGGGAAAATGAGTGTACAGAGCAGAGAGGGGAGGGGCGTGTGCCGGTATCTGGTGAGGGCATCAGTCTCCAGATGGGCTTATCCTGTTTCCCTGTCTTGTCTCTGAATCTTGCCCAGGACTGAAACAGGGACAGAGATACTGAGCTCACCTCATGAACTCAGAAATGTCCAAAGTGTAGAAATACAGCTCAGGCATTTCCTGCCTAGATCTTAAAGCCAATGGAAGGGAAACATGACAGTTGTTGTGTTGTGGTTTTTTTTTTTTTTAATTTAAAAATAGTATTTAGATTAGTAGAGGCAATGTTCCCTCCATTAGGATCCTTATTTTCTATTAGTCATTTGGTATATTTCAGATACATAAAACAGCCCTGTTCTTACCCATTGCTCGCTCCCCATATCCCCTATGACACTCCACGTTCAGTTACTACTTTTCCCACATATGTATCCATACTTCAGTTACATAGGTATATATAGTTGACCCTTGAACAACATGGTTTTGAACAGCAGGGATCCCCTTATGGGAAGTTTTTTTTTTTTTTTTTTTTTTTTTAAGAAATGGGACAGCAGGGGCACCTGGGTGGCTCAGTGGGTTAAAGCCTCTGCCTTTGGCTCAGGTCATGGTCCCAGGGTCTTGGGATCGAGCCCCACATTGGGCTCTCTGCTCAGCGGGAAGCCTGCTTCCTCCTCTCTCTCTCTCTCTCTCTCTCTGACTGCCTCTCCACGTACTTGAGATCTGTCTGTCAAATAAATAAATAAAATCTTAAAAAAAAAAAAAGAAAGAAAAGAAATGGGACAGCAAAAGGGGGGGCCTGGGTGGCTCAGTCGTTAAGCGTCTGCCTTTGACTCGGTTCATGGTTCCAGGGTCCTGGGATTGAGCACCTCAACAGGCTCCCTGCTCAGCAGGGAGGGGGGAAGCCTGCTTCTCCCTCTCCTACTTCCCCTGCTTGTGTTCCCTCTCTCATGGTGTGTCTCTCTCTGTCAAATAAATAAATAAAAATCTTCAAAAGAAAGAAAAAAGAAAAAAGAAATGACAGCAAAAGCCACAAGACATTTATTCACAACTGCCCACCCCAGTGTCCACGGAACCAAATGGAAGGCAACTGCCAGAGAGGTTATTCCTGCTGCCCTCTGAGCACCCCAGGGAGGCCCCCTCAAGGACATTAGCACCCTTGGGGCTGTACCAGTCAGCACTGTAGGATCCCTCTCCCCATGCAGAATGAGTGGTAGAGTCAAACACGGGGGTGGAGGCCAGGACACTGGGATGAAGCAGAACAACCTGTCCAGAGGACAGAGGTCCTACTGTGCAGGGAGCCCAGCATCCTCAGCTCTCTTCTCCTCTCTCCTCCCATGCTCCATGCTCGGCTGCACAAAAGTGGCCAGGGCCCCGATCACTCCTGGGTTAGGCTTGTGCCCTTCCCTGCTACTGCATGCCAGCCCCTTGGCTTCCGGGAGGCCAGCTCACTCACAAATGGCCACAGCTGTCCATGGCCATGGGCAGGGGGTGCACCTCCAGGCAGAGGAGACAGCTGTACTGTGCCTTCATGCCCTGTAGCCACCTTCGGGGCTGCCCCCCAGCTGCCCGCTGAACCAAGACCTCCAGACTAAGGAAAATCTTCATCCCACGCCCCCTGCCACCTGCCACTGCCCCTTTCCAGCCCACCCAGCTCGGTCTGCCTACGGGCAGATTTTCCTTTCAATAAATATGCACACAGTACTATACATGTATTTTTCTTTTCCTTATGATTTTCTTAATATTTTCTTTTCTCTAGCTTACTTTCTTGTAAGAACCCAGCATATAATACACGAAACATACAAAATATCTGTTAATGGAGTGTTCATGTTATCAGTAAGGCTTCTGGTCAACGGTGGGCTACTAGTTAAGATTTTTAGGGAGTCCTAAGTTATTCACGAATTTTTGACTGCAAGACGTCAACGTCCCTAACCCATGCGTTGTACAAGGGTCCACTGTACTACTAATTAATACTTCTACAGTTTTGCATGCATTTAACTTTTAAAAGATACACATACTTCCTTCTGCATTTAATATTCACCCAGATGGATACAACTTCTCTAGTTTGATCTAGCTGCCATCGCTTCCCCTGCTGGTGTGTATTTAACTTGTTTTCAACTTTTCATTATTGTGATCATAAACACACTCAGCAGGGAGCACTCCATGGGGTTCCATCTCACCACCCTGAGATCATTACCTGAGCCAAAATCAAGAGTCGACCGCTCCACGGGCTGAGCCACCCACGTGCACCACTGTGATACATTTTTAATGAAACAGTACATCTTGGAGATATTTTCATGCCCGTCCATGTTGTTTAACTCATCGTATAACATCTTCATTGCATTCTAGCTTAGGGAAGCACTATTTCTAATCCAGGCTTATTGCAGGACATTTATTTTATTTTTATCTATTTTTTTTAAGTAGGCTCCACACCCAGCATAGAGCCCAGTGCAGGGCTTGAACTCATGACCCAAGAGTTCAAGAACTGAGCTAAAATCAAGAGTAGGGAGCTTGAACAACTGAACCACCCAGAAGCCCCCACTGTTGGTCATTTAGATTACCCCCTCCTTTACTTGTGCTGTTAGCAACCATGCTTACACTTATACTTCTCTATGGACACATGTGACAGCTGCTCTGAAGGATGTACCTATAGCTGCAGTCACTTGGTCACAGGGTATGTGTACTTGCAACTTTGCTACATATTGCCAAATCACTCTCCAAAGTAGCTCTACTCGGTTGCACAACCACCAGCGGAACATGAGAATATCCACTGCTCTCCCACCTCACCATCTCTTAGCATTGTGTATCTCCAATGTTTTTGCTGGTGGATGGATTTGAAATGACATCCCCTAATATTTATTTTCAAATACATGATTAAGATTGAGGATCTTCTCATGTGTTTATTGACCATTAGGTTTTCCTTTTCTATTAATTGTGTGTCCATCTTCTTGATTCCTTTTCCTTGATGACCCTTAGAAAAGTCTGTTCCAAATAATCCCTATATTCTATTTACTTTAGAAGAGGATAGTCCATGGAAAGCTTGATTGAGAAAAATCTAATAAGTGAATGATAAATAAAATAAGTCTAATTGGGTAAATAATTGAAAAATCCAATAAGTAAATACAATTAATTCATGTCTGCTTCTTGTAGCTCTGGAAACTCAACAATGATGACTGTAATGCATGTGAGAGACAGCCCCCTGAAGAATGTGGGTTTCTGGCCTCACTGGTAACCTGACACTGCTTCATGGCCCTTGGGCTAAGGAAATAGGGAAGGAACTAACATGGTTGAATATTGACTCTTTACTGAGTTGACAGATACCACTTCATTTAATTTTTGGAAGAGGAAACTGTGAAAGAAGTATTATTTCTCTCCCTTGAGGATGAGGAAATGGAGTCTCAGAAAGAATAAATGTTCATCCTGAGGTCACAGACTTTGCATTCAGCAGAGCCAGAATTTGGACCCAGCTGTTTCTGCTTCTAAAGCACATGCATTTTCCACTGTACAAAAGAATCATTATCTTTATGGATATTATAGTTTGAAGAGAAGGTTCGTATGTAAAGTGGTAGCCATTCTCTCAAAAATAATCATTTTTTTAGGGGGAGCTAAAGATTATGCCTAACCTTTTCTGAATCTAACCATTAGAGATTTTCAGAGTCACACTGTCTCCCCAACACACCCCCAAGGAAACTGTGGCCATTGCATTATTTTTCGAATATTGTACACGCCGTGGGAACCGATATGCATTCTTTTCTTCCCCTTCCCTTAGATTACTTGTCCTCCTGCTAAGAGAAGAGTGGTTAGTTTTTCAGGAAACAATATCAGCTGCTTCCTTAGGGGGTTGATGATTTGACAAGGCATGCAAAGGAGGAGAGATGAATCGGGCTTTGATAGAATATAAAACAAGGTTTAGTTTCAAAAAATGCTAGAATTTATTCTGAAAAAAATTAAATCAAACCCAATGGATACATTACACATTAAAAAAAAAAAAAACAGTGGTTTATTTCTCAACTACAATTGTTGGGTGGCTACAGAAGGAAGGCAGACTGATGATATGCAACTGTGGGAAACTTCAGGGACTTCTAAAGTGGTGTTCATAGCTCTTAAGAGGTCTTGAACCCTGGCAAATGCCCCATGAGGTTTAGGGCAAGGCATTCTTTTTTCACCTCACTGGGTAGATGACCAAGGCTCCCTGCATCATTGTACATAGTTACCTTTGATGTGATTTCAGCTGAAGCTCTGCTGGATAGTTCCCACTGCCCCCTCCCACCTCCCACACAACCTTTCTCCACTTTCTGCCTTAAGATTCTTTCTGAAGTCAAAGAAGCTGCCTTGGCCTTTGTACAGAACCAGAAAGTGGAGAGAGTTCATGTCTCTGGAGATAAGCCTCAACCAACAGAAGACTGGGCTGATAAATAAATGTCCCATGTCTGGCCCTTCAAAGGGAATTTGTACAGTGTTCTCTACCTCCTATTCACCAGAGCAGTACCAGTTCAGTCTTGCACATTTCTTGACTTTTCTTCCTTCCCTGTCGCATTCTCCCTCCTCTCTCAATCCTGCCTCCTGTGATCAACTCCCAAATAAACTAGTCCTTTTCTTGGGTTCTGCTTTCGGAGGAACCTAAAGCCAGACCCCCAAATTCTCCTATGGTACCCCACCTCCACCTCCAGGAAGCCTTCTCTGACCTCTTCTAAGTATAAAAAGTGTAGCTGAACTTCCCATTTTACCACACTATGTATTAATTTACTGATTTTTTTTTAAAGATTTTTATTTATTTATTGGAGACAGAGTGAATGAGAGAGAGAGCATGGGCAGGGTAGAGGAGCAGGGGGAGAGAAGCAGGCTCCCTGCTGAGCAGAGAGACTGACACGGGGCTCGATCCCGGGATCACAAGATCACAATCTGAGCCAAAGGCAGATGCTTAAATGACTAAGCCATCCAGGTGCCCCTGTGTTAATTTACTCTTTACCCATATTCTTCACTAGCTTGTGAGCTTTCTGAAGATAGGGACTACATACCATTGCATACCTAGCTCCTAGCATATCTGGCACACAGTAGGCACTCAGTAAATATCGGACGAATAAACAGAGACAATAATTACAGACACTGGGCTAGGTACTTGTTAGTCATATGCCAAGATGAACAATATTCACAGCATTCCCTTTGGTCAAGAGGATTTAGTGCACTGGAAGTGGCAGATGAAGAAGACCAGATAAATTACAAAGCTTCAACAGAGACATGTTTTGAGCTTCAACAGAGACATGAAACATTGCCTAAGCTGTACCTTGAAAGATCAGGAAAAAGCTCTCAGAAAAGATGTTTGAACAAAGACGTAAAGAAATCTGATATATATTAATGAAATGAGTAGATCAAAACAGTTAAAATAACTCACATTTATTGAGCCCTTATTCTGTGCCTGCAGCTTGTACAAAGGGCTTTCTAGGCATTATCTCATTTAACCTCTATAGGTAGATACTGAGCAATTCTATTTTCCAATTGAAGGCTGAGGCTCATGAGGGTAAGAATTTGTCTGGATTTGTACAGGCAATAAAGATTAAAAAAAAAACAAAACAGCATTCTAGATTATTTAATGCCCAGACTCTCTTAGCCCAGCTTTTATTATAATAAAACTTGTTAATGGAAAAAAAAAAGAGTCAAATCATGGGTTATTCCTCATATGCCATGAATTCACATGTGAAACAGCCTATAGCAAAGACAAAGGAAGCCTCAGGCAAAGAGATACGGTGTTATCTTTGAGGAATGATGAACACTCCCACACACTCCTACGTACCCCAGTCACATGCTTACCCCACACCAAAGCTCACACTTATCCTTCTGTAGTTGGAGAATTTCAGGGTCTGCTTCCCTCTCTAATTAGAATGGGGTGTACAGATCTCTTTCCAAAATCTCCTTAAAATATGGTTCCACTTGGAATCAGCTTATAGTTCTTCAAGCCCTTCTCAACCGTTTTAAGTTAGTCTTCAGAACCTCCCCACAGGTGCATCTGTGCACACTAAACGCACATACACACAAGTGCACACACATGCACACACACTCAGAAAGAGGCACCAAAGAAAGATCTCCAACAATCACCAGGGTTATACGTATAAGGTGTGATTTAGGAATACTGGTCCCTAATTAGGAGCTAATGCAAATTATCTGAAGGTGAAACTTTCAGATCAAGACTTTGAATTTCCTCTCAAAATCTGATCAACTCTGCTGTAGAAACAGATTATTTTGGGTGTTTCATTCTCTACAGATTCAGAGTACTGTTTTGGCAACTTCTCAGAGGTGAAATTATGTTTGACATGATCTGTGGAGAAGTCACTGTATAAAAGTGAGAGAAAGAAAAAGAGAGAGAGATAGAGAAGGTGGGAGAAGGGAAGGAGCAAGGAATGGGGAAGAAAGGAGAAGAGAGTAGGGGAGAGGAAGCTGCTTGTTCTCTAAGGGGATTCAAGGTAGCAGCTGAATAAAAAAATAACTTATAGGGAAACAAAATCTGTTTTCGAGGTTTCTTTTCCATGAAAACAAAGGAGGAAACTTCTTACTTGGCCTCCGTTCTGCAGGACACCACCCTGGAGGGAAAATTCCAGAGGACAAAACAGATCTTTGCCCCAATTTGAAATGCCGATTGAAGCGCGAGTAGATGAAGAAATTGAGATCTTCTAATGGCCCAGAGACAGAAGACTTGATTAAGCCAGGAGACCAGGATGAAATGAGTGACTTCACTGTATATTCTTTATTCTTTAAGAGAACTGGCAGGGATCCTGTCGTAGTGGCAGGCAGTTATCACTACCATTGTATCAAGGTTTGTGAATCGGATTGTGGAATGAGAACGGGGCTTCGGGCTGGTTTATCTGAGGACGGTAAGAACCTCTTCTGGTAAGATGCTAATCCCCACAGGACTGAAGAAAGACGTGGCACTGTGTAAAACATGACCACAATTTATGGCACATTTTCTGGTGGAGATCTCAGGCAGCCCCTGAGGGGTTTCACAAAGCTGTGATTCCATGTTAATTGATGCAAAGGGTGCTGCTTTCCAGATGACCTCGTGCCTCTTTGAATGAGGCAGACACACTTACCACATGTGATCATGTTTATTGCATATGCATTGCCATCATGTAGCATTCGCCGCCCTTTCCCAGTAGCACACAACTGTTAAGAGGAGTGGCTCTGAAACCCGACAAAGACACACCCTATAAAAAAAAATAATGACTCTGGGAATTTAGTCATCTTTCAAATGATGGCAAAGCACAGCACTCACCACGAAAGGTTGTTGTAAGTGAAGGAGACTAATGCACGAAAAATAGAGTATCGGACATGCACTAAACATTTGTAAGTAGGGCTATCATTTGCATTTTCTGAAAGCATTATGGATGGGTGTATTAGGTAGACTTCGCTCCTTGGGCATATTCAGCTGAGATGTTTCAGGCACCTATTTTGTACACAATGCTAAAATCTTTCCCATATGAGTTTCCGTCCTCACAGCATTTCTGTGAGGTCGGCATTATCATTTCTACTTAAGAGCTAGGAAAATCAAAGCTCTTGCCAGACAAAATAATTTTCCCTTCGTCGCTGAGCTCTAAAGTTGTAAAACATTTGATGTGTGCTCACGTCTCTGACACATGGACACCTGCACTCCATCATACCGTGTTCAGACCTTTGACATATATGAATTTTTATAGCCCAAGCACATTCTATCTACCGGTGTTCTGATAAACCAGCTCTCCAAAGAACAAGCCCTGATTTGTCATCTTTGCCAGTTTTGGTGGCATAAACACTCTCCCTATGGCTAATTTCAAGCTACCACAGCCACCTTGGAAAAGTCTTCAGTGCTTAACAATCTGCTCTCTCTAGCCATTATAAAGCGATGGATAGGGAGAGGTTGGTAAAAGGGTATAAATTTTCAGTCATAAGATAAATAACGCCTGGGGATCTAATGAAGAACATTGTGACTATAGTTGATAACACCATATTGTATCATGGAAATTTACTAAAATTTCAGTGTTCTTACCAAAAAAGGGGGGGAAGGAGTAGATATTTGAGGTAATGGATATGTTAATTACCTCAGAGGGAGGACTCTTTTGACAAGGTATACATATATCAAATCATTGTTTTGTACACTTTAAATATCTTATGGTTTTGTGAATTATAACTCAGTAAACTAAAAAAATAAAATGAGATAATAATAAAAAATAAAACAATAATTATTATCTATTAAAAATAATAAAAACAGGGGCATCTGGGTGGCTCAGTCGGTTAAGCATCCAACTCTAGACTGTGGGTCAGGTCATGATCTCAGGGTCATGAGATCAAGCCCCGCATTAGGATCTGTGCCTCGCATGAAGTCTGCTTGAGATTGTCTCTCTCTCCCTCTTCCCCAACCTCTGTCAAATAAATAAATAAATCTTAAAATAAGAATAGTAACAATAAAAACCTATCCATTTAGCACTAAAATTTGAACTTCCAACCAGTAGTCCTCAACCTTGACTATAGTACTGTCATCTGAGAAGCTTTCTAAAAATGTTTGTTGCCAAGTCTACACTGCAGTTCTATCAGAATCTCTGAAGATCGGATTGGGTCATCCATATTTCTTTCTTTTTTTTTTTTTAAAGGTTTTATTTATTTATTTGACAGACAGAGATCACAAGTAGGCAGAGAGGCAAGCAGAGAGAGAGAGGAGGAAGCAGGCTCCCCGCTGAGCAGAGAACCCGATGCGGGGCTCAATCCCAGGACCCTGAGATCATGACCTGAGCTGAAGGCAGAGGCTTTAACCCACTGAGCCACCCAGGTGCCCCGAGTCATCCATATTTCAAAGTCCCACAGCCACAAAGGCGGGAGTTAACCTGACAGATGCTTCTTTCTGTCTCTTGCTGGCTGTGTTCTTTCTCGCTCCGGCCCCCTGACCTTGGAGATGCAACACTGGAGCTACCCTGGCAAGGCAGAAATATGTCAGGGGGACAGATCTGCACCCGGACAGAGCCAGCCTAAATATCAGGCGCAACCGACAGCAGAGAGGCGCGAGGCAGGTGACATAAGGAGACCAGTGACTCAGAAACAAGACAAGCACCCAAGAGTGAGGAAGGAGTCCAAGAGACGCAGGGAAACAGCCGAAGAAGCTGAGGGGACACAAATGCTAAGTGATGGATGATCAGATGGGGGCTGCCCAGGCTCAGGGTGGGAATCACACGGATCGGAACTCAACCCCCTGCCCACCACTCCTCACGGTGCACCTGCGGGCAGCTTGTTGAAGTTCTCTGTGCCTCAGTTTCCTCACTTCTAAACAAGAGCAATGTTACCTCATGTGAAAGAACCAGTGATATAACAGAACCTATCATCTAATCGAATTCAGTAATATTGGGCTTTAAAAAATGGTCTTATCCCTGCTACAAAAGCCCATGCTGCCTCACACAGGACTGTTTTTATTTTACTTGATCCCGTTTTTCCGAGCTCAGGCCGAAAGAGATCATGGATTGATTTCGAGACCATTGGATTGATCACCTTCTTAACTATGTGGCACACTGTCGTTCATCATCCATGACTGGCACTCTTTTCAGATTGTCTTCCTTCTTGCTCCAGTGCCATTCTCTTTCCCATGCGGACACCACACTCTGGTATGTAGGGTACGGACTTCCAATCTGCACATATGTTTATGCAACGGCCCTTGTATCTATGCAAAGTACAAATATGGCTTTACACTGACATCAATATCATCGTCTTAGCTCGGGCTGCCATGATAAAATACCACAGATGGGGTGGCTTCTCCAACAGATGTTTCTCACAATTCTAGAGACTCAAGCCCACAATCAAGGTGTCGGCAGGGTTGTTTTCTTCTCAGGCCTCTGACTGGTTTACAGATGGCAGCCTCTCGCTGTGTCCTCGCGTGGTCTTTTCTCTGCGTGAGCACATACCTGATCTCTAAATTTCTTCTTCTTTAAGGACCTCAGTCAGATTATATTGGGGTGCAATTTATTTTAACTTAATTACCTTTTTTTGAGTCTTTAGCTCTAAAGATGTTTACCTACCAAGGTCCCGGTGGTAAGTCTTCAGCATATGAATTTGGGGGAAACACAATTCAGCCTATAGTAATCATTGTTTTATTGTGGTGGATTATGGCAGTCCTGGCAGCCAGTGAACCACACACATACCTCCTTGGGTCTATGCTCTCATGTACTCTCTTCTCCAGTGACTCTATCTTGGGCACATAACTTGCTCTGGGTAATGGGACATGAGCAGACATGATCAAGCAAAGGCTTAATAACACTATGTGCTTTGGGGCTTGACCTCTCTTGCTGCTGGCACGTCTCCTGCTACAAGTTGTTGCAAACATGAATGGGGCCCTCCCAGACAGAAGGAGCCAACATCAATGTCCAGAAGGGCAGGTGAAACCATCTTAGACAACCTTATAACAATTGTTCCAATTGCCAGCCAGCTACAGGGGAATGAGCGAGCCCAGGGGAGATCGGCAGAAATGCCCCGCGTATCCCCACGCAAAACGGGGACTCCCAGCCTTGTGAGCTAATGAACAGCTGTTACAAGCCGGTAAGTTTGAGCTGGTTTGTTAGCAGCAACAGATCTCATTCTGTGATCTCATTCTATTTCCTACTATTTTTCATTGAACATTGTGTATTTGAGACGTTCCTATTTGTAGATCTATTTCACTCCTTCTGGCTGCTGCATGGCATTTGCCAATACACATGTTGTACTTTACATACTCATTCTTCTAGGGATGGATGGGGCACTGCCTCCAGCTTTTTATGCTACACATATTCTCGTAGATTCTCATCACCCACCTGCGCAAGAGGGTCTCTAGATACACTACTCAGAAATAAAGTTGTTGAGTTATGAGGAAAATGATTATTTAATCGCACTAAATATTGTTGGATTGGTCTTCAGAATAGCTGTAGCAATTTACACTCCTTCCAGAACTGAAGGAGGGTCATCCAGGAGCTTTTATGTTTCTTATTAGAGCAGGAATTATTCCCTGATGGTGACTAGCTTTTGGCATGCAAGAGGAAGTAAGTACAAGTCCCTAGCTGAAGCAGCAAAGAGTGATCCAGAAATCAAAACCTAGCTATTGCCACAGGCAGATCTTAACACTTTCCCTCTACTTCTCGTCTTCACTAGCCTTACTTGGGGTTGACATACTGTTGAGGTTTTGTTGTTGTTGTTGTTGTTGTTGTTGTTATTCACCTGATACATGATCAAATTCAGTTTTCTGTTCTCTAGTATTAGACTATCATTTTGAGAATTTTAATATTTTTACTTCTCTGTTATAAAAGAACTAAGAGGTAACCAGAATTTACTGGTAACAGACAATTTTGTTAAAACAATTCGATTGAGTTCTTTATATGGCTGAAATCATCTGAAGATTTTTTTTAAAAAGCAGTTTTTTATAACATTTAGAAAATTACATTATACTGTTAAAAAGATAAATATCATGATACAGAGTGTGTGGAAAATAATTACACTATAATGTTAAGAGAAAAAAATCAGTATACAGAGTATGCAATGAATAATCACAAGTATAATGACTGGAGCATTTGCTATAAGGATATTTGTCAATACAAACTGCTTAGACTCAGGTCCTAAGGCTTTGCTAAGCAAGAAGGCAGAAGCAGCTCAGGCCCAAAGCCTACCTAAGGTTAGGATTATTATAGGAGTTCTTTCTCACAGTAAGCATGACCCTTAAGGATAGGGGCAAACCAGATCAAAACCATCTGTCATCCTCCCAAACCACAGACATGCATAGCTTAGCACAGGCCAGGAAGCCTCAGGCTACTAAGGCACTCTGGAGGAAGACACACTTACCTTTGACCTCAGAGAATCTGAACAAATATATCTCAAGCGCGATGACCAGGAAGTTGGCAAAGATAACCAGCTGTACAAGGAAGCAAGCCCACATGAAAGAAAACCAACAAAAGGAATAGACAGTAGAATTACACACTGATTATAAAACAACCAGGACCATTACACCTACAGAAATAAAAAGCAAGCTTGAAAATATTCAGTGACAACAGAAAACTAGAAGAAGTGATACAGTATGTCTGAAAAAAAAGAACAAACAGAACTTCTGGATATAAAATACACAGTAAAAGGAATTAAGAGCTCAGTAGTGGTATTGGACAGCAGATTAGACATAACTGAAGGGAGACTAGGAAAGAAGATGACATTTTTCTAGTGTCTGTTATTGGGGCTATTGTAACAGAATACCACAGAAGGGGCAGCTCATAAACAACTGAAATTTATTTCTCACAGTTGTGGAGGCTGGGAGTCCAAAGTCATGGTACCAGCAGATCCAGTGTCTGCTGAGGGCCTACTTCCTGGTTCATAGATGGCAACTTTTTGCTGTGTCCTCACATGCAGAAAGGGTGAGTTAATCCTCTAGAATCTCTTTTGTAAGGGCACTGATCCCAATCAGGAGGGCTTGCTCTAATGAGTTACCTAATCATCTCCCAAAGGCCCCACCTCTTAATACCACCACCCTGGGGTTAGGATTTCAACATATGAATTTGGGAGGAATGCAAGCATTCAAACCCTATAGGCACATACAATACAGAGACAGAAGGAGACACAGAAAGACTGGTGATTATAGTCTCAAAAGGGGAGGAAAGAAAATGGGACAGAGGCAATATTTGAAGAGCTAAGATCAGAGACTTTTTCAGAATTAATGGAAGTAACCCACAGATTCAGGCTCAGAATACCCAGGCAGGATAAATAAAAATAAATTACTATCTATATGCAACATTGCCAAACTGTGACAAAAGACAAAGTGACAAAAACAAAGAAGGATGGATGGATGGATGGATGGATGGAAGGAAGGAAAAAAAGAAAGGAAGGAAGGAAGGAAGGAAGGATGGAAGGATGGAAGGAAGGAAGGAAGGAAGGAAGGAAGGAAGGAAGGAATAGGTAATTGACTTCAATAGTAACAATGAAATGCCCTTGTACTAAAAGAAAATTAATACAAGCCTAAAATTCTACCCTCACCAAAATTATCTTTGGAGAATGAGGGTGGAGTAAACACTCTTCAAACACTCCAAAACCAAATTCATGATCAAATATCTCACTGACAAAGGATGCAATTCAAACAAAAGGAAAGGGATCCCAGGTGGAAAGCTGATGTGTAAGAGGGAATGAAGAGCCAAAAAAGTGATAAATATGTAGGTAAGTGCACACCAAATAATGTCTGGTCATATATATGCATATAAATAATGTTGTACATATATGCATATGCATAATCCACAAAAGCACAACCCTGGAGAGTTAAAATACCATATAACAATAAGGTAAGGAGAAGGGAAACTGTTGAAGTATTCTAAGATCTATCAAGGAAGAGGGGAAAGAATTTTATTAAATTTTAATTTTTAATAAGCTAGGTGTGCATGTTGTGATTTCTATGGTAACTACTAACATAGTCATGGAAAAATAACAGAATGAAAATAGAATATCTGAATTAACAATTTGATACTTCTATGCATATAAATAGCAGTTGAACAGTTAAATAAATGGATGGATACTGGGAGTCAGGTTTCTCACTGTT
This sequence comes from Lontra canadensis, assembly GCF_010015895.1. Classification (NCBI taxonomy): domain Eukaryota; kingdom Metazoa; phylum Chordata; class Mammalia; order Carnivora; family Mustelidae; genus Lontra; species Lontra canadensis. The sequence continues at coordinate 3,274,767 of NW_022631122.1, forward strand.
GGAGTCTGAGTCGACAGATAAGCAGGGGAAGAAGCTAGAAGGATCCACACAGTTATGCGCAAAACTTGGAGACACAAGTAAGAATTCATGTTTAGCTTAATATAGATACATATGTTTACATAATAGCAATATTTAGAGATATGTGTACACTGGCTAATACACACACACATACTGCTTTGCTCTGCCAGCTAAGAGGAAGTAAAAGAAATGATACTCCAGTAGCAATAAGCACACATAGAGCCCCGATTTTCATTCCTAATATCATTCTCTATTAAAATGAACCAGGGCTGTTTGGAGACATGGTCAATTCTAGCATCAGCAAGGGATATACATAGGATGAACTTGGAATATCTTGTATTGCCAGAAAGTAAGGAAGTGTTCAAACACACACAGACACACACACAGACACACACACACACACAGATAAGATTATATCAAGGAGACAAAGGAGACAACTGAAAGTGTTACCAATGGCCAAAGCTGCCATAATTTGAGCCATAAAGTTGTATTGTATTACAGTCCAAAATACAAAATAAATATCCATGGAAAATATGAGAAAAATTTGTGCAGAAGGAATCCAAATAATGGCTGTAACTACTCAACCATGAAGGAGGGGGGAGTATACCTTCCCACTGTTTAGGTGTGAACTGCCCATAATATGTTCCTTCCAAAGAAGACAATGTGGAAAGAAGGGGAAAAGAGTAATTTTACAGTAATGGAATAATGAATACTTCCTTAGTCAGGTAACGAAGGTCAACATCAACAGTCACAAATCACCTGAGGGGTATATACCTTTTTTTAGATGACATGATGATGGTATCACTTTGTCTCTGCAATCTTCCTCCTCAAAACCCACAGCCCCAATCTAATCATGAGAAAAACATGAATAAAATTTCCAATAGAGGGATGTCCTACAGAATACCTGACCAGGACTCCTCAAAACTGCTAAGGTCATCAAAAACAAGGACAGTCGAGGGGAGCCTGGGTAGCTCAGTCAGTTGAGCATCCCACTCTTGACTTCAGCTCAGTTTGTGATGTCAGGATCCTGAGATGGAGCCCTACATCAGGCTCCACGTTCAGTGCAAAGTCTGCCTGAGATCTCCCCCCCTCTGCCCTGCTCCCCTGCTCACTCTCTCTCTCTCTAAAATAAATAAATGAATAAAAACTTAAAAAAAAAAAAGGTCTAAAAAATTGTCACAGACAAGAGGAGTCTGAGGAGGCAGGACAACTAAATGTAACGTGTTGTCATAGAATGGATTCTGGAACAGAAGAAGGACATTAGATGAAAACTAAGAAAATCTGAGTAAACTATGGACTTCAGTTAATAATAATGTATCAGTATTGGTTCGTTCATTGTAACAGATGTTGCAATTAATGTAGAGTTTAGGTACGCCTGCATAAGTAGTAAAACTATAAAAATTACAGTGATTATCCAAAAGGAAGGGAGCTAAAAAATTAAAAAGCTAAAAAATTACAGTGATTATCCAAAAGGAAGGGAGGAAGTTGCAATCACAAGAACCATGGAGGTATTTTCTGGGGTGTTTATAATATTGTATTTCCTGACCTAAATGATGGGTATTGGTATTAAACAAATGCTTGATTTAGTAATATTCATTAAATTTTATTACTATATATTAACCTATACACATATGTTTTATATACTTTTATCACCATAAAAATGTAAAAAAAATGGTATGAAATGCATTTCTCTGAATGTGAGATCATGGATTTTTTTTCCCTTTTCCTATGTTTTAAAATATTTTCTAATTTTTCTGCAATGTTCCTAAATGCCATTTACTATTTGAGAAGAATAAACTCCACTTGTTAAAGAAGGAGAAAAAATCACACTGTCAAGGAGTATCTGGCGAGGAATGGTCTTTTTATTTCCATGTACAGTTTTTTGTTGTGCTAAGAGTTGACTAGAAATTTGCCAGTTATGGTCATTTAATTGCATACCAAATGGAAATGTAAGGTAGAGTACAATGCCTAAAAAATCTAGAAATGCTATATTATAGTTTGCCATAAGTCATTCTAATGCCTTAAAAGATTGTTTTCATAATTCCCAGTTCGGAAATCAGCTAACAAACAACAAAAATACAATGACTTTGGAGAAGACACAATGACCCACAGAAAAGACGGCAAAAAGTTGCTTATCATTTCCCAGCCTCCATTTAGAAGCAATTAAGCATCTGGCCTTGTGCTTTCGTTTGTAATGTCAAATACCAGAGGGGAAATTATATGTGAAATAGACAACAACCTCAGCTTGATTTTGTGCAGACATTTCAAGGGAGCCGCTCCACAAGATGTTCATCCTTACAGAAGTCTGATACTAAAGAATATTTTTGATTATATGTGACCTTCTGCAAGTCACAGAGGTCTCCCTGGGCCTCTGTGTCCTCATCTGTAAAATGAGGGCTCCAAGAAATGACCTCTAAGGACCCTCCCAGCATTACAATCTCTGGCTGAAACCTATCCAACATACAGGAGGCTAGGTCTTATGCTAAAATCAATGGTGATGATAATTGCATTGAAGATTCTGTAACATTTTAATCTGTAACAATGTTTTTCAATGTATGTTCATTTTATCCTCTACAACCTCTGTTTTTGGCAGAAATAAAAATGTCATTATATCTGCCTTGAAATGAGAAAGCTGAAATGAAGTAGATATTGACATAATGCAATAAAAAGTAAAATAATACAACATTCCAGTGTATTCAAAAAGCTAGGACCTGGGCTCTAAGCATTCTGGACCTCAAGGTTTTTATTGTTATTGTTTTGTTGTTGTTATTTTTGTTTTTCCCCTTCTCTAAAATTAGCAGGTTAAACGAGGCTAGATGATCTCTCTGATTCTCTTATTTTATGACTACAGCAAATTCACATTCAAATAAGTAGAGATGCTTAGCACAAAAGTAAGGTCCTAATTATAAAAATAGCCTTCCCTAATCAATGGGCACCTTATAGATAGCTCAGAAAACATTGATGTGTGTGGAAATCAATGCAGAGTAATGATACTGGCTCCATGTGGTTCTTAAATCTCTCCAAATTTGCTTAAAAATTAAGTTAAAATTAAGTGTAAAATTTAAAAAATTAAAAATGTCATTCTTTGTTGCATTATTCTCTATTAATTTGAATGTATCTTCTCTCCCCTGCTTGATTATATACCTTGCATTCCAAGCTCCACCACTAATTATCTCTTGACCCTGGACAAATTCTTTAAACTCTCTGTGTGTTAGTTTCTTCACACAGTTGTTGTGGGGACCAGAATGAGTGTGCATGCGTCCATGTACAGGACACAGATCAGTGCAGAGGGCAAAGTGAGCCCTGTATGCATTTGCTATTATTGTAATCTTCTTAAGAAAAGGGACACTGTGAATAGATATGTTTAAATAAATGGTTGTCTTATAAAGGAATTGATTTCTTGAAGGAACTAAATTCAATTAATAATAGAGGCATATAGCTCATAGAGTTAAAAACCCACAACTGCTCACTTCCTAGGAAAATGGATTGACCTGACTTAGCAGAACCAATGAATTCAGTGTTTGCTCACACAAATTTATTGACAAGTTGCTGGTTTTCATGCTTATTTTTCATTTTCCCAACACCTTCGCCCTTCTACTGGCAACCACCTACCACCATCTGACAACTCCATCCAGCTGGCTACCAGGAGAGATCTAGACTCAGACACCTCTCCTGAGTTAAGCCAACCAAAGGGCTAGCATGGGAACCTTGCAAACTAGAACCAAGAAAGAAAAGTCAGTCCTTGAGTGGTTTACTGTAGGATGGGGTGTGCAGGCTGGATTTATAGTCTACTTTTTCATAATGGATCCTAGAGAAATGGAGGGACCACTTACACATAAAAGGGGGGAAGAAAGAAACTTTTACATAGAGAGAATAAAAGGGAACCTGGGTGGCACAGTTGGGTAAGTGTTTAACTCTTGATTTTTGGCTCAGGTTGTGATCTCAGGATTATGAAATCCAGCCCCATGTTGGATTCTGTGAGCACTGAGTGTGGAACCTGTTTAAGATTCTCTCTCACTCTCTCCCTCTGTACCTCAGCCCTTCTCTCCATCAATAAAAGAAGGAAGGGAGGGAGGGAGGGAGGGAGGGACGGAGGAAGGGAAGAAAGGAGGAAGGAAGGAAGGGAAGGAGGGAGAGAAAATCAGAGATAAAAGAAATTGAAATTGAATTCTGAGAGCGTCTGTGTTTCTGATCCCAGTGGTCATATTTGTGTCCCCAGGTTCTGTGAGACATCCCAGTATCCTTAAAATAAATCCCTCTTTTATCTAATTTAGCTAGAGTGACTTTCTTCCATTCGTACCTGAATGACCCTAAATAATACTGTGTCCAGCCAAGGCAACTACTCTAGAAGGTCATCATTCATATAGGTGTAATTGAGGCTATACCCAGAATTCTGTAGTTACTTAGGTTTTATTTTTACTTTAAAAAGATAGAGCCACAAAAGTCTTCATCTGAGATGTAATACCCAAGATGTTCAGTTCTTGAAAAAGATAAAAAAGGGGGTTTAGTGAAATTACAGAAGGTCAAAGTCTAAAGCTTTCATAAGGCCCGCAGTCAGTAAGAAGAATTAACGAAAGAAGCAGATTAGTCCAGGTACAAGCTGGCTGGTTCTCCAGGTCAGCTCTGAGCTTCTGGCTTCAGGATAAAGTGATAATTCAGCCTCAAGGGAGTGCTGCACATTCAAGGACTATACCCTCTCACATATGGGTGCCAGACCCTGATGGAAAACCATGATCTCAGAAAAAGGAGTCTAAGATAAGGAAAAAAGAAAGATGAATTAAAAAAGACAAAGCTTCTTTTTGTATCTTCTCAAGAAGTCTTAAGCCATATTTCCACAATCCCAACCAGGCAATCAGAAGACTAGCCTCCAGGGATAGTGCTGATGGAGGAGGAGGATCCCGGGGCCAGGCTTGTAGCTGTTCCCAAGAGTGACCATGTGTCATCCCTTCACAAGCCGAGGTTATGTTATGTTCTCCACTGTCCAGAAGAGTGTAAAATATTGCTCTAACAGGCACTTTCTAGAACTGACAAATCATAATCTGGGTTTAATGGTTTCCTCCTTATCTCCACAATAAAGTTACAAAAAAAAAAAAATCAGAAAGACTTACCATTCAAGTCACGGCAATAATTAATATGACTGTTGCTAATATGGCTTTAGACTCCAGATTTCAAAAGGGAAACCAGGCAGCCTGCCTCCTTCAGTTACTATGGTCTATCTTACTGCCCCATCCGACTGAAGGTCTGAAACTTAAACCAGCCTGCAGAGTGAATATTTCAAGAAAACAGGAGTATCAAAGCTTTTGCCTAACCAAAGCCTCTTAGGTTGGGATCCTGCTGTCAGTTTTGTGGCTTGTAATTAAGAACTAGACAATATTAGCCGTTAGCTTCCATTATGAAAAACAGTATTTGTTCATTTCTTGGATCACTGCCTTCAAAAGTTTGACTTCACTTGATTTTTTTTAAAAGATTTTATTTATTTATTTGACAGACAGAGATCACAAGTAGGCAAAGAGGCAGGTGGTGGGGGAGTGGGGGGAAGCAGGCTCCCTGCTGAGCAGAGAGCTTGATACAGGGCTCGATTCCAGGACCCTGAGATCATGACCTGAGCCAAAGGCAGAGGCTTTAACCCACTGAGCCACCCAGGCACCCCTTGATTTTTTTAAAGTTTTATCTATTAAATTAATTTTTATACCCAACATGAGGTTCAAACTCATGACCTGAGATCAAGACTTGCATGCCCTTCCAAGTGAGCCAACCAGTTGCCGCAAGTGGTTTGTTTAATTGTCCTTTTGCAAGGTGTAAAAGCCCAAAATTTCGTACCATAACAAAGGAGAAGAGAGAAAGGGGTGGTCAGTCTCAGGAAAGCACTTGAGTGGAGGCCGGGGGAGAGAGTGATCATAAGAGATTCTGTAGCAGGAACTTTCACTCAATTTAAAGACCGCCAGAAGATACACTTACTTATCTCAACTAGTTACGAGAAAAATATGTCATGACCATGTGGCCCTCTTGATATGAACTGTTGCAGTGGCTAGAACAGGGGGTGGTTATAAACACTAAGATGCATATAAATAGGAAGTTATAGCTACTTTTTAAATTCACCTGTCTTATAAGAGTTCTCATGTTAAGCTCATCAATCCTGCCTTTAAAGTCATACTCCTTCAGGAAAGAGACTGGGTAAAGAGTCTATGAAACTCTAACTCAACCCTGCAGTTCTTCTTGGGTTGGCGTCCCTAGTTCCTAAACTCAAGGCTGAACCCCCAACTCCACTACTGACCACTTAAATGACCTTGGACAAGTCACTGAATCTCTCCAAGCTTCACAACCATCCTTCAAAAACTTGAAAACAAAAAACAAGAAAGAATAAAGGAGTAAGAGAGCAGTTATATGCTTTCATATTCGTTCTTTCAATGAGCAACTATGATTCAATGTGATAACTGCAATAAATTTGAACAAAATCCTGTGGCACAAAGAAGGCGGCACGATTGATACTGTCTGGAGGAACTGGATGGGCGCTCAGGGAAGGCAGGGAGCACTGTGCACGTGGAGGCTGGAAAGGGAGGATGGGCCCAGATCTGGTGCACTTGGAATCGAATGGGAAACTGCATGGGGAGACATTTTCTAAATTGTAAAATGAACATGAACATCTGCTTTATGAGGACTTCTTTTCCTCTTTTCTTCCCTGGTCTTCCTAAAGTGCTTCTGGAATGCCAAATTCTCCCATCAGGGTTTCACAAAGAGAAGCTTCAAAGCCTTCAAGACTGTGCTGGAGCCTCAGCTCCCCATCCTTGCCCTGGGAACCCCCGTCCTCCAGGGATGATGATACGCACTCGGCAAAAATGTGAAGGATGGTAAAGATCACTCACTTATATGGCACATTCTCAGTGGTCAATAAATGGTAGCTATTAGCATATTTTTATTAGCAATAATGTATCCAAAGTGCCAAGATCAATGCCTGGCACAAAGGAGATGTTAATAAATCCCCTTCCTTTTCCTTGGAGGTGAAAAGGGCAGCTTCTGAATTAGCATTGTTTAAAAAGAGATCTGAATTCTACTTCCCCTGATGATTCTCCTCCATCTGAAATTTCTACTCTCATTCCATAGGTTATGGGGAAATGTTTCAAATGTGTGTTTTTCAGACAAATTATCTTTATGGTCTGAATATGTATTAGACACACACACACAGAGAGAGAGAGAGAGAGAGAGAGAGAACCATGCAGCATTTCCCAAACTTAAGTGACCTCAGATGACTCTGTCATCTCAGAGAAGAGGCAGATCAGACTTTATCTGCTGGAGGCCCCTGTTAACATTCAGGCATCCTACCCAAAAGAAGATAAAACTTGAACATCTTACAGTAATAGTGATTATGTCTACAATTTAGTGTCCTTCTATGCTTAGAATATTGAATGCATTATTTCATTTAATTAATGTTCATTAAAGTCTTAATAATGGCCACACTTAATGATTTTATTTATTTGAGAGAAAGAGAGAGAGCATGAGCAGGGATGGGGGGCAGAGGGAAAGGGAGAAGTAGACTCCTTGCTGAGCAGAGAGCCCAACGCAGGGCTTGATCCCAGGACCCTGAGATCATGACCCAAGCCGAAGGCAAATCATTAACTGACTGAGCCACCTAGGTGTCCCAATACTGGCCACATTTATATAATACTTTATACTGTTAGATAACCATCATGTCATTTATCCATTGACATAGGGATCCACACGCTGGACATGTAAATCAAGGCACAAAACCAGAAGAAACACTTCACAGGGAAATTGAAAGATGCTTATGAAAGATATGATGACTACTAGGGCATCCTCTGAATTTCTTGGGCAGACCTGAAACAAGGTGTAATTACCTTTGGAGAGCTGGTTATGATACAGTAGAGGGTAGGACACACAAGGAGCTGGTCTCACGTCTATAAGACCCTGGGCAGCTCATACAAAAATGTTTGTCAAAAACCCTAAATGAAAGAAGTTCCTTTTCCTGCCTACACTGAGTCCCTAATTGAACATGGATCCTCTGGAGGCTAGTGATGAAACTAGTCTTAGCAATAGTAGCTTGCCACATCAGCCCTCCCCTCCTCCCCAAAAGACCAGAGACTTGCTGCCCAAACTGTCCCTAATTGGACTAAACTTGCCCAGGGAATGGGGTTCACCTGCTGCTCATCATGCTTATTTAGCTATTCCCTTGTTAAACCAATTCTAGGTCCACTTCACTTACTGCTTTTCGATTTAACAAATGAGACAATATGGCTCCTTTGTCGGATTTGCAAAGCCACACAGACACAGTCCTACAGATACAGTCCTAAAATATCTTAGACCACAAAGTCAACATGGTAGGGCTGCAGCCAGGTACCATGTGTCATTGTCATTGACAGCACCTGCAGATGGCTTTGTTTTTCCTCCCTTGGGCACAGTCACACTAATATAACATTGAGGACTTTATTGCTTTTCCTGCACGCTTGCTTGTCTTCTCAGGGAAGAGAGGATTTATAGGACCTCAAGAACCTCCATGCCCTGAGACCTTCCCTGCCATCACTCAGCAGGTGCCAAGTCTCTGAAACCCACAAGACTCCAGCCCAGGTAACTGATGCTCAGGCTACAGGCTGCAAAACCTCTTCATGAAATACTTTACCGCATACGGTCCAGTGGAATGATAAGCTATCACACAGCCTCCAAAGGGGATTATGAGGAAAAGAGTGTAAGAAGTGTAAAACGATGTTTTGATATAAGAATATTTAAAACAGAAAAATTCAGAGTGTCTCATAGACTCTGGATACAACTCTGCAAAGTGGTATTTAATAGGTAATGTGAAAGTCATTATTATACTAGTATGTATGAAAAGAATTTTTTAATTTATGGTATACACTCTTTTTAAATGTTTTCAGTTTGATCAACACTGTATAAGATTTTGAACATAAAAGAGTCATAGATTCCATGATAGCTTTTGTAAAGTAAGGAAGTTAATAGCCATTGCTTATGTACTACATGCCAAGGGTTGTACACACAATATTGCAATTAATGCTTGAAACAAAATTACAAGGTATGAACTATTATCTCCTTCCTCCAGATAACACAAAATAACTCGCTAGCCAAATGACTACAATAGACAGAGGGCTGGTTCTAAATATTTAATCCAACTGCAATAACAGGACCATACATCCATTCCCATTGTCATGTAACGTTAATGCCCCTTGACTCTGGGTCCCACTGCATGACTTGTTCTGGCTGGTGGATGCAAACAGAGACTGCAAAAGTATTTTCATAGTTGGGCTTGTTTCTTGCACCTTTGCCCTCATGAGCCTAATTTTCTGGTTCTAAGAAGACAGATGAAGCAGAACACCCCAGCTGAGCCAAGCCTTGGTCAGTCTACCCCCTTCACACCCAGCTCTCATACTACAGACACATGAGCTAAATTAGTCCTTATTGTTGACTACTACTGAGATTTCATGATTGGTCATGATTTAGCATTATTGTGGCCTTTGTCAACTGAAATGATGACTTAATCAGAATTTAAACTCAGCCACTCACTCCAAATCCATAGTCTTTTCTCTGTGCCATACTAGCCCGCAGTCTAAACTTCTACTAAAATCACACTTGATATATGGAAAATTGGGCCAAACCAAATGGAATAATGAACAAGTTCATCTTTGTCATCTTTCTCTTTTCCCACTATAACCTCCCATGCTTAAATATTCATGACAATGAATTCTATTAAACCCATTCCAGCACAAGTTTTTCCTGAACTTCTAAAATGGGTTGGGAATAAATTTTACATAGTAATGTCTGCTATTATATAAACAGAATCAGAGTTGTTAAGCATATAGCAGGGAAATGGTTAAATAGGGAATTAACTAAGTAAATTGTGGTACATCCAAACAACGGTAATATTATTCCTCTGTTTTATGTATTTAAAAAGCTAAATGGGGAAAGGAGCAAGATGGTGGAGGAGTAAGAGATCGAGATAGCGTTGAGTCCCATAAATTCAGCTACAGAGTTATCAAACCATTCTGAACACCTACAAACTCAACAGGATTTCAAAGAGAAGAAGAGCAGTAATTCTAGGAACAGAAAATAGCCACTTTCTGGAAGGTAAGATGAGCAGAGAAGTGAATCTAAGGTGATTTGTGGGAAGATAGACTGTGGGGGGGAGGAGCCGGCTCCAGGCAAGAGGTAGAGGCGCAGAGCACAAAATCTGAACTTTAAGAAGTCTGCTCCACTGAGGGACGTTGCTCCAGAGGCTGAGTGGGGGTGGAGCCCTCACGGGGACCGTGTAGTCTCAGGACCCACAGGGTCACAGAAGGATTGCAGGTGTTTGAGTGTGGCAGAGCTCGTAGGTATCAGAGCAGGGAAGCCAGCTGCAGAGATGGAACCAAGGAGTGAGCTCTCAGCTCGGGGTTACCTTTAACCGTGATCTGAGGAACAGTCAGGCCACTGCTCTTCGAGCAGAGACCCCACAAGTGGCAGATCCAGGGAAACTCACCTTCCTCCTTCAGGAGTCTGCAGCAGGAATCTGCTGGGTTTGGAGACTCCAAATGGGCCATGTGCCAGAGAAAGAAACGCTCAGTCACAGGCCGGGTGAGCTCGGAGCGCAGCCGGAGTGCAGGGAGACGGGAGGGATTGAGCGCTTTTCTCTGAAGCCGCACTGAGGAATGGGGCCCCGAGCTCTCGGCTCCTCTGGCCAGAGACTGGGCTGCCACCATCTTCATTCCCGCACTCCAGAGCTCTACGGAAAGTGCTCAGGGAACGAAAGCTCCGGAGAGTGAAACAGAGCAGATGACTTAGCCCGGCCCCTGGCAAGGGTGGTGCAATTCCGCCTCCGGCAAAGACACTTGAAAATCACTGCAACAGACCCCTTACCCAGATCAGCAAGAAAATTCAGCCAAGACCAAGTTCACGGATCAATGAGAACTGCAGAACTTCAGAGTTAGGGGAAAGCAGCACATAGAATTCATGGCTCTTTTCCCATGATCCTTTAGTCTTTCAAAGTTAAGTTTTTAAATTTTGTTTCTTATTCTATTTTTTAAAACTTTTCCTCTTTCCTATTTTAATGTTTTTGACTGTTTTATCTTAACAATACCTTTTTAAAAACCTTTTTTAACTTTCATTGTTATAGTCATATTTTATCCCTTCATTCTCCTTAACTTCATTTCTTGTATACATATAGGGTTTTTTTTTTTCCTTTAAAATTTTGGGATACAATTTCTTCTAATAGACCAAAATATACCTTAAATCTAGCACGGAATTTTATTCTAGTCTCCAGCCTGATCATGTTCTTTCCTCTTTTTTTTTTTTTTTCTTTTTTCAACCAACTTCCTACCTTATCAATTCCTTTTTTAGAATCTTTTTAAATGTGCATCTTTACAGTCATATTCCACCTCTTCATCATGCTTACCCTTATTTTTGTATATATATAAGTTTTTCTTTCTTCAAAATTTTGGGAAGTAGTTTCTTCTAACAGACCAAAATACACCCCAAATCAAGTGTGTGCCTCTGTTCTATTTGCCAGTCTAATGTATGTGAATATATATATATATATATATATTTTGCTTTTTTTCCCCCTTTCGTCTCACCTTACTTTTGGGTCTCTTCTGATTTGGTTAGTGTATATTTTTCTTGGGTCATTGATACTCTTTTAGTATTTTGTTCTCTCATTCATCTATTCTTTTTTTTTTTTAAGATTTTATTTATTTATTTGACAGGCAGAGATCACAAGTAGGCAGAGAGGCAGGCAGAGAGAGAGGAGGAAGCAGGCTCCCCTCTGAGCAGAGAGCCCGATGCGGGGCTCGATCCCAGGACCCTGGGATCATGACCTGAGCTGAAGGCAGTGGCTTTAACCCACTGAGCCACCCAGGCGCCCCTCATTCCTCTATTCTTACCTGGATAAATGACAAGGTGGAAAAATTCACCGAAAAACAACAACAAAAACAAAAACAAAAACAAGAGGAAGTACCAAAAGCTAGGGACCTAATCAATAAGGAAATTACTAAGATGTCAGAACTGAAGTTCAGAATGACAATTATCAAGGTGCTAGCTGAGCTCAAAAAAAACATGGAAGATATTGGAGAATCCCTTTTTAGAGAAATAAAATCTAACCGAAAGAACTAAATTCTAACTGAGTTGAAATAACAAAAGCTATTAATGAGGTGTAATAAAAAATGGAGGCTCTTAATGCTAGGATAAATGAGGCAGAAGAGAGAATTAGTGATATAGAAAACCAAATGATAGAGAATAAAGAAGCTGAGCAAAAGAGAGACAAACAGCTATCGGACCATGAGGGGAGAATTCGAGAGATAAGTGATACTATAAGACAAAACAATATTAGAATAATTGAGACCCCCAGAAGAAGAAGAAAGAGAGAGGGGGACAGAAGATATATTGGAGCAAATTATAGCAGAGAATTTCCCTAATGTGGTGAAGGGAACAAGCATCAAAATCCAGGAGGCACAGAGAACCCTCCTCAAAATCAATAAACATGGCTCCACACCATGTCATCTAATAGTAAAACTTAAAGTCTAAGTGACAAAGAAAAAATCCTGAAATCAGCTTGGGACAAGAGGTCTGAAACACAGAATGTTAGAAATATTAGATTGGCAACAGACCTATCCACAAAGACCTGGCAGGCCAGAAAGAACAGGCAGGATATATTCAGAGCACTAAATGAGAAAATTATGCAGCCAAGAATACTATATCCAGCTGGGTTGTCACTGAAAATAGAAGGAGAGATAAAAAGCTTCGAGGACAAACAAAAATTAAGAGGATTTGCAAACAACAAACCAGCCCTACAGGAAATATTGAAAGGGTTCCTCTAAGCAAAGAGAGAGGCTAAAACTAACAGACCAGAAAGGAACAGAGACTAAATTCATGTTTTTCAACAGTTACCCTGAATGTAAATGGGTTAAATGCCCCAATCAAAAAACACAGGGAATCAGAATGGATGAAAAAGCAAGATCATTGATATGCTGTCTGCAACAAACTCATTTTAGACCTAAAGACACCTCCAGATTTAAAGTGAGGGGGTGGAAAACAATTTACCATGCTAATGGACATCAAAAGAAAGCTGGGGTGGCAACTCTTATATCAGATAAATTAGATTTTAAGCCAAAGACTATAGTAAGAGATGAGGAAGGACACTATATCATACTTAAAGGGTCTGTCCAACAAGAAGATCTAACAACTTTAAATATCTATGCCCTTAACATGGGAGCAGCCAATTATATAAACCAATTAATGATTTGAAACACATCAACATCAAAGAAACACATCAACAATAATACAGTAATAGTAGGGGACTTTAACACCCTACTCACTGAAATAGACAGATCATCTAAGCAAAAGACCAAGAAGGAAATAAAGGCTTTAAGTGACACACTGGACCAGATGGACATCACAGATATATTTAGAATACGCTACCCCAAAACAACAGAATACACATTCTTCTCTAGTGCACATGGAACATTCTCCATAATAGATCATATCCTGGGTCACAAACCAGGTGTCAACCAGTACCAAAATATTGGGATCATTCCCTGCAAATTTTCACACCACAACGCTCTGAAACTAGGATTCAATCACAAGAGGAAAGTTGGAAACAACTCAAATACATGGAGGCTAAAGAGCATCCTACTAAAGAATGAATTGGTCAACTAGAAAATTAAAGAAGAATTTTTAAAAATCATGGAAACAAATGAAAATGAAAACACAACTGCTCAAAATCTTTGGGACACAGCAAAAGTGGTCCTGAGAGGAAAATTTCTTAAGGAACAAGAAAGGTCTCAAATACACAACATAACACTACATCTAAAGAAGCTGCAGGGAAAACATCAAAGAAAGCCTAAACCCAGCAGGAGAAGAGAAACAATAAAGATCAGAGCAGAAATCAAGGAATTAGAACTCAGAAGAACAGTAGAACAAATCAATGAAACTAGGAGCTAGTTCTTTGAAAGAATTAATAAGATTGATAAACTCCTGGCCAGACTTATCAAAAAGAAAAGAGAAAGGACCCAAATTAATAAAATCATAAATGAAAGAGGAGCAATCACCAAAGAAATACAAACAATTATAAGAACATATTATAAGCAACTATACAACAGCAAATTTGACAATATGGAAGAAACGGATGGATTTCTAGAGACATAAAAACTACCAAAACTGAACCAGGAAGAAATAGAAAACCCGAACAGACCCATAACCAGTAAGGAGATTGAAGCAGTCATCAAAAATCTCCCAACAAACAAGAGCCCAGGGCCAGATGGCTTCCCAGGGGAATTCTACCAAACATTTAAAGAAGAATTAATACCTATTCTCCTGAAACTTTTCCAAAAAATAGAAATGGAAGGAAAACTTCCAAACTCATTTTATGAGACCAGCACTAACTTGATCCCAAAACCAGACAAAAACTCCATCAAAAGGGAGAATTATAGACCAATATCCTTGATGAACACAGATGTAAAAATTCTCACCAAAACACTAGCCAATAGGATTCAACAGTACATCAAAAGGATTATTCACCGCGACTAAATGGGATTTATTCCTGGGCTGCAGAGTTGGTTCAACATCCACAAATCAATCAATGTGATATAATACATTATTAAAAGAAAGAACAAGAACCATATGATATTCTCAATAGATGCTGAAAAAGAATTTGGCAAAGTACAGCATACTTTCTCAATCAAAACTCTTCACAGTGTAGGCATAGAGGGTACATACCTCAATATTATCAAAGCCATTAGGAAAAAACCCCAGCAAATATCATTCTCAATGGGAAAAAGCTGAGAGCTTTTCCACTAAGGTGAGGAACACGACAGGGATGTCCACTATCATCACTGCTCTTCAACATAGGACTAGAAGTCATAGCTTCAGCAATCAGGCAACAACAACAACAACAAAAATAAAAGCCATCCAAATCAGCAAAGAAGATGTCAAACTCTCACTCTTTGCAGATGATATGATTTTTTATGTGGAAAACCCAAAAGACTCCACTCCTAAACTGCTACAACTCATACAGGAATTCAGTAAAGTGTCAGGATATAAAATTAATGCACAGATATCAGTTGCATTTCTATACACCAAGAGCAAGACAGAAGAAAGGGAAATTAAGGAGTCAATCCCATTTACAATTGCGTCCAAAACCATGAGATACCTAGGAATAAACCTAACGAAAGAGGCAAAGAATCTGTACTCAGAAAACTATAAAGTACTCATGAAAGAAATTGAGGAAGACACAAAGAAATGGAAAAACATTCCATGTTTGTGGATTAGAAGAACAAATATTGTGAAAATGTCTATGCTTCCAGAACAATCTACACCTTGAATGCAATCCCCTCAAAATACCATCATTTTTTTTCAAGGAAATGGAACAAATAATCCTAAGATTTATATGGAATCAGAAAAGACTCTGAATATCCAGAGGAATGTTGAAAAAGAAAGCCAAAGTTGGTGGCATCACAATTCCAGACTTCAAGCTCTATACAAAGCTGTCATTATCAAGACAGTATGGTACTGGCACAAAAAAACAGACACATAGATCAATGCAACAGAATAGAGAACCCAAAAATGGCCCCTCAACTCTATGGTCAACTAATCTTCAACAAAGCAGGAAATAATGTCCAATGGAAAAAAGACATTCTCTTCAACAAATGGTGTTGGGAAAATTGGACAGCCACCATTTCCTTACACCACACATAAAAATAGACTCAAAATGGAAGAAAAACCTCAATGTGAGACAGGAATCCATCCAAATCCTTGAGGAGAACACAGGCAGCAGCCTCTTCGACCTCAGCCGCAGCAACTTCTTCCTAGGAACTTCACCAAAGGCAAGGGAAGCAAGGGCAAAAACGAACTATTGGGACTTCATCAAGACCAAAAGCTTTTGCACAGCAAAAGAAACAGTCAACAAAACCAAAAGACAACTGACAGAATGAGAGAAGATATTTGCAAATGACATATCAGGTAAAGGGCTAGTATCCAAAATCTATAAAGAACTTATCAAACTCAACACCCAAAGAACAAATAATCCAATCAAGAAATGGGCAGAAGACATGAACAGACATTTCTGCAAACAGATCCAAATGGCCAACAGACACATGAAAAAGTGCTCAACATCACTCGGCATCAGGGAAATACAAATCAAAACCACAGTGAGATACCACTTCACACCAGTCAGAATGGCTAAAATTAACAAGTCAGGAAATGACAGATGTTGGTGAGGATGCAGAAAAAGGGGAACTCTCCTACACTGTGGGAATGCAAGCTGGGGCAACCACTCTGGAAAACAGTATGGAGGTTCCTCAAAAAGTTGAAAATAGAGCTACCCTCCAACCCAAGAATCACATTACTGGGTATTTACCCTAACGATACAAATGTAGTTATCCAAAGGGGCATGTGTAGCCAAAAGTTTATAGCCGCATAGTCTACAATAGGCAAATGATGGAAAGAGCCAGATGTCCATCAACAGATGAATGGATAAAGAAGATGTGGTATATATATAAAATGGAATACTATGCAGCCATCAAAAGAAATGAAATCTTGTCATTTGCAATGACATGGATGGAACTAGAGGGTATTATGCTGAGTGAAGTAGGTCAGTCAGTGAAAGACAATTATCATATGATCTCTCTGATATGAGGAATTTGAGAGGCAGGGAAGGGGGTTCGTGGGGGGTAGAGAGGGAAAAAAATGAAACAAGATAGGATAGGGAGGGAGACAAACCATAAGAGATTCTTAATCTCAGGAAACAAACTGAGGGTTGCTAGGGGGGTAGGGGGGTAGGGAGAGGATGGTTAGGCGATAGACATTGGGGAGGGTATGTGCTATGGTGCATGCTATGAATTGTGTAAGCCTGATGATTCACAGACCTGTACCCCTGGGGAAAATAATACATAATAATACATCATGTTTTAATAAAAAATAATTAAAAATAAAAATAAAAAGCTAAATAACATATATTTGCTTATGTTTGCATGAGTTAGAGAAAGGTATGGAAGGATACACACCAAAGAGTTGCACTAGTTGCCTGGGGGTGGGTACGGAACACAGCTGTGAGTGAAAGATTAGCATCATTTACTTTACACATCATATTGCTACACTTGCTACAACAATCGTACACAACTTCTAAGCCATTATATTTTTTAAATATTTTGTTTATTTATTTATTTGAGAGACAGAAAGAGAGCATGAGCCAGGGTGGGAAGATGCAGAGGAAGAGAGAGAGAGAGAATCTCAAGTCGACTCCACATTGTCTATGTATTGGGCATAGAGCCCCATACGGGGACTGATCAATGCAGGTGCCCCAAGCCATCATTTCTCTTTTTTTTTTTTTTTAAGATTATTTATTTATTTATTTGGCAGAAAGAGATCACAAGTAGGCAGAGAGGCAAGCAGAGAGAGAGAGGAGGAAGCAAGCTCCCCACTGAGCAGAGAGCCCAATTTGGGGCTCGATCCCAGGACCCTGGGATCATGACCTGAGCCAAAGGCAGAGACTTTAACCCACTGAACCACCCAGGTGCCCCCATTATTTCTTTGAACAATTTTCTCCCACTTTCTCTCTCTCCTCTCCTGGTACGCCCATTATGCATACATTGGTACACTTGCTGGTCTCCTACGTGTCTCTGAGATGTTCTTCATTTTTGTTCATTCTTTTTTCTGTCTATTTCTCATCTTGCACAGTCCCTATGAATCTACAAGTTTGGTAATTCTTTTTCTGCCATGTCAAATCAACTGTTGAGCCCCTGTTGTAAATTTTTATTCATTATGTATTTTTCAACTCCAGAATTTCCACTTAGCTGTATAATTTCTATTTCTTTGCAAATATTCTCTATTTGATATGACATTGCCGTCATGCCTTTCTTTACTTCTTTAATCATGGTTTCCTTCATTTCTGTGAACATACAGGACAAAAGCTACTTTGAAGTCTTTTGTCACTAAATCCAGTATCTGGTCACTCCCACAAGCAGTTTCTATTGTCTTTTTTTTTTTCCCCTGGTGTGTAAGTCATACTTTCCCATTTCTTTATAGGCCTCATAACTTTCATAAGTTATGGATATTTGAGATTATATATTGCAGCAACTCTGGGCACTGGTGTCCCTTTCAAGGCTTGTTTTGTTACTTGCTTATTTTTTTGGTGTCTGCTGGATTTTAGAGAAGTCCATTCCACAGCCCCCTCCCCATGCCCAAAACACACACTCACTGTCAAGCCTCTGGTGTTGCTCTTCAAGGAAGTGCAGATTTGGGGAATCCCGGAGTCATGCCAGAATAATGATGGTATTGGTTGGGCTATCTCTCTCTTACCCTCACATTGCCCAGCTGTTTCTACTCCTTGTCAGTTGTTTTCAACAATGCCCCAGGGCATGAAGTGCTCTATCTGCTACTTGAATCAAATTGTGACTCCTTTGGAGGAACAATTTCTGTTAATTTGGGATCTGATATTTGTTCTGACCCCAGAAGGACTCCTCCCAGCCGTCTTTATTCCCCCAGTTCTCTCCTAAAAACTGGCCTGCCTACAGTTTGTGCTGTGTCTTCATTAAATCCATGAGTCTCCCCCCAATTAATTACCTTTCCCTAAAACCTTCTCTGCCCTTCAGAGTGTCCTTAAGTTTGAACTTCTCCACACAGGACTGAAGAGATTAGGAGCTATCTGTCCTATGCTCTGTTTATCCCCTGGGCAAATCTCTGTTTATCCCCTGGGCAAATCTCTGAGTGACTTCTCTGGAGCTGGTGATGAGGAGGAGGGCAAGCTTGGCTAAGAGTGACACTTGGCTCTATGTGCTACGCCCCTGGTTGGGGTTGAGAGGGAGGTAGAGCCTGAAGTCTCCTTGACTTGCCCTTCCTGGTATGGAACCAGCACCTCACAAGCTCTGGCCAAGGCAACCCCAGGACTGACAGCACACAGCGCCCAAGGAAGAACATTGCCCCACAGGTGGGGTCTGGGCATAAGAAGGGAGTCCCTACCTCCCACGCCCGCTCACCTGGATCTTAGATGGACTAGAGTTTCCTCTTTGCTGAGCAGGAATGGTGAGAAAGGAAGTGGTCTTGATTCAAATGCTACAAATTTTCATAGGTTTTTCTTTCAAAAAGATGTTTTCTTTTCACTTGCTGTTTGACCATAGAACCTTCCCCAAAGGTTCTTAATGGTTGGGTTTTTAAAACATTTTCACAAGTTTTACTAGTGAGTGGATCAGTGGAGGTCCCCACGCTGTCGTTCCAAACGTCTCTGTTCAATCAATTGACCTTATACAACATTTGTAATTAATGAAAATGTAAAGTGACAAGCAAAAGATCTAAAAGACTTTTTACCCCAGACCTGATTATTTGCAGGTTTAGAACCTGAGGCCCCAGGCAGAGTCTTATCCTTATCCTCCTTCCTTTTGTTATGTCTCTCCAGAGTCGTGACATGCTTGGGAGCCCAGGTAGGCACAGAAGAGATGAGGCAGGTGCAGGCTAGGGGAGGATGATGAGAATCGTCATGTCGTCCAGCTCGTGCCCCCTCGTTCAACAAGGTTGCTCCCCCTTGGGGGTATTTTATTTATGTAGCACGGAGACCCAGCAAATGCCAGTTCAATCCAGCATCACAGCGAAGCCAATTCCCAGATTTCCTTAAAATTATTACATTCAGTCACTGCTCCTTCCATGTTATATTACTAAAGATAACTCTGCTTTGTTTGACAAAAATGCATCTGGAGTACAGAATCTTAAAAGAGAATGTGCCCAGATGGTAGCGATATTTAAGGAAATACAGTTTTCCAATTTGGGAACTTGTAACCCCCTCTGATTTCATTTGTATGATTTTTCAAACCCTCCTTTCGCCCATACACTGTTCAAGTTGCCAGGGGAGTTTCATGGTGTAGTCATGGTAACCATGAAGCCTCACTATGATACCCACCCCCCTCATACCCACACACACACACAAACACATGCACACACTTGACATGCTTTACCCACCAACCACAACTCAAACTCCAAAACTCCTTTATATCCTGAAAATGAGTTTAAAATAACAAATACCAAAAGTTGTATGAACCACCACATGTTGTGTTTTTGTCACTATATCTAATTACTATTCTCACCAAAGGTAAAAAAAATATATAAATGGAATTTAGTAGCAGATTGCTTGCTGTTGAGGATTTCCTTTTTAATAGGAGGAGAATGGGGGATTTGTGCATTCCCCGCTCTGCTTAGGAGGAGAGCTGAAATTGAAGGTGGCTTTAAAGATATGCCCCTTCCTGATTGTTTTTACTTTCCTTGCCGTAATAATTATTCTTGGCTAATAATGTTGGTTTTTAAAGCAGGTAATTAGTGCTTCCAACACTGTAATTGAATTCTCTGAAAGCCAAGATCTGCATTCAACGATCTGGGTCCCAATTATTTGACCAAGAACTAAATCTCCAAGACAAGCGGCAAGAATTCCCCTGCAATTGCTTTGGTCAGGCCACAGCTGGTGCGATGTCCGGTGCTCAGGAGACCGATTTCAGGGGAACATTGATGAATAGATAGGCATTCATGGGCCGCAGATCAAGCCCATGTGCAGATCTGGAAACCATGTCTTAAAACTAAGCCCAGGGGAAACTGAGAGTCTTTGGTCTGGAGAAACGTGTATGGGATTTTAAGTCTGAAAGTCTGTGTTTTATGGGAAATGGTATCTGAAGAGCAAGGAGACTGAAGAAAGGAGTGTCCGTAGCCAGGGAGAAACCTGCCCTAAGCATGTGCTGCCCCTCCAAAGCAGAGGAGGGGGAAAGTGTCCTCACTGTTTATCCTGACGCCCTTCCTAACCCTGTTCTCCACAATGATAGGTTGTGGATAAGAAGCCTTCCCAGGGGGATGATCCTTATTTCCTTCTCACTCGGTTTATTATTTTCCTCGCCTGTGTTAGCTTGGGGTAGAGCCCAAGACAAAGGCAGATGACACAAAGAGGCATCTGCAGGGACACCTGGGTGCCTCAGTTGGTTGAGTGTCCAGCTCTTGAATTAAGCTCCGATTATGATCTCGGGGTTGTGGGATCGAGCCCTGCAATGGGCAATGGGCTCCATGCTCAGCAGGGCGTCTGCTTGAGAGTCTCTCTCTCCCTCTCCACCTGCTCCTCCCTCTCTTCTCTCTTTCTTTCTCTGTCTCTCTCAGACAAATAAATAAAATCCTTTAAAAAGAGAGAGAGAGAGGGAGAGGGAGAGCATGCCGTATTTGCATTCTCTAACTGGCCCTCACTCCTGGGTGGCTTACTCACACAGGATCACCTGAGAAGTCATGGAATGTTCTCTGAATCATCCTCCTGGGGTCAGAAAGGGGAAAGTATTTATCCTCAGTTTCTGTCTACTGATGGCCCAGGGCTTCCCCTGCAGGGCACGGATTCCCCTCTACCTCAGAGCAGGGCATACGCGCGAGTACTAAGCAGTTCTTTGGGTGTGCCGTGCTTGGTGTCAGAAATGCCAGAGGCAGTAGCAGGAGGTCCACAGCAGGGATCTGAGGGAGGTATGGCCAGGTCACACCTGAAGGAAACTGCAGGAAAGCCTACATGAATTGATTGCCATAGCATCATTAACTAAAATGAGGCAAAGCCAAGAGGATTCAAAGTGGCACCCCAGACGTATACCATCACCCCGTCAGAGGAGTCATGATGAGGGCAGAGGATAGGCAGACACCGTTCTGGAATGCTTGGTCATTCCTTGGGCATGGGGTATTAAAGATCTGACTGTCCATCCCTGATCCAGGGATGCAGATGCCCATTTCCCTCTTTAGAATTTTCTCCAACTACTCTACTGTGCTGGAGGTACACCCACTGGAAACTGTCTGCAGCCTCAGACAAAAATCCGGTCTCCCTCTGATTTGTTGGGATGCACGCTGATGACCTAAGCCTATAATCTGTGATTCTGCATCTTTTCAGATTCCCCCTATTGGAGGAATCAGAATTTCTGAACCTGCTCTCCTTCTGTCTTCCTAGAATTTCTCAGAATGACCTCTTTTTTGCTTCTGTGTGCACCACCTGCTGTCCCTTCTGACCTGGCCTCAATCCATGACCTGGCCTCAATCCATGTCCTGGCCTCCTCCTCTCCTTCTGTGCTTTTCTGTGCCCATCACCTAATTCATTCTGTCTGTCTATCCTCTTGATCCTCTCTCCTTCAGGCTAGTTTTCCTGGGGGAAAGTCCTCTATGCAGTGAAAATTACACCAGAGAACTTCATGCATGTGCGATACTGATTTTTAAGCAAGATTATGTAAATTGTGGCTAGTCCATTATCTTGCTTGCCAAAATCCCTTCAACAAAATCATGAAGTTGAATTTCTTTAATATAAGGCAAGCCAAAGAGAAAAAACAAAAAGGAAATACGTATGATCAAATCATGAAAACGTGATTCTAGAACATTCTATTGTGTCTTGGTCTCTAGCATTACATTCAGACTCAATGAGACCATAACACCAGAGTTTTTGAAGAGACATCAGTTTCCTCTAAACTTCACTATGTCTTCTTACACCTGTTTTCTATGTAGGAAACCTGAACTTCCCTCTGTCATTCTCCACATGGCACATGGCCTAGGTCTCTAAGTTTCCTATAAAGTGGGTCACATTTACAGTAATTGACAATGTCTCTTCAAATTTCCTCCAGGCTGTTAATTTAGGATTTCAATCACATTAAGAGTTTCACCTGCTTATTTCTGGAAGTCCACCTGGTTATTTCTGGAAGAGGTGCCATATGTTTGCATATAAGTGCTTTTCTCAAGTTCATTTGCCAGCTTTGGTTCCCCACTTTGATGGGCAGCCCTCCACAAAGCTGTCCCCAATAGCACCATTGCTGGGGTGCTGCTCTCAGCCCTACAGCTTCCCTTTCCTTGTCCCCCACCCCCAGGGCTCCCACAGAAGTCCAGGAAGTAGCCACTGACCGATCTCTGAGATAGCATTGTCTTCCCCACCCTTCTTTCCTCCAGGGATGGTACACACAACTGTCTCTGTTTTCTCCAGCCAAAAAGGACTCTGCTGTTCAGACTAAAGCCAGGAATGTCCATTTCATGATATACACCAGGACTCACGCTCAGACATATTTCCAGATCATTCACCCGTCTGTCTTTTCTGGTCTCCTTTCACTGTGTGTTCATCTCTAGCTGTGGAACATTCTGCAAACGGCATGGTTTCTTCAGGCCAGGCTTAGTGTTCTGTAATTTTTCTACACACTTACTGGTACTCTTTCTATCCGTTGGCTTCAGAGAATTATTTGTACTGAGTAGATGAAACAGGAACCACTTTTTTCCCCCTTAGAACTACAAATTCAAGGGAAGGAAGGCAAAAGAAGGAAGCAACTAACACTTACAGACATTGGATGAGAAAAAGGAGGCTCAGAGAGGTCTCTCACTTGCCCAAGCTTACCCATCTAGTAAATGAGAGAACCAGGATTCGAACCCTGGGAATTTCTAGCTACACACATCTCTCTCTCTCTCTCTCTCTCTCTCAATTTCTGGCCTCTCTGTTGATCTACTTTTATAGTTTTCATGTTATAGCTAAATGAAGCTTCCTGTCACTATTTTGTAAATATCTCAGTTAACATCTGAACATAAATCTTGTCCATAGAAACTTCATTTTTCTTTTTTCCTTTAAGCTAGCCCTGAGCCCAGATTTCAGATTTCCCTCCACATTACACTGACAGTTCACCTACTGCTTTTTCCTTCAGCAAAAGCCACAAAGTATATCCTGTCAAGAATCTCAAAATGAAACACACATGCATCTTCTTCCTCTCATCCTACCAAGAATCGCACTCAAAAATTCTATCTCTGGGGGCGCCTGGGTGGCTCAGTGGGTTAAATAAAGCCTCTGCCCTCAGCTCGGGTCATGGTCTCAGGGTCCTGGGATCGAGCCCCACATCGGGCTCTCTGCTCTGTGGAGAGCCTGCTTCCCCCTCTCTCTCTCTGCCTGCCTCTCTGCCTGCTTGTGATCTCTGTCAAATAAATAAGTAAATCTTAAATTTTTTTTTTTTATAATTCTATCTCTGTTTTGTTTTGTAAGCATCCCCTAGGGGATATTGTTCTTACTGTAGAAAGTCAAAACTTGGAGGGGCCTCCCACCAATTTCTCTATGTCTTCTATCTTAAAGATGAGGAAATTGGGATTAAGCAACCTGCCCAAGACCTCACAACCTTTTCCCTCGATCACGCAAGTTAGGAGTAGAGCCAAGAACCTCTGGGCTTCCAAACTGAGCTTCTCCTAGTGCATCTGACCACCTTTCCACGGATCAGTTGTGCTGGAAAGATTTGCTCTCATGAGCTCATTTAGGGCAGTGGCTACATGTTTTTAAACATGGTTAACGTCAGGGCCACCTCCCATAGGAAGAAGAGCTCCATCTTTGAGTAGACGCATTATGAATATAGAAAACACCACTCACTTCTGCATTGTCATTAATAACACCTCATCTTCACAAGCTCCCAGGCACACCCTGAGGTTCTGCCCATATGAAATCGCCCAGCAACAGTAAACGGGGAAGTACTCGTTAAATAAGCATGGGTTAAATACCAGCGGTCTGCTAGGATGGTGGTAGGTGTGTCTACACGGGCATTTAATAAATGTTTGCTAAACCTGATCTAGACAAGTCCCCCACCAAGATTAGGAAAGTCTTTCTATGTCAGGCTGGGGTACATTACACATGGTTGAAGAGTACCCTGTGCCCCCCAGCAAATGTGTTCTGGAATCATCTCTACACTTGGATGCAACTTAAAGAAAAGAGGGGAAATATGCACGGTTTTGCAAAAGCGGTCTCATTCCACTTGACAGAGACACTGGGACGAAAGGCTAACCAGCCCTGGAGTACAAAACTGTTTTGCGTCTTCAAGGTAGTTACCGCCCTCTAGTG
This sequence comes from Lontra canadensis, assembly GCF_010015895.1. Lineage (NCBI taxonomy): Eukaryota > Metazoa > Chordata > Mammalia > Carnivora > Mustelidae > Lontra > Lontra canadensis. The sequence continues at coordinate 3,299,599 of NW_022631122.1, forward strand.
TTGTAGGAATCAAGCAAATAGTGTCCATGGTAGAATCTGAATCCAACCTCAAAGTATTTTCAATTAACGGCAAGTCTCAGCAGCCTTAGAAGTCCTTGGAAAACACCACCAAGAAAGAGATGCCACACAGGGGTTGACCAGTTGCAGCCCCCGAGGTTTCTACACAGCCAATCCACACTGGTACTTCCACACTTCTTAAAATACTGAAATGCTTCTATACTGGATAGAAAAAGCTACTATCTTATGCCTCCCATACCCCCACCACTACCCCAGAACAAGGACTCTCCCTTGGACACCCCTCCGGAGGTCCCACCATCCAATAACGCTTTGATATTTGGCAAAGCAAGGGACCTCCAAGACCCTGACCCAGAGCTATGGGTGCAGTGTTAGGCCAGTGTTTGAATCTATCCAGGGATTAAATATTGTAAACGTGACACTTAACTGCTTCTCACCATCTAACTACCTTGATTCCTCATCTGTCCATTCATCATTAAGCAAGGAGTGTCTATGAAATAATCACTGTTCTGTGGCATTCTCTCAACTTTAGATGGCATCTAATTGGGTTAATTGTGTCCTGATCGTTTGGAAACATCTGCAGTCACTGACTAGTCTACCTCCAGGCTTCTTTGGGAGCAATTCAGGGGGACAATTACACTATACTCTATGCCCAGTGATGAGGGACCAGTCCTTGGCCTCACCTCGTAATAGCTCTTTGGTCTTTGGCGAGTTGCTCTGCCTTTCTACACTTCAGGTTCCCCATTTCTCAGGGGAAAAAAACCAACACTTACATCATTAGGTTATTATGGCAATTAAAGGAGGTAATATTTATCACATTCTTTGTCATACAGTTAAGTCCTCAAGGAGGACTTGCTAATATGTGGATCACAAAGTAGGGGAGGTTAACATTTTCATCACCAATCACCAAATCAAATGTTTCTCCTCCTTTAATACACTGAAGAACAAAAACGCTTAGGTCATCAGAGCAATTCCACTTTCCAGGGACGGTCAGATGGAAAACACTTAAAGACACAGGGAAACTAGAGCGTGAAAAACAGGGAAACAAAAATGGCTCTGGTCACTCCGCACTCACAGTGTGAGCTCAGTCATTCCGTGGACACATTCTCTGCACATGGCATTGCTGACAGACGTATCCCAACAGCTCTAGATGGACATATGGCAGTGGTTTATCCAGCCAGTCGTCAAGTCACCACAACCCTTGGTAATGGATCCCTCCACCCATCACATGCAGATTTCCTTTTCATGGTTCACAGCACGTGGCTCTGTGCTCCTCATGGCCATGGGTGGAGGACAGGTCAGTATGACACAGGTCTGTGAAAGACACCTGACTTTTTATCATCTCAGCTTGAAGGTGGTCTGCAGAAAGACGGCAGGCTTCCAGAGAAACCCCCTTCCTCCACTGGTTGTGTGTCAGTGTTTTGCGTCAATAGCAATGGTATTGGGAATGCCTTCTATACCACAAAGTATTCTTTACAGATCTTAGAGCACTTTACAGAGACATCAAGAACACCTGGCGAGATTGCCTTTATCTTTCTCCCAGACACCCCTGTTCCAGGAGCAAATTCCCATGGCGGACATCAGTGCCTAACCTCTATGCCTGACAGGCTAGAAAAAGTGTCCCATCAAGTCAAGGGACTGAAATAGCCGCAGTTGTAGCAGTGGCTGTAGAAAAGATTCAAAACTGCTGGCCAAACATTCAGGAAGACCACAAAGAGTCACCCACATCTGAATATTTTGACCTCTCCCCCAAAATGGCGTGTCTCTCAGGCCCCTCTCCCTCACCGGGGAATAAAAAGTCTTAATCCTGCATCATTGTTCTATGGGGCTTGGACTTTCCAAATATAACCTACTACTTTGAAATAGAAAAGGGATTCATAAGCACAAATCTGTATGGAAAGATGCAGCAGGAAACTTCCTAATACCTCAGCCCGCTATATGTGCGTCACCCATCACATCAAGAACAGAGAAGGGATAACAAAAGATACAGACACTCCCTTCATCCTTCAGGTTTGGGGGCCTCCTGGATTCGGATGGAACAAAAAGCTGGGGCCAAATCTCATGCAGAAAAATAACCTTATATACTTCTCCATTCCTGAGGCCAGAAATGGACAGATCAGCTACTTTAATGTTTGACCCTATTTGAAATGGAGCAGAATTGACAAATCTGTATTTAACTACTTGATCAGGGTTTCACACGTATACATTTTAAAATATCTTTTAGATGTCATCCCTTATGTGAAAATAGCCCAAATCAAAGATGTCTAATCCATGGCATGTACATTAAACAGAGTTTTCATATCTAGATACTGTGCGAGGTGTGTTTTTTTTTAATTTTCATATGTCACCAATACCTCCCCCTTCCCCAAAATGTAACTTTAAATGTGGAGAGCTGTCTTGCAAAATAATGTGTTAAATGTTTTAGATACACATCAATACCCTTTTTATGCTTCACTCATGACAGTCTGAGTTCTAACATGCATCTCAGCAATGGATAATCTATATTCTGTTTGCAAATCTTTGGGGGTACCTGGGTGATGCATTCAGTTGAGAGTTTGACTCTTGGTTTCCGCTCAGTTCGTGATCTCAGGGTCGTGAGGTCATGCCCCAAGTCTGGGTCTGTGCTCAGAATGGAGTCTGCTTGGGATTCTCTCTCTCTCTCCTTCTGCCCCTCCCGCTCATGTTCTCTCTCTCTCTCCCCCAAATAAATAAATAAATTCATCTTTAAAAAAAAATATTTGGTTTATAGATTTTTTCCACTGTAAAATATATAGACTTTAGGCTTTTGTAAATTGTCCCTATGAAAATCATCAGTATGAAGACCAGCAAATCAGGATCAGTGATCCACTCCAAATATTTGTTCACCTTGGGTTTTCTTGACTCAAACTGACAGCTCTGAAAAGAAGTCTGTATCATAAAACATGTTTTAAAGTTCAGTTTTATCACTTTCAAGTATTTTTGAGATTGATGGAATTTTCTTTACAATTTTTTAGGAGAAACACATTAATAAATAAGAGTCACTTCTAATGTGTCCATCTTTAGCTTACTACTTGTTTTTCTGAGTATTTTTGAAAGCAGTCTTTGTGATATAGTTCAAAGTCTGAGTTCCCTGCAAAGACATTTTTATGGGTCTTTTGTTGGTGTCCTAATGAAATCACACAGGCTGATTTTGAGAAATTGGAATAACTGAGATTATATATTGTATATAAGAAGTGGAGGATGGGACAGGGGATTTGAGTGACAGTCACTAATCTAACAGACCCGCCCCCACCCTTGCACAGCAAAATTATCAAATGTGGCAGCCACATTAACTTGGGTAGAGGACAATCCCTTTCTGAAGGAATAAATATTTATCATCTCTGAAATTTTAAAAATCATTTAAGCCAGCAGAACCAGAGGTGCACAGACAGCTAAGTATGTGTTTCCGGTGAGGTGACAGGGACTCAGCTCCGGGCTCAAAATTTCCAGAATGTGTACTAACAGTCCTGCTAAGGAGAGCCCCTCTTCATTCTGTAATTAGCAATGACATAACTTTCATTTCTTCAGTTAACCTTTGTGGATAGCTCTAGTCTCTGTTTCATGTCATTAATCTTTTTAGGAACTTCATTGCTGTCACCAAAACCATGCATATAAATTTCCTCCCCATACTTCTGCAAATTAAATAAAATGTGCTTTAGGCTTGCCTCAAATGCCAAAGGATTTATTTCCAAAATATTCCTAGGGCTATGTCTGAACACAGCACAGCTACCCACAGAAGCACAAAGCATTGGATGGGGTCAAGGAAGAGGGGACCACTTAAAGATAGAGACCTGTGACCATAAGACCCATGGGACCCATTCTGTAAATACATGTTGAATGAGGTCTAAGTAAAGAAATTTATCCCGCTCTGCCTTTCTCTTACTTAAAGGAGAAATCTCTTCACCTTTTTCAAGAAACATTTCCAAATCAAGTTCAAATTGATCATCAGCAGGTCAGGGTCACACCTAGGTGTATGTCTTTATTACTTCCTGTGCACCCCTAGATTGGAGAAAGCTTTGAGTAGCAAAGAGAACCAATATAAGGTCTAATGGATTATAATATGCCACAAATATATCTACATCTGTAAAAATCATTACATCATGGAAACAGGAAAAACAGCTCATCAGCCCCAGGTGAAACTATGTCTACCCTCTGGTGACCCTAGGGAATTATTAGAGGCCTACAAAGAGACATGGGCCTGTCAGTTCAAGGCCTGAGTGAAACCAAGCAGTTTCTAAGGAAGGGGGTAGTTTTACTGATGTTCTTCAGTTACTGATGCACTGCCACTAGTTGACTGTCTCTGAACTTTAGGAAGATGGCGATCATTTTTCATGAGCTGCTAGTTTTTGTGAGTTTCTGTTTGGGCTGGATTTAAGTGATCAGGGTAATAGAGCTTCCCACAACAAATCAAATTGGCAGGCTGTCAATGCTGCTCAAAATATGGCCCAAGGAAGGACACCGTCCACATCACCGGGGAGTTGTTAGAAACACGTGTTCTCTGTTCTCACCCCAGCTGGGGTGGAGCCCAGCAGTGTGAGTCTGAATGCCGCTCCAGGTGATTCTGATAGACACTAAAATTCAAGAAGCATCAGCCACCCTATCATTTCTCTCCTCCTCCCTTAACGCTAGGATCCTCGATTTGGAGGAAGGATGGTAACGTTCCCAGGTTAATGACATATTTTCCAGTCATTTAAGGTCGATGATATACATATGGCAGGAACTAGAAGGAAGGTCTAAGAGGACAGTTTCAAGGGAAGAGGGCTTAACTGGGAGGTGCCACCCCTTTGCCCTTTGTCCTTTCTTTTGCTTCCTGCCTGAACTGTGGATATGAGGACCAGCAGGAAAATTGCCATCCTGGTCCCTGAGGCAGCCTCATGGAAACAGTGCACTAAAAATTGAGGAAGCCTAAAGTCAGGAGTCTGTTCCCAAGAATCCAATCACAAAGCAGATGTACTAGCTATGGCTTTCTTTCCTCCAGATTTCCTTAATACAGGAGAGAAATAAAACTTGAAATTATTATGAATGTACTGTAAACCTGCTGGTTGAGGTTTTCAGCCATATGTTATCCAACCTAATCCCAATCAAACCCCAAAGATTGAGTCAATGTTGGTTCAGATGCCCCCTAGATGAGCCAACCGTAAAAGTGGACACCCCTTTCCTGGGACTACGGGGAGCCTTGCTCACTACTCAATGCCCTGCTTGCGTTCCAGGCCCTCAGCCCTTCTTCCACGTACAACCCTCTGCAAAGTCAGTGAAGTAAAAACTGAGTACTTTCTGGAGAAAACTAGTTCAGGTGTCTTTTCCTTTACCTGGTTTATGAAGATAAGAAATGAGTACACTCTTAGAGGAAAAGAGAAACAAGAAAGAAAACAATGAGATTCAGAAATCCACAGTTGGCTGGTAGGGAAATGAGAACCTTCTTACAAGCAGAAGGTATATTTTACCGATGATAAGATCGTCGCACACTGTTTTTATTGCCAACTTAATAACCATCCTGCCCACTTGCCATTAAGTAGAAGGAAGCAGGAGGCAGGACTGTGACCAGGGTTTCCACCAGTGGATCCCAGGCTTAGCATGGAGCCTGGCCCACAATATGGGCTCAGTAAGGATTTATTGAATACATGAATGAATCAGTGACTAGATGAATTAATAAATACCAATCTTTTCATACGATGATCCTTCCACTTATTCCAGGTGAGACAATCAAGTGAGTTGTCTATGAATGGCCTCTGGGAATGGAGGATTAATGTTTGTCTCTTCATCCCATCCCTCAGAGACTCAATGGGAGGTCCTGCAGTTAGGAAATCACGGACTGAGAGTTTACTCCAGAATTATAGAGAGAGCATCACTGCAGGCCTTGTAACCCGCTCCCAGTGTTACGCATCTCCTTGGTCATATCATCATTTGCTCTCTCAAGGTCCCCGTATGCAAAATAAGGTGAAAGAAATGGTTTTCTACATGTCAACCCCAACTGATCCAATCCACTTAGGAATCCAGAAGACACCTTAGCATCTGGAAATAACCTCCAGCCTCAGTTCTTAAAGGTTTGTTTATAATTATTTTTATTATTATTTTTACTGAGCTAATACAAGGTAGCAGGGGGACCCCGGGAATGTGGTTATTTGTCACATGACCTCAGGTACATGTGCTATAAACTTCACAAACAGGCATACCGCTTTCACTAATTATGTCCAATAAAACAGAAGGTCAGAAATTAGCATCAAGAGATGACACAACACAGTTGAGGCTGTTAAAAGTAACAGGTCCCCAAATGGGCATCATAAAATACATCATGAACTGTGAATAGCTTTGCCTCACGAAGGAGAACCTCAACCTTCCACGCCACAAGGATGCCATCGGGAGTCTCTCAGGGTAGAACATGAAATGAAAAATAAGTGGCTGGCCAGGAATGCTGTACATTATCCCCCAAGGACTTGCCACGGAGACTATTTTTAAAGAAACATTGATCTCAGCAGGCATGACAGCATTTAAGAAGTGGCCAGGTATACCAGCGTCAGGCAATCCTTCATGGACGGGGAAAGGCTGCAGAGTCTGGCTGCACCCTTTACAAAGGCTGATATGATGGATAAGATGGGAACTGCCCTTGGTTGGTTAGGTGGTTGGTTTAAGGAGCCATAAAGGTCACGCAGAAGTTAGAGCTTGAAAACCAAATGGAATCGACCCCCGAATTATGGCAGCCACCTCAACACTCAAAAATTAATCAGACATGAGATTTAAAAGATTCTTCTTCACTACAAATGCAGACTCTAACTGCTTTGTAAATTTCTTCTGTGGTAGCTGCTCATTAAATGGTATCATCCCATTGAAAAATAACGTTACAAGGGATGCGGCCGTCTCTGTTTACACACTTCCCTTGAACTAACCAAGCCACTGTATTTCATATGGCCAGAATACGGAAAGTCTGTTACAGCTATGTTACATTGGGCTTCTCATTATTGATGCAGCCTTTATGTTAGGTAACTCCTAGAAAACACTGAGAGAAACGTTAATACACAATAGTATATTTATATATCTACGGGGATCAAGGTGTCAAATCAGAGTTGACATGTCTTCCTTCCCTGTAAAGAAAAAAAGAGTGAATAAAGAGGTAGGAGACAAAAGAAGCAAAGTCAACATTTTAACCATTTCAACTGATCTCAGATCTAAGGTGGAAAGGTGTAATATTTACTCTTTCCTCCTGTATACCCGTTACTCCAGAAAACAACCACAAGAGGGCCTGAAGCTGTCCTGGGACCAAAGTGTCTCCCCAAGGCCGAGAAAATACTCCATGGGGTCATCATTATCTCGCTTCAGTTTTTGGAGATGTCTGGTAGGGAACGTGTGGCACTTGACAGCACTGAGAACACTGCAAACCAGATTGAAGCATGAGTTCTTACAAACTGATGCTCACTTGGCCTCAGCCAGTCCACCTGCAGGGACAAGAGCTCATAGCCCACTGTCCCATTCTAGATCGTTCCAGTGCATGAAACCTTCCTTTTCTGTGTTGTCAAGACTCCAGCCTGTTGTTGACCCTTCCCGAAGCACTTTTCCTGGGTTCCCCACCCCACAGCCCCCCCCCCCCCCACTCATGTTCCAAACATCTCAGCAAAGAATTTACTTGGAGCACTGAAGAGAAACATACTCGACATCCACTGCATGCCCTAATTCCCATGCCAATGACATCTGTTTTCAAAAGTCCTGAACCAAGACATAGCATAGACTTATCATGGGAACTGACCAGGATAACAAATACAGATCATGTTTTACAGCTAAAAGAAATAGAAAGAATATACACTTTGGAGAACTGTGACTACACTTCCTCATCCCTTCCTCAATCACTCATCTTGTCCACTGTGTTTTATTCTTGCCTATAAAGAGAACCCCAGAGACCCGGAATCCTTCTGTTGTTTCTGGGGGAGTAGCAACATCTAATGCTGGTACCCACGGTGGTAAGCTTGATTCACAAGTGATCTGTGTAAGAGAAAAAGTAACTACTCCACCTACACGAAGAAAAGTGCCTGGGTTAAATGAACTGTACAAGGTGAGTTTGCAAAGTGCATCCTCCTGACAGCAAGTTAAATGGCTATAAGATATTGTGCTTGCATTTCATTCAATCAGACCCAATTTCCTGGGACCCCAAACAGCAGCTCCTCCCAAAATATGGCTAAAACACTGGCAAATATTTGCAGGTACCATTTCTGCAAATTAAACCCAGATATAGTTATGTACAAAGTTAGTTTACAGAATACCTATCACATTATGTTTCTTTGAATAGATCAAAACAGGAATAAATAGCATCCTTAAATTTACCACCTAATCGTCATGGAAAACTTAGGACACTTGGTTGAGGGCAGAGCAGATTTCTATAGATATTGCTCAAATATTTGGCTTTCTATATTAGAGTATCTTCAATGCTATTGTGCCAATTTTGAAATGGAACATGGGCTCAGTGATACCTTTAAATGCAAAAATATAAGTATCCTGTAGTTCAAGCCCAATATTTATGACTCTAACTTCCTGGCAAGTCAGTTTGTTAGGTCACCAGGCTCTGAGGAATCTTATGGAGGAGGAACTTAAATGTTTCTCACCCTCAAATTCATTTTGAAATGCAAATAAGTCCTTTCACCTCGGTAGGGGGAATACACACTCCTTGCTCAGCGTGTGCACCCACTAGAAGTTGTGATCCTTCTTCCCCTGCTTTGGGCTGGGGAGACCCAAAGCCAAGAACACAGCTCTGGGATTCTGAAGGTGATTCAGGACACCCCCAAATCAGTCACCTGAGTTACAAACATATTGATGGGTCCTAAACTAGGAGTCACAAAATCAACTTCTCCTGTGTCCTCTGGACAGTGTCCTCTGGACAGTGTCCTCTGGACAGTGATAGACAGGAAGCATGGGTGCATTCAAGGTTCCTGGATAAGGGTCTTCCAACATCTTCTTTCCCCAGAGGTTGTTCACATCAGGACCTGTTCTCGGGTCTCTGGCAGCCGAAGAGCAATCAGGCCACCCCCAACAAGAGAAGCAGCAGCCAGAAGAATGGGGACCACTTTGGTTATCCCAACAAAAGAAGAAAAAATGGTGTTTCCCAGGATGGCACCAAATTTGCATAATCCATTAAGGATGCCAAAGGCTGTCGCCCTGTAAAAGAAGGAGAAAGTAAATCATTCTAAAAGATGAACCAGACCTCCTTGGATGAACAGGACTGGGTCCTTTCTTTCCCTTGTTGTGAGGGAATGTATAGTGAAGATGTGGGAGGGGACTTCTGTCCCTAAACATAAAAGTCAAACATTCTCATTTTAATCAAATTTGGAAATACAGAATAACATAAAGATACAAAGATATATAACCCCACCACTGAAAGACAATCACCACTATTCACATTCTGGAGTATTTCCTTCACACTTTCTTTTTCTTTTCAAATGTAGACTACATTTCCCAGATTCCCTTGCTTCAGAGTCTGGCCATGTGACTGTTTTTAGCCAATGGGATATAAGTGCAAATGGCAGCTCCTGAGAAATTTCCTTGAGGGATGTCATGAGTGGTACTTTTTGCTCTCTTCTCTTCCATTTTTCTTCCTTCCATCCCACTTCCAAAAATGTAGATGGTCTCATCTTAGCCCATGGCAGAACTCATGAAACAGCGAACAACAAGATGAAAAGAGTCTGTAGTGCCTGCTCTGGACTTCTACAGGAGACAAAAAGGAAATGCCTACCTTCCCAAGGCTGCAGTTATTTGAGATTTCTGTCACCCATGGGAAAACCTAATCCTAATTATTATCCCCCAATTATACTTCTGAGGAGCAACTACTATTTTTTTAAAAGTTCATTTATTTTTTTTTTTAGAAATCTCTGCCTCCAACATGGGACTCAAACTCACCACCCCAGTGATCAAGAGTCACATATTCTACTGGCTAAGCCAGCCAGGTGTCCCCTCAGTGGTAACTGCTACTAATCATCTGTCCTTTCTTGACTCCATTTGTATACAGAGACTATACTCCCAGCACCAGCTAGCTCTCTTCAACTGAAGCAAAATATATCACAGGTTTATTAAGAATGTGTTTGCATTTTTGTACATTAATTTTTTTTTACATTTTTAATCACTTCATATATAACTAGCCCCAATCCCAATCTTTTTGTTTTCAGAATTTTCTTGAGTATTTTCACATGTGTGTTTCTCTACATGAAATTCCCAAAGTTGTCCCAAGTTTCCAGAGGGAAGGAAAAAAATCTCATTGAATTCTGAATGGATTTATTGAAGTTAGAAAGAAACAAAGGAAGATTTGAAATTTGTGTGAGAATAAATCTTCTTAGAATTTCATAAAGTATATCTTGACATATATATAAGACTTCTGTTTCATCTTTCACTAAAGCTTTATGGTTTTCTTCACATAAGTGTTTCATTTTTCTTATTATTCCTTATATTCTTACATTCCTAAATAGTTTAGGATTTCTGCTATTACTAAATGGAATTCAATTTTACTTTTAAATTTTTAGATACATTTTAAAATCCCATATGTTAAGTTAGTTTTATTATTGACCACCGTATCAAATTATTTTACTGTTTCTAGCAGTCTCTTTAGTTAATTGTCTTGAGTTTCCTAGATGTAAAAGCATATACCATGGAAATAATGATAATTTTCCTCCTCTTATTTTTTGTAAAACTTAGAAGCTCTTGGTTCAGGGGAGAGGGCCTCCAAATATGGAATGCTGTGCTTTGCCATAGCTCTCCATATTCTAATACCTCTGTCACCAATTTGGGGAATATCATTAAGATTTTTTTGCAGAATTTCATTTACCTACCTTCCACATCACTCCCCATGCCTTTTGACCAAAAGGCCACTTAACCTGCCATCCTTAAAATTCACAGCTCCCTCTCCATAAGGAGGGATAACTTCTGCATAATGGCTTTGACCCTATGCCTTTCAACCAAGCCTCTTCCCATATGGCTTGCACAAAAATAGAAGTAAATGCTCGGCATTCCTACCACATTCTCTGCAAGTGCCCTAGACCATCAGGCATCATCCCCACCTTTATCTGCACTTGCCTCTCCCCCACCCTTTGCTTATCTACTTTTTCACCTTTTTGCCCTCTCTCCCATTAGAGGCCTGTTATCACCTCTCTTCAGAGTGCATGGCACCTATGGTGTCCCCCTCATTCCTTTCTCCCAAACATGGTTTATAATTGTCCTTTGTATCTAGACCCTCTCCCCACCCCATCAGGCTTTAGCCTGCTCACCTCCGTACCTATGCCAACCCCCATGCGGGAGAAACTCAACCACCAAAGAGATGTTTGCTTTGTCTGTGAAACACCAGAAGACCAAGGTAGCTGTGGGGGAGGGTGTTGGAGTGGGTAGATTTCTGGCCAAAGAAGTCCGAACGAGTCCCAGAGGGAAACCCAGGGAAGAACTGACCTCTGGTTGGTGGGATACAGCTCCACCGTGATCACATCCAGAGCATTCCAGGCAGCAATGCTGGTCCCACAGAACAGGCACTGCCAGCCAATCATCGCAGACTCACTGTTGCCAAAAAACAGGAAGAAGCAGCAGACTGCCGAGATCAGCATAGAGCCACCTACAGGGGCAGGACGAGGGCAGGAAAAAACAAAAACAAAAAAAACATGAAACCTATGTCTTAGATAAGATTGTCACCCACTCCCATCTTCACAGATGCACCTGAAATAACAGGTTCCCTCAAGTCATAGGTCCATTTCTACAAGGAGAAAGCACGGCTCCCCACATGGTCCTCCAGCCATGGGATTAGAGCCTTCTGCATGTGTCATGTCACCAGGGTTAGCCTCCTGGAAGGATTTTGAAATCCTCACTCTGTGGTGCTGCCCAGCCCAGAATTACTGGGGAGGAGGCCGAGGAGGCATTCCTTGAAAATCTGTTATGTCCCAGACATTGTACTGGGTGCCTGAAATACATCAATATCAAAAAATCCTCATGGAGCTTACGTGCTATTGAGAACAGAACTGTAAATGGGCTGCAGAAGAAAACCTGAAGGGCCCTGCTGTTTATTCCCCATTTATCCCATCTCCACCCCAGACATCTGATCTACCTTCTCAGCCTTGCCCTGTGCCCTGAGAAGCTAACCCCCAGGGACTGCATACCTGTGGATCCCCTGTCAGCTGGGAGCAGATAGGGGTTGGAGTATTTCTTCCCGATTCACAGCCTATTTATAAGCCCTTTTTTGGCAATGGCTACATCCCCACGCCAGGACTATAGTTCCTTCCAGGAGCCTCTGCCTCCATGGTTCCAGCTCTCCTTGGGCTCTGTGAGTGCTATCTTCTCCCTGCAATCCTAGAGGCAGTACCTGCTGGCAGTTTCACTAGCATCCGGGTGCCTCTGCACCCACACCCCCTGACTCTAAAAGCCACATCCCATGCATAAAGTCTCTTCACTAGCACTATCTAAGGTGGATCCTTTCTCCCACCATTACTCTGACTGATACAGCTCATGATAAAAGTTCTCACTGAAAGAAGGCCATGTCAAATGTTGCCCAAATCCATTCCATCCAGCCCAGAAGAGCTTGGGGAATGTGGAATGGATGCAGGGCATGGACCAGGACTATGGTTGGAAATGCAGTGGGAATAGTCCGAAGAAAGAAACAAAGTAGCTTTCCAAACAACCAGCTGGGAAACAGACCAACGGTCCTTCCCAGGCATCAGGACCCTGGAGGTCCCGTTGACAGGAAGCTATGTTGGTGGCCTGGCCTCACCCACAAGGACCTCCCTGGTGGGGACGCCTCCGTCTAGAATCTCAGACCTGGAGTTGCCAACACTGATGTCAAACCCTGCTGGTGAGCTGGGACATGGTAACTGTCGCCTGAATTCTGCTGATTCTGGGAGGGGGCAGGGCTGTGAGCAGGTCACCTGGTAACATCTTTCCAAACAGCTAAGAAGGAGATAAACATCTATGGGGCCACAAGGGCCTTGGGACCTATACCACCTAAATGCATGCTTCCCTCAAATTGCCCAACCATGGTGTCTAGCTTACAATAAATGTTGACAAAAGTTTACTGAATACAAAACCTTACCATCGAATAAATCAAGTGACGGAGAACTGACCTCTCAACTGCATTAGTAATCCTACTATAGAGCCCTGTGACCCACTGTACTTCCACTCTGTTAACTCTCATTTCCCTTGTGATGGAGAGGCCTGAGTTCAAGTCCCAACTTCTTCCCCTGTGTGACCTTGAGCAAGTCTCCTAAACTCCCTGTGCTGCCTCACTTTCCCTCTCTGTAAAATGTTGACAAAAAATAGTACCTGCCTCACCGGAGTGTTAAATATATTAATATTTACAAAATGCTTGGCAGGAAGCCTGACCTATAATCCATGCTTTATAAGAGTTTGTTCAATGAAATTTCTAGTTTATGTCTGTCTCTTGCAATAGATCATTTGCTCTGTGAGCATGAGGACGCTGTCTGTCTCAGTTACCGCTGCCTTCTCATTGTGTGCCACACACACAGCCTGGCAGAGAATAAGTCCTGCATATATTACCGCTTATCGAGTGAAAAAATGAGAACAAACAGCCTCATCAGGAAAACTTCTACTTTGTTGTTAACAAGACATGACTTCTACCCTGGAAATAGCACAGCAGAGTACATTTTATGTCAGGGCAGATTCAAGAGGAATCTGTCTGAAGAAATAGTTCTTTTCATTCGTGGAAAGACTATTTCAAAACAGGTCACCTACATCCCATTGAGATATTTATTGAGCATCTAGTATGAGCCGCGAACTAAGAATATCACCGTTGGTCCGCCTTGTGCTAGACCTTCTACTAAAGAAGGAAGAAGGAACTGTCTGTGCTTTTAACAGTGCAGCTCAGAACCAAAATACAGACATTAATAAAAGAGTAGGCTACAAGAATGAGAAATAGTAGTTCCAGCTGTCCAGTTTGGGGAACGTGACAGAAATCAGTTCTGATCTGGGATACATTTATGATGTCAAGACAGGCTACTGTGGCTGCAAAGGGGATGTCTGCTCTCCGGCTGCCCTGCCCCCTCCCCCTGCCCAGCCTAAACTCCACCTCTATCGGGGAATATGTGGCTGTTCCGGGGGGCAGGCTACACCCCTGCACACGTGCATCCACCCCACCCCTCATAAACCCTGCCTTCCCAAGGATGTCTCAGGCTACCCCCAGGGCTCAGCCACAGTATTCGCTGTTCAACCTGGGGCTGGAAAGGTCAGGGGCAGAATGACAGAAACATCACCCATCTACTCTCACACACCTTATCACATTTGAGCAAAGGTTGGTATTACTTTCACAATTGGAAACAGAAGCTCAGAGAAGGAAAGGAAGGTGTGCAGACTCATAAAGCAAATGTTGGCGGAGATGGCCACCTAAGTCGGAGCTGCTGGTCTTGCACAGGGTATAAGTGGGCTGAAAAACTCAGGCATTGAGGACTGAGTCAACGCTGCCCTTCCTTCAGGGCTTCAGGTCTAACCAGGGCCTCACCTCTGACCCAGGAGACAGTTCTGTCTGTGACTGTGATGCCAGCCTCACCACATGCAGCATTTCTTGTGCTCCCCATTCTAAATATTCATGCTACTTTTACAATAATAATACTCCACGAGCCTCACATTGGCAAGAGCTCCCTTTGCGGAGCTCTGATTAATTTGCTCTTCTCTGACAAAACGACTATGTGATTTATTTTATTCCCCTTTGAGCTTCCCTGCTAGGGAGTTGGTATTAATTTTCCTGACCAGCTACATCCCAGAACAGACCCTTCACAGCATGTGTATCAGTGTGTTGTTCTTGTCCCCATGCTGGCCTTACAATTTATATATTCCAGTACATATTTTCCCTGGCCCTGGATGTATATGTTTTGTTTCTTACTTTCCATGCACAGCGTGTGTTTCTGTAGCAAACTTCTGTGAATCCTGGTGTGGTGAAGCAAGTCATACGTGAAAACTTCTACCATTTTGAGAACCTACAGGCACCAAGCGCTATAAGATGCTCTGGCTACATTATGCTCAAGCCTCACAAAACTCGACCAGCTAGTTACAGGTACAGATATGGAACCTGAAGCCTGGAGAAGTAAAAGAACATGTCTCAAGTCAGATAGCCTCGAGCTGATAGGACTCGGACATGTGTCTGTGCACCTCCAAAGCCTAAGTGTCATCACTATGAAATCATAATAAGCAATGCAATCTATTAAAAACCCATCAGATGAACCAATGTTCACTGAAGAGCATTTTTTTTTTCAATAATCTTACAAAGTGGGTAGAATGGGCATGTTCAATATACTTCTGAAGTGCTAATAGTGTGAGTGACTATCCAGGAATCGCTCAGTCAGGAAATGAAAAGGAGTCCCTGACCTGGACCATAGGTCTCAATGTACATCCATGGAGTCCGAGAGTTTTGGAGCCTTGTCTGCCTCCTAGGCTCTCCACCAGCAGATCCCATCTTACCTGTTTGGTTTCCAGTACAAGATTTATTTAAGAAAAAGAAAAAATCCTCTCCTTTAATACATTTTGAAAGCCAGGATCCTCACCTACTGGAGGAGATGCGGCGTCCCTAACTACTCACCGATCATCTTGAGCCTTCCAACTCTATCCATGAGCAGGGCAGAAATGATGTTGCCAGGCAGGACAGACAGACTGCCAAGGAAGCTGACGAGGTAAATCAGGAAGTCATTATCCTGCTCAAAGTCCATGTGGCAGCCCTCCTTCGGCGCCAGAAAGGTCGTGTTGATAAACCGGCAGTTGATAAACTTATGCTTGTAGAGGTCTGGGGAGAGAAGGATACCGTGGGTTCATGTACAGTGAACAGGGGCTGGGGAGAGATGGGGCAGAGGCAGGAATGGAGTCACACGTCTTCCGAGGGCAGGCTGCCCCACACATCTGGCCATCAGACAATCTCAAAGTCACAGTGACGTGTGGCCAGGTACGGGTGGACAGAGAAAACCCTAACAAGGTAATGACTGCTTCCACTTCCCATAAGCAAAGGGAAATGAAGTGAATGCCCATGGAGACGCACGTCTAAATACATCATCTTTCAACCAGGAAACCGTCTTGTTTCTTTCTTTCTTTTTTAATTGCTTTTTTTAAAAGATTTTATTTATTCACTTGACAGAGTGATAGATATCAAGAGAAAGAGAGCATAAGCAGAGGGAGCAGCAGACAGTGGGAGAAGGAGAAACAGGTTCTCTGCTGAGCAAGGAGCCCAATGTGGGGCTCGATCCCAGGACCCTGGGATCATGACCTGAGCCAAAGGCAGATGCTTAACGGACTGAGCCACTGAGGTGTCCCAAAACCATCCTGTTTCTATCAATGACATGACACCAGGGTCCACACCAAGGCTGGGCCATTCTTCCGAGGCTACCCAACTTACAGGAAGAAGAAGACACAAGAATTGGGTCTGGATTGAGGTGAAACATTCCAGAACCCATGCAGAAACCTGAACATTCTTCAAAATGAAAAACGTTTGTGGGGCGTCTGGGGGGCTCAGTCAGCTGAGCGTCCGGCTCTTGATTTCAGCTCAGGTCATGATCTTGGGATCCTGGGATTGAGCTCCATGTCAGTCTCCATGCCCAGGGACTGTCTGCTTGGGATTCTCTCTCACTCTCTCCACACGCTTGTGCTCCCTCTCTCTCTCTCTCGCTCTAAAATAAACAAAATATTTTTAAAAATTAAAATTAAGTTAAATTAAATTAAAAATAAAATTAAAACCCATTTGTTCAGTAGTTTCCACGGTAGGGAGCAGGAGAGATGAATATGGAGAGCATAGAGGATTTTTAGGGCAGTGAAAATACTCTACATGGTATGATAATGGTGGATATATGCCATTATACATTTGTCCAAGTCCAGAAAGTGTCCAACACCAACAGCGAATTCTCCTGTAAACTCTGGACTTGGGATGATTATGAGGTGTCAGTGTAGGTTCATCAATGGTAACAAATACACCACTCTCGTGAGGGCATGTTGATGATGGGGGAGACAGGGCTGGGGGACAGGAGCTCTATGGAAATCTGTACCTTCTTTCTAATTTTATTTTAAACCTTAAACATCTCCGAAAAAATCAAGTCTTAAAAATATATAAACCATTTGCTTTGGAGCTAGTTCCCAAGTCTTCTGACCCCTTCTAATACCCACTGTCCAAGCAGAAAGAGTGCCTAAGGAAGCTCTCGGAAAATCTGGGTTTCGGGACCTGGCTCTGCAGCTGAACCTCCTTAACCTTCTGTAACCTCCTCCTATAAAATTAGAAAAGTACACCTGATTCTCTCCATCACTTCCCAGCACTGACATTTCATGAGTACAGGTGTTTGCAAAAGTCCCCACATGATCATATGCAAAGAGGCATCATTAAAACTTGAAAGAAGAAATTAAAAGATGCATCCAGTTTTAATGACAAACAGGCAACGTATATGCCTTTTTAGGTTCGGGCTAAAAAAAATTACAAAGGTACATCTCATAATGGATCACTTAGAGATGGAGGGATATTTGGAGGTCAGAGAGTAAACATTTTGAGGCTGACCTCATGGAAGGAAAGATATTCTTGCATCAGCCATGGTGCTGAGGGTCAGGAGAAAGCAGTAATATTGGCACAATGCACAGAGTTCAGTGGACAGATCACAGACTTCAGAACCAAACAACTCGGGAATGAATCCACGCTCCCTCAGCTTGCTAGCTGTGGCCTTGGGCAAGGGCTTAAGCCTGGGTTTCCTGAGCTATAAAATGGGAGTAATTGTACATTTCTCACTGGAGACAATGTAGATGAAGCCCCTGGTAGAGCTCAGGTAGTTTCCTTATGTCTCAACTCCCCTTGGTATGTTATTAAACTATGATGAGAGTAGTAAAAGTGACGAGGAGTGATAGAGTGGTGGGATTTTGTGAAAATTTTTTAATCATGGAAGACTGAAATGGTGTGATTTGAAAATATGCCTCTGATCTCACTTTATGCACAAGGCTTGAAAAGATACAATTTTCCCTCTCCCTTTATTATTGTGAGAACATGAACCTTGAATTTTGCAAGATTCAAATTACATGAGGTCTTTGAGAAAGCGCTCCATGCATAAAATGCCACCTTCCTGAAATGTTGGCTTCCGAAAGGCTTCCCACTGAAGACCTGCCACATACGGCACTGGAGATGCTTGCGATCAGAGCACTCACCCAGAACTTTTGTTTCCACTTCACATATGATAACACACGCAAATTACATTGGTAAAGATGGTGCAACTAATCCGTGCCATGCCTCGGGCTAGAACCCATTTCTCCAACCTGATGCTCAATAACGACGTCCGTGTGTACCTTTCTACTCCTAAAGCTTATGACTGAGCACTTTGCTTCTTTTTTTTTAATTTTTACATATTTTTATAAACATATAATGTATTATTATCCCCAGGGGTACAGGTCTGTGAATCGCCAGGTTTACATACTTCACAGCACTCACCATAGCACATACCCTCCCCATTGTCCATAACCCCAGCCCCCTCTCCCTACCCCCATCCCCCCAGCAACCCTCAGTTTGTTTTGTGAGATTAAGAGTCTCTTATGGTTTGTCTCCCTCCCAATCCCATCTTGTTTCATTTATTCTTTTCCTACCCCCTCAAGCCCCCCACGTTGCATCTCCACTTCCTCATATCAGGGAGATCATATGATAGTTGTCTTTCTCCGACTGACTTATTTAGCTAAGCATGATACCCTCTAGTTCCATCCATGTCATCGCAAATGGCAAGATTTCATTTCTTTTGATGGCTGCATAGTATTCCATTGTATATATATACCACATCTTCTTTATCCATTCATCTGTTGATGGACGTCGAGGTTCTTTCCATAGTTTGGCTATTGTGGGCATTGCTGCTATAAACATTTGGGAGCACGTGAGCACTTTGATTCTTAAGTAAGGCCAGTCCACCCTTGATACCGTGCACCCACACCGTCCATGTTCTCACCTGTGTTGTAGAAGACGGTCGATTCAATGGTGCAATTTTTGAAATAGGTATCAGTAGATGTAACATCTTCAAAATAGCACTCGTCAAAGAATGTGTCCTCGAAGAGTACATGTTTAAAGTACATCTTTGTGAACCTGTAGGCAAGACATTAGTCCCTGAGTGATTGGTCCTGAGAGAAGCCTTGAGACCAAAATGGAAAGCACAGAAAGGCAGGAAAAGGAGAACTTCAAATGAAAGGGTGCTGAAACATTACTTTCCAAGGTTAGTTCCCTATTCCTTAGCTGGTGTTTACAAAGGAGGAAGGAGACTGGGAATGTGGAAACTTATCTGATCTGGGTAGACACAGGGGGTACGAAGCAGCAGCCCAGTGATTCCCAAATGTACTCATGGACCTTCTGCCTCAGACTCATTGAGATATGGACAAGCTACTGTGAAATGAAAATACCGATCACGTGGCACTTTATGAGGAGCTTTGAAAATGTACAGGTCCGGGGCTCCTGGGTGGCTCAGTCGGTTAATCATCTGCTTTTGGCTCAGGTCATGATCTTGGGGTCCTGGGATGGAGCCCCACCTAAGGCTTCCTACTCAGCAGGGAGTCTGCTTCTCCCTCTTCCTTTGTCCCCACTCTGGCTTGCACATGCACTTTCTCTCTCTTTCTCTAATAAGTAAATAAAATCTTGTTTAAAAATGCAGGTCCCTCAGCTCCTCCTAGTAGGCTTGGAAGCAATAGATTTGTGAGAGGCTGAGAATCTTCATTTTAAAAACTTCCCTGGGGCACCTGGTTGGCTCAGTGGGTTAAGCCTCTGCCTTTGGCTCAGATCATGGTCTCACTGTCCTGGGATTGAGCCCTTCATCGGGCTCTCTGCTCAGCAGGGAGCCTGCTTCCCCCTCTCTCTCTGCCTGCCACTCTGCCTACTTGTGATTTCTGTCAAATAAATAAATAAAATCTTAAAAAAAAAAACTTCCCCAATAAAGATTTGGAGCAATAAGCACTTTCATTCACACAGAGGGTAGAGTATTATTGGTGAAGCCTCTTTGGAGAACACTTTTGCAAAATTTTGAGTGCGTGATGGCATTGACCTAGAAATACCACCTCTAAGACCTGACCCTATCTATACTTGCTCATGCATTCAAAGAAATACATTCACAGATGCTCGATGCAACATTTCTTATAATAGAATTGATCACTAGACAGATGATGGGTGGGTAGGTAGACAGACAGGGAGATGCCCACATGGTGAAATACCATGTGGCTATTACAGTTTTTAGGTAAATGCCTTAATATGGAACAATCTTGAAGGTATACTGTTAACTGAAAAAAATAAAATGCAAGCTGTGACCATTCATGTAAAAAAGTATATGTACCATATGCCTCCAAATGAATAGAATATACCCAAGAGTTACACAAGAAACTGGTAGATGTGTGGCCCTGGGAAGGTTCAATGGGATAAGCTTCATTTTCCCTTTATGCCAAGCATACATATTACTTTTTCACGAAAAACAAAATGAGGATGGAAGCACCTAGTGACTATGAAGTGCAGGCACATCTGGGAGCCACTGGTCTGCTCCAACTCCTACATGAACGTAATAGGAAAAAACAATATTACATTCAAAACCATATACTGACCTACATTAACATCATCCTCTGCGGGACCTTTCCCAAGCTTGGCCAAACTTTTAAGCTAGAAGCCTTGGACCTGTTTCCATTTGTGAAGAATTACAACTCATTCATTTGTCTATTCATTTATTTATACACTCAGTCTTCAGCAAAACTTAGGTAAATGGTATTGGGGGCTACGCATACAGAGAGGAAAGACATGGTCCCTGCCCTTAAATCTAATTGGGAGGGGCGGGAAAAAAACCAACAAGCCAACAGACAATTCAGTGGGAATCACCTTGATACAGGTGGTACAGGCTGCTGAGGGTCATTGTCCTCTTCAGAGCCACCACATGATTCAGTCCATGACCACAGATGATGACTAGGTCTCCTTTCCCTTCATGCTATACTGCATTCTGCTAACAACCCTACTCTAGAGTCACCTGTCATGAGCTTCTGCAAAAAGACACCCCCACCCAGTAAGAACACCTAATCAAGTGCTTCTCAAAGAGAAGTCCCAAGAACACTTGCATCAGAATAAAACCAAAGGTTGTTATGAAAGATGAAGTTTCCTATATTCCTAGACCCCTTGAACCAGAACCACCAGAGGCAGATGCCAGATTATTTCAAAAATGTGAGGGTCATTGGTCTAGAGAAGCCAAATTATTTTACAGAATTTTTCGTAGGGTCAGATTTGCTACAGACTTATAAACAGGGGCCTCCAAAGGCTATCACTGCACTCTTCAGATTTCCATGGATATTGCTAAGACTTGTGCTACAGGAAGATGTCTTTGATTTCAAAATTAATGTAATTTGTATGCTGGATATGTTTACTCAGGAAAGCTATTCCTGGAGGCTGTCTTGGGTTTTGCCTTTTTAAATATATCCTTCTCTTTAATATAGCAATAGGTTGCTGATGTGGCCCTCAGATATATTTTAATGTTCTGCCAGGGGTAGGTGAGGGAGCAGAGACATAAATCATAAAGGGCCTGACGTAAGCAGACCTTAAAATGTATCTCCAAGTGAGTTATAAAAAGCCAAAGTTATAAAGAAAGAGATAAAAGGAGAAAGGACCAAGGCATATTTTATGAATCTTTATATAAACCATCCCCTAACTCTAATTTATATACTGAACTGGTCTGAGCCTCTTCATTCAGGAGAGTTCAAAGGCTGCAAGAAAAATTAGAGCAAGTGTCTTATGGAACTTGTCCTGTAAGAAAACAGGAGCCATTGGCAATGCAGAATCTATGGCAGGATTATTACACAAACACTTTATGTCAGTTACCCTTAGTCCCAATGGTTAGTCCACCAAATGCTAAACTATGCCAAAAATTTTATCTGTTTGGTCACTGTGTTTTACTTGATGGCAACCTCAAGAAGCTCAGTCTAGTGAAAGATAAATAAGAAAACTGATCATTAAAATTTAGTGTGATAATTATCAAGATGGAGGTATGTTCTTTTTTTAAAATTTTATTTATTTATTTAACAGAGAGAGAGATCACAAGTAGGCAGAGAGGCAGGCAGAGAGAGAGGGGGAAGCAGGCTCTGTGAGCAGAAAGCCTGATGCGGGGCTTGATCCCAGGACCCTGAGATCATGACCTGAGCCAAAGGCAGAGGCTTAACCCACTGAGCCACCCAGGTGCCCCTCCAAATGATGAAAAATTTTATTTCAAGAAGAATAAGAAGTATTCATGGACATACTGTTACCAAAGTCAATCCAACAGACTCTCTAAGAACCTACACACTCATGCCTCAGTGAATCTGCCAGTAAGCCCGACCTCCTTCCTTCCTTTTCTTTTACACTCCAAGCTACCCAAGTGCTGAAATCACAAGATCGCATCCAGTCTGTATTACAAAGATCCCAGCCCATGTACAGCCTTTGGGAATAAAATCTTAAGCAGAATTATAAAAATAGAATCGAGTATAAGAGAAAAGCTATTATTAATTTACAAGAGGAAAAAATAGAACAACTTCATATATAAATATGGTTGTGAACATCCTAGATGAGACATTAATTTAATGCTAAAATCCTTCCTTCAACTAGTAAGTGGATAAAAATGCATTACTACATTTATACCCTGGAAGAGTATTCTGCCATAAAGTAAACTGTTAAATGTGCAAAAACATGGATAGATCTAAGTACATAATGCTAAGTGGAAAAAATGAGATTAAAAAGCTTCATATTACAGGGTACTATTTATGCCACAGGGAGAAGAGCATTGGTTGCCAGGGACTGGGGGTGGAGTAAGGACTGACCATAAAGTGGCGTGAGGAAATCTGGGGAGTAATGGTATCTGGATTTTGGTGGCTACATGACTGTATGCCCTTGGCAAACTCAAAGAACTATACTATTAAAAGGGTGAATTTTATTATATAAAATCATAAATTATACTCCAATAAAAAGGAAGTCCCAACAAATTTCTAATAATAGCTATGCTCCCCCCAAAAAGTTCAAACACTGACTAGATTGACTCAACACTCCCACACCCTGTATGCGCTTACCAAAAGAGATGTACCCATTCTTAAAAAGGTCTCTACTATCCTACATTATCTGACTTTCAACCAAAAATTATAAGACACACAAAGAAGCAAGAGTGAAACAATATTATTTCAAAGTAATATTTTAAAAAAACAGAAGTAGAAGGGCACCTGGGTGTCTCAGTCATTAAGCATTTGCCTTCAGGTCAGGTCATGATCCCAGGGTCCTGGGATCGAGCCCCACATCGGGCTCCCAGGT
The DNA here is from genome assembly GCF_010015895.1 of Lontra canadensis. Classification (NCBI taxonomy): domain Eukaryota; kingdom Metazoa; phylum Chordata; class Mammalia; order Carnivora; family Mustelidae; genus Lontra; species Lontra canadensis. The sequence continues at coordinate 3,322,859 of NW_022631122.1, forward strand.
CACCGGGCAGTCTGCTTCTCCCTGTCCCACTCCCCCTGCTTGTGTTCCCTCTCTCACTGTCTCTCTCAGTCAAATAAATAAATAAAATCTTTAAAAAAAAACAAAACAGAAGTAGATATTACATCATTGCTGGAACTATTTGGTAATTTAATATAACTATCATTAGCATATTAAAGCCTTAATGGCAAAACTGGATAACATGCATGCATGAGGGACAGTTCCAGCACACAGATGCAAACTATTGGAAACAGTCAAAAAGAAATACTAGAAATTTCTTAAAGCAGTAAAGCAGATTAAGAATACCTTTGATGGACTCATCCGTAGAATCATCATATTTAAGGAAGAAATTACTTAGCTTAGAGAAGAGAAGTTTCCAAAATGAGAACATAAGGAGAAAAATAAAAGGGAAACCCCAGAAAAGAGGCTCCAAAGACTTTGGGAAACTATCAGACAATCAAAATTGTGATTGGAATATAAGAAAGAAAAGACAAAGAACATTTGGCATAAGACATATCTGAAGGGGTGCCTGCATAGCTCATTGGTTAAACAGTCAACTCTTGATTTTGATCTTTGATTTTTGGTCTCAGGGTTGTGCAGTCAAGCCCTGAATCAGGCTCTGTGCTCGGCTCAGAGTCTGCTTGAGATTTGCTCTCTCCCTCTCCCTCTGCCCCTCCCCCTGTTCACATGTGCACTCTCTCCCTCTCTCAAATGAATAAATAAATATTTTTTAAAAAAATAGATATTTGAAGAGACAATGGCTCAACATTTTCTAAATTAATGGAACAGGTCAAACCACAACTCTAAGAAGCTCATAGAACCTCAAGAAGCAGAGGAGAAGAGGAAGAAGGTACACCTAAGTACATTATACTCAAACAACTAAATACCAATTATAAAGGGAAAATTTGGAAGGGAACAAGAGGGAAAAGTCACATTACATTGAGAAAAACAAATTTAAGAATTTAACAGGCTTCTCATCAGAAATTATAAAAGCTAAAGACACTTGGGTGAAATATTCACATTTCTGAAAGAAAAAACTGCCAACCCAGAATTCTGTGCCAGCAAAAACTTCTTGCAAAAAATGAAGAATACTTCAAAGACAAACATTGACAAAATTTATTGCCACCATAATTGCACTAAGAAATAGTGAAGTTTCTCAAGCACAAGGAATATAATCTCTATTTACATTTGAAACTTGGATCTTCATAGAGAAATGAAGACCTCTAGAAATAGTTAAATTAGAGATATATCTAAAAGATATTTTTTTCTTTTTTAAATCACTCTAAAAGCTCAATGAGTGTCTGAAGCAAAAATAGTAACAATATATTATGTTCTTATAGCATATGTAAAAATAAAATGCATGACAATTGCATAAAACATTAAAGAAAATGAATGTGTTCTACTGTAAAGCTCTCACACTACACGTGAAGTTACTATATTATTTGAAGATGGACTGATTAATTAAAGATGTATATTGTAAGCTCAAGACAATCACTAAAATTTTTTAAAAGATGAGCAAATAATGAGCCAATAGTGAAGGTAAAATAGAATTATGAAAATAATCTAAAATAGAGCAGTAAAAATGTTTAAAAAAAAGAATAGAAGAAACAAAATAGCTAGCAAGACGATAGAAAAAGAAGATCCCAATTACATGCTATCTACAAGAAACCTACTTAACTCTAAAAACATAATAAATTAAAAGAAAAAATGGAAATAGTAAACACCAATCCAAAAAATACTAGAGATTCATGGGGTGCCTGGGTGGCTCAGTGGGTTAAAGCCTCTGCCTTCGGCTCAGGTTGTGATCCCAGGGTCTTGGGATCAAGCCCCGCATGGGGGCTCTCTGCTCAGCGGGGAGCCTGCTTCCTCCTCTCTCTCTTCCTGCCTCTCTGCATACTTGTGATCTCTGTCTGTCAAATAAATAAATAAACAAAATCTTAAAAAAAAAATACTAGAGATTCAGTATTTATCTGATAACATCAGATAAACTGAACTTTGAACAAAGAATATTTGTATTATTGTAAATATTGTAAATATATTTTATTGTTATATTGTAAATATATAATAAATATTGTAAAAACTATTATAAATATACACCAATTTCACTTAATCTTACATAATACACTAGCAAATCAAATTTGTCAATATATTGCCTTGAAAAATATAACAATGAGTATTGTTATCACATATGGAATCACATATGGTTGAAACCCAGAAAAACTATTATTTTACTATATCACGTTAGTAGGTCCAAAGAAAAAAAACACATAGTTATCATAACAGATGCAGAAAAACATTTGACAATTTCAATATACTTTTATGATAAAAAAGAATCTCAGTATACTCAAAAGAGAAGAGAATTTCCTTAACTTTCTAAAGGTCATGATTCAAAAACATACAGCACATGCCATACTTAAGAGGGAAACACCAAAAGCATCCACTGATGTCAAGATACCCATTAGAGCACTGCTCCTATCCATCACCAAACTGGAGGTCCTAATCAACGCAACACAATGAGAAGAGAACACAATTATAGTGGTAAGAAAGGTGGAGGTAAGACTGTCATTAATTTTTGTCAGTGTGTCTGCCACATGCCAAGCAAATCTAACCAAGAAGCTATCAAAATGAATGAAGAGTGGGGCCAATGTGTTAGATCCCAAAAAACCATGTATAAAGGAAAAAGGAGGAAGAGGAAGCAACACAAGTGGAGAGAAGCAAGAAAGGAGAAGGAGGAGGAGGAGAAAGAAGAGAAGGTGAATGTCCCACCCACAACACTACTGGAGCACTAAGGCATCAGCAAAAAGCCTCACAAAATACAAGATTGATTTTTTTTTTTTTTTAAGTAAGCTCCAGAGCCAGCATGTAGCCCAACTCCGGACTTGAACTCACAACTCTGAGATGACACCTAAGCTGAAATCAAGAGTTGGACCCTTAACCAACTGAGCCACCCAGACTCCCCCAGATGGGAACTTGATAGAGAATGTTATAAACTATTATGGAAGGACATCAAAGAATGCCTAATTCAACAGAAGAAATGCGATACACAACGAATGGGAGACCTTATATTCGAAAGATGTTCCCCAACGAAGCCAGACATTTTATATCATTCCAATCAAAATCCCTACCAGCTGTTTTTATTAGGATTTTAGAACTTGATCTTAAAATTCATCTGAAAAAGCACAGGGGCAAAACCAGCCAAGAAAAATGTTAAGAATGAGGAGGAAGACCCTAGTCCTCCTGGAAACACAACAAAACAATAAAGTTAACAGCAATGGAGTAAGTATGGCAAAGGGAGAGACAAACAAAACCATGGAACCAAACAGAGAGCCCAGAAACATGGTGACACATACGAGGAATCCTGACTTACCATAGCAGTGTGACTGCATACCAACAAGGAAAGATGGGAAATTTTACAAATGCATAAACAGTAGGTTATTCACACGGGGGGCAATATCAAAGAACTCCTCTCCCATAGACAGAGACCCCAACCAGGTAAATTAAGGCCTTGAATTCGAAAAGAAGCTTTAAAAAAGAGAAACAAATAGATGATGACTTTATGACCTAAAACATGAAGGATTTCTTAAATAAGAGCCAAAAGGCACACACCGGAAAGGGAAAGGTGACAAACTGTGCTTTAAAATATACAGTACCTGCCCAAGAAAGGGTTCCTAAAGTGAGCCACAAACTGGTCAGAGAGCCAAGGGGAGCCTGAAGAGGCACGATTGCTAAAATGTGATGTAGGGGCCTGGGTGTGATGCTGGGACAGAGAAAGAACAGTGGGCAAAAGGAAATCTGAGTGGGGGAAGGGGGAGTCCTGGGATAGAGCCCGGCGTTGGGTTCTCCGTTCAGCTGGGAGTCTGCTTCTCCCTCTCCCTTTGCCCCGCCACCCTGCTTGTGCTCTCTCTCTCTCTCTCAAATAAATAAAATCTTTAAAAAAAAAAAAAGGAAATCCAAGTGGAGTATGGACTTTCCTGATATGTCCTGATATTGGTTTAGTATGTAATCAATGTGCCTTCATCATATAAGATGTTATAATAGAACAAACAAGGTGCAGGCTATACCAGAAGCTCTCTGCACAATCTTTGCAATTTTTCTGTGAAACTAAAACTGTTCCAAAATTAAAAGTTTATTTTGATAAAAAAAAAAACACGGGAAATTTTCAAACATTATCATGGACACTTGTCTTTTACATAGAAGTTTAAAGAACTCGTGTACTACAGACTGAATGTTTGTGTCCCCCTCAAAATCCGTTAGGTTGTAACCTAATCCTCAGTGTGATCATATTAGGAAGTAGGGCCATTGGGAGGAGTTAGGTCATAAAAGTCATGCATGGGATTAATACCCTTATAAAAGGGGCCCCAGAAAGCTCCTTCCTGCATTTCTCCATGTGAGCACAGAGCAAGAGATGGCCATCTGTGAACCAGGAAGTGTGTCCTCACCAGATCTGGAATCTACCTGTGCCTTGACCTTGGACTTCCAGCCTCTAGAACTAGGAGAAATAAATTTCTCTCAGTCTGGGGTATTTTGTTGTTATAGCCCAAACAGATGAAGATATTATGCAAATTAATGTGAAAATGATTATCCAATAAATAAGATAAACAAAGCCCATGAACAGGTCCAGAAGAAGAAACCAGAAGGGCCAAGAAACACAGGAGGAGATACTCAGTCTCACCGGGACCGGGGAAATACAAGTTAAAGGACAAAGAGATACCATGTCACACTGCTCCATCTCACAGACTAAGAATGGGCCCCATTGTAGGGAGCCAGGCCCTCTCATCCTGCCCAGTGGGAAGCATAGTTAGTACAAGGCTCGTGGAGACCACTGTGGCACAGAAGCTGAAGACGCTCATATCCTCCCATCTAGCAATTCCACCTCTAGCTCCCAGGCTAGACAAATTGCCCCATAAAAACTCTTATTGCAGTATTACGTGTAACAGCCAAAAATTGTCAATGACCTCAATGTCCATCAAAAGAAGAACAGACAAACACATTAGGGAACACTCACATAATGACATTTAAATTAATCAAATTGAATTACATAGCTATGATAACCAACGCAAAGAGTCTTCAAAACCTTAATTTTAGGAGCACCTGGGTGACTCAGTCAGTTAAGTATCTGCCTTCAGCTCAGGTCATGATCCTGGGGTCCTGGGATCGAGCCCCTCGTCAGACTCCCTGTTCAGCAGGGAGGCTGCTTCTCTCTCTGCGCCCACCCCCCTCATGCTCTCCCTCGCTCTCACTCTCTCTCAAACAAATAAATAAAATATTTTTTTAAAAAACCCTACTTTCTAAAAAGATTTTATTTATTTATTTGACACAGAGAGAGAGAGAGAGAAAGAGAGAGAGATCACAGGCAGGCAGAGAGAGAAGGGGAAGCAGGCTCCCCGCTGAGCAGAGAGCCCGATACGGAGCTTAATCCCAGGATCCTGAGATCATGACCTGAGCCGAAGTCAGAGGCTTAACCCACTGAGCTACCCATGCACCTCCAAAACCCCTAATTCTATACAAAAAAAACCAAGTTGCAAAATCTATAGTATAATATACATTTACATATACAACATAGTATGATATTTATCTAAACTCCAAACCATGTAAAAAGTACTGTACAATGTTTGTCAACATAGACACACGGGAAAAATATAAAAACATCCATCAGTGTAAAACACCAGGTTTATTAACAATGGTGGTCATTATGCTTTGGGAGAGAGAGGAATCCCATCGAGGCTCACCGAGCGAGTAATGTTTAATCTATTTTAAAATCTGAAGTAAATATAGCACAGCTTATGATTTTATAAAGCCAGCTGCTCTGAAGCACGTTGTTTCCATTATTCTCTATTCTCTGCATATTTGATGTACTTCACAGTGGAATAAAAAAGAGAGAGAGAGAGAAGAAAGGAGACAAAACAATGTTTATTTGCAGAGGATGAGATCGTACACAATAACAAAGGGGGAACTGTTGGGACTAATGGAATAGCTTAGATACCGAATAAACATCCCCCAATGAATAGGATTTCTATTTATTTGCAATAACCTGAGTAAATGTTTGATGGGGAGAAAGCAAGCCAATTTTCAGCAGCCAGAGAGGTTATAAAATATCCCGGAAGAGTCTCCACAAAGATCTTTGCAGGGCCTAGATTAAATGAGAGATTTGATCAACTCTGAAGCATGAGGCATGTTATCTACCAAGATGACGGCTTTCCGATGTGGAACCGGAGACTTACACAAGTCAGAGATGCTCTGCGAGTCTCTGACCCATTGAGGCTTGAAATCCAGCCCCTCAAGCTACTTCCCCAGGCCTGGAAGCCGGAAGGTGCATTTACACATTTCCCACCCGTGGTGGCTTCATGGGACTTCTCTACCCTGAAACAGACCCACGGGAGGCGGAAAAAATTCTTATTTCTGCCTCGCTGAAAGAAGCTTTGAACAGTGTGGGTGATGCCTCAGTGTGATGCATGAAATCAACCTTCTTCTCTTTTCTGCTAAATCACCCTCATTTCAGGGTTCAATCCCCTGACCTTCCAAGAGAACTCGTGAGGCAGGTCCTATTTTTTTCCCCCTGATTGTCTTGTATCATACTCTTCCCCTGCCCTAACCCTTACAGAAGTTAGCCTTGCCAAGCAGAAATGTCTCCCCAAGCAGAGAGGGTAATGAACTAATTAGTTTACACATGCTCTCAGACAAAACAACAACAACAACAACTATCCTGCTTTCAGTTAACAGTATGAGAAGCCTGGCCTGACATTTTGGCTCGGAATTTAGAATATGAACTCTTTCTCTTGTCTTTCTTGCATTTTCCAAAAGCTTACGAGTTCTCAGAGCCACCCGGTCCCATCGGATGCACCAGGAGGGCTGTGGATGGTGCCTGGGGAAGAGGCCCAAACGAATCTGTGTACTTTCATTTCTTCTTGGGGCCAAAGGGACTGTCTTACAGCAGGATGCAGTTCAGGCTTCAACACGTTCTCTATTCACAAACCCTGTGGGAGAAGTCTGAAGCCCTACGTACACCAAAGTCATTGTCCCCTGTGTGCGACAGCCAATAAGGTAAATAATTTCTATTTACATTTTAAATTACCAAAGTGTGGATAACATCAGAGGAGGAATACAGAGCACATCGGGAGACATGGGCCACCCCAGCTGAAGTGAACTCTCCAAGGAGGTGTAGGGTTTTCGAAGATGAAGTGCTTTCTAACCCATGATCAGCAGGGGGCAGCATGATCCAAGAAAAGAAACTCCGGTTCCTTCCTTTCTTCGCTAAGTTTCAAGGTTCCTAATCTTCCAAGGAGAAAAACAACCTTTTATTCAATTTGCTGGGGGTTAAGTAATGCATTTCACGTGATAGTGGTTGTACTTTTAAGACCCATTAGTTAAAAAACAGTGAGAGGCACCTGGGTGGCTCAGTCTGTTAAGCATCTGATTCTTGATTTTGGCTCAGCTCCTGACCTGCGGATTGTGAGATCCAGCCCCCAGTCCGGCTCCACGCTGGGCATGGAGTCTGCTTAGGATTCTCTCTCTGCCCCTCTCCCTGCTCTCTCCCTCTCTCCAAAACAAAACAAAACAAAGAAACCATATAAATGACAAGTTAAAATTAACTCACTGCAACTTCTGAAGGAATTTATATTTGAATAATTACACAAAACAACCACATGCTCTTGAAATACAGAAACATGGCAGCATATCTGTGTGTACAGAATATTCACATCCACTCTCAGACAAGCCTTGGTGTGCCTGTGCATTCCCAGACCCTTGGCAATAACTGTATGGTCCCAGGGGTTGGGGGGAGGTCCTGGGTCCACAGGAGACCACCGTTGTCAAGATTACTTGCTTCCTCCTCACTCCCACCCAGAAGCTTGATGAAAGCTTCCAGAGGCTGAGAAAGGTTAAAAGAACAGAGTGGATCAGAAGTTCCCATTTTTTATGTAGCTAAATCTAAGAACTACAAAACCAGCCTGTTGCAAACCATAAGGGCGCTGGCATTACAATGAACTTTTTAAATTCTTTTTTTAAAGATTTTATTTATTTATTTAAGAGAGAGAGCATGAGCAGGGGGGGAGGATGGAGAGAGAGGAAGAAGCAGACTCCCGGCTGAGCAGGGAGCCTGATGAGGGGCTCATCCCCAGATGCTGGGATCATGACCTGAGCTGAAGGCAGATGCTTAACCAACTGAGCCACCCAGGCACCCTGTGATGAACTTCTGAATGCAGAAGACACCATGTACCACAGGGCCTCTGTGGGAAGGGACAGTTTTCAGTGAGACAATATCTAGTTGTTAAAAGTATGAGACTGGAGTCTGAATGTCTGTGTTTTGGAGAGGCATTTCTTTTTTTTTTTTTAATTTTTTTTATTTATTTGACAGACAGAGATCACAAGTAGGCAGAGAGGCAGGCAGGGGGGGTGGGAGGCAGGCTCCCTGCTAAGCAGAGAGCCCAATGTGGGGCTCGATCCCAGGACCCTGGGATCATGACCTGAGCCAAAGGCAGAAGCTTTAACCCACTGAGCCACCCAGGCACCCTGGGAAAGACATTTCTATTTACATTAGCTGTGTGATTTGGGCAAGTTACTCAGCCTCTCTGAGCTTCTATTTCCTTCCCTGTACAACAGGAAAACATATGTCTTACCTCCTGGAGGCCTCCTTCATTTTTGTGAGGATTAAATGACATAGTCTATTAGGGTGCTTAAAACAGCCACTCACACCTAAAAATGCTTTATAATGTTGGCTGCCATGGTTATGATTATGAGCCTCATGATCAATGTCATTCTGTGATCCTTTATTACTAATACCGCAAAAGAGTATCAACAAACATTGGAAACTTCATAAATGAGGTCTCTTTTACTGAATTCATCTCTGCAGAGAATGGTGTCATTTCATGGGTGACATCTGGCCATCCATAATGTCCCTTCATTTTCAACATTTCCAAAGCGTTCTTTGGGCAACATTTCTTCATTGGCAATGTCGGCACAAGATCTCCCCACTTAAACAGAAGCTCCTTTGAGAGTGAGAAATCCCAGGTAACCCCCACCCACCTCTGCTAGCTCGAGCTGCCATCCCTGGAGTGGCCACTCTCAGTAGAGTTTGGTGACCAAAGTCTCTACACAGAGGCTATGTGTATGTGCGGGCATGTGATTGTGTAGATGTTTGTGACTGGGTTTTGCATTAAAAAAATATATCATCTGAAAGCCCGAATTCCTTGTCCACTCATGATTGTCCTAACCTTCCTCCCCAAAGATCTCATATTTGTAGAAATGATATTCCCCTTTCCTCTCACACTTTCTCATCCTAAATAACAGTGAGCGTTTGCTCGGGTGTGGCCCGTGAGAGTGATATGGACTAGCCTGCAAGAGACATCCTCCTACCCTCTTGGACTTCACCCAGACATAGGCTCCTCTCCTAATGTGGCTGACAGTCACAGGCCGGGCCACTTCGCTCAAATACGTAGGTAAGCACAGGGGTCATGGGAGACAATGCACTCCAGGGGAGAATTCGCGGTGTTGATTCTTATAAAGAGGTGGTAAATATGGGGTAGTTTGTATCATTGACACTGAACTGTCTGGGCCGTGGTATTTCTGATGTCACCATGTAGCTGACTTGATGAACTTGCTAAGTACAGTCAAGAAGGGAAACGGGGATAAATGTTCAGCTTAGTGAATAATGTGGCCTGGGGTCAACTTTAATTGACTGTGTCCTGACCCAGAGGCGGGGGCAGGGTGGTCCTGTAGAGCACAGCCTCAAAGAGGCATTCTTAAAGCCCAGTGGGGGGACTGACTGTCCATCTCATCGGTCCTAGGAATAGGAAGAGAAGCAAAAGGGATTGAGGAGGCAGCCCCACAAAGATGTGGGCAGGACTCTTCAAATACACCACTCATTTTTCCCCTATGGAACAACACTCTTGATGGTAATTGGCCAGGCTGACCAACCCTTGGAGGTAATATTAGGCCAAAGAGTAACATAAAGTATTATCATATTATCCTCTGGATTTGCTTCTAGAGAAGCTTCCTAAGATCACAGAAAAAGCTCAAAAACCAGGTAGTAGATTGGTATGGGGTTCTCAACCCTCTGGGCCCTCTTTCTAGGCAGGCAGCAGTAGGAGGCCACAGCCCTGTGCACATCTCCATGAAAGGTGTGAGGCCTCAGGAAAATTGGTCTAATTGCCTCTCCTCAGTCAAATGTCTCTATCCTTGGATGAATAAGTTCTAGTCAGATGACTAAGGATGCCTGGAGGCCACTAGGCTTCATTGTGTCTCTGAGGTACTCCAAGAGCCTTGGAGATCATTCACCTGCTATATTGAATTCTCTTTCCAGTGGCTCCTCTCCCAAGAGCAATCCTCACAGACCACCATCTCGATCTGGGGAAAGCTCATGGTCTCTCACTTACTTGTCATTCACAAGTTTCCCACGTTGGTGAATCTGATTCTCCATCGTGAAGTTGATGGAGGCACCATACACGTGCTCACCGAGAAACACCTTCATTTTGGACTTGTAGGCTTCGTCTTGAAAATACCGGATCATATCAGGGAACCAAACTGTCAGTCCGTAGTAGCTGTAAGAGCGAAGACAGAATATTCGAGCAGCATTAGGCAATTCTTTCGTGATCAGAGTCTGTATCCCTAACATGACATAAATCAAGCTCATTTAAAATGTACGAATATGGTTCATTATTAGAAATTAAGACAATTACTATGTGCCATACTATCACTCCTCATATGAAAAAATCATGACCATCTCCATAGACTCTGAAAAGGCATTTGATTAAAAAAAAATACATTCCTGACTTAAAAAAAAACAAACAAACAATAGATTGGGAATTGGTGGGCACATCCTTAACATGTAAGAAAATACAGAGCTCACTTCATGTGGAGAGTAGGGGAATCTTCACTCATGTCAGGGACAAGACCCAGACTACTCTTATCTTACCCAGATTTAGTCTTATCAGGACTACTCTTTACCCCCACATCGTAGGGCTTAACTAACTCAGTTAGACAGGAGAAAGAGATACAAAATTGCAAGGATACAAAATTGCAAAGCAAGAAGCAAAACTACCTCCACCTGTAGATGATCTGACTTTATACCGGCCGAACTCAGGATCATCAACTCAAAAAACTGGCCACTGGGGCGCTTGGGTGGCTCAGTGGGTTAAAGCCTCTGCCTTCGGCTCAGGTCATGATCCTAGGGTCCTGAGATGGAGCCCTGTGTCAGGCTCTCTGCTCAGCAGGAAGCCTGCTTCCCTTCCTCTCTCTCTGCCTGCCTCTATGCCTACTTGTGATCCCTCTCTCTGTCAAATAAATAAATAAAATCTTTAAAAAAAAAAAACTGGCCACTAAACATTTAAAAAAGATGCTCCGTCCCATTCATAATAGGAAAAATGCAAATTAAAGCCACACCATTATCATTCTCAACTACTTGGTTGTAGGTGAACAGATGCTCTCATACACTGCAGGAAAAATTGTACAATACCACATGGAGGAGAGGGCATTGTCAAAAAAAAAAAATCACTGTTGGATTTACCCCCTTTGACTCCATAATCCCATTTCTAGAAACCTATTCCATTGATCAGCTCCCTCAAGTACAAAGTTGCTTACAAACACAATTATTCATTGTTCAAAATGTATTGTTCAAAATAGAATCCTGAAGACTTCCCAAGAGTCTAGCAATAAGGCCCTGTTTGAAGACAATGTGGTGCTACACTATGGAAAGCTATGTACATGTATTTCTTGGTTGTTTCAACATCTAAAATGCATTACCTAGTCAACAAAATTAAATCAGCTATAAGTAAATATGAACAAGACATATTTTAGAACTCTCAATGAATTGAATCCTAGTGTCCACCATCTTTGGCTTCTGAAATGTTCCCTCCTCACTTTGAATAAGTGAGTAGGGAGGAGGGCCCAGCTTCCTCTTCACTTTACCCATTTGGGTTTCCATGAATAGGTACTGAAAGAAATCAGGTCTCCCCATGTTCCCCCATGAGTCAAAGAGGTCATTAGACCCCATTTTGTTTCCTTCGGGCACAGGTGTTGGTGAACCAAGCAAGTTCATAGATGAAAGTTTTAAATCTCATTGACAGTTCTTCAATGATAATAGCAATTAATTGAGTACTTACTTAGTGCCAGAAATTAATGCAAGCACTTCCTTTATACAGTATATAGTCTCATAATGCTTTCAGTGGCTTAAGTGGCATAAAGAGAGTCATGATATTTGGAGGTGCATGAAATGACTCTTCTACCACTTAAGAGATCATCATTCCCATCACACTCTATTTTCCTTATCGTAGGGCATAGTGCCACAGAGTCTCACTGTTTTATCCCATAGTCACAATGCCACTGACAGCTGCCCACTCAGCACTTGCTCCCTACTCGTTCCTTGGAAACTAGATTTTGTTTGGGTATCAGCCCTCAGGAAAGCTAACAATATCTTTAGCCCACACACAAACCCTGATTAGTCTGCAATCACTGGGAAATCCCATCCCCTTCACCAGGTAGTTTGGCACTAGGGGTGTGACACACACATCTGGGTAATAGAGAGAAAGGCTGCAGGGTTTGTGCGGGGGGAGCTCCTGAGAAGGTCTTCCTTGCTGTTACAAGGAGAAACTCAGAGAGAGGCAGCCTCTTCCTCCTCGGGACATTTTCCCACGTTGACAGGATGCCAAGAAGTGCACAGGCATCTAGCAGCCGCCAGGAGATGGAGCCTGGGACTGAAACCACTCGTGAAGATTGCCTCTCTATGGGATTCTTGTTACAAAGGACAAAAAGCATCCTTGTTGTAGAAGCCATGAGAGTGGGCTGTCTTTTACTTGCAGCCAAAAGCATCTAGATTCTAAGAGTTAGAACTAATTGTGATCTTTGCTTTATAGAGGAGGCACTGGAGGCTTAGGGAAGTTAAAGAGGTTATGATAGAGTTTACCTTAAAGCCATGGTGAACCAGACCACAGCCAGAATTAGCGTGTTCATCCTGTAGGGCCCCATCACACAGTAGAGGGCATTATCCCAGACCTGTAACCCACACACAGAAGGGTTATTAAATCAGGCTTGTGACTTGAAAGAGCTCATTTCTAGGATTTTCTGATAAATTTCCTAGGACCCCATGAGAGAATGGACAACCATGATCTTCCAGAGAAAGCAAATCTGTTCAAATAACAAAGCCTCTTCTCTTCTTACTGCTTGGCCTCTGCCTCTAACATAACAGTCCTGGAGCATCTTCCCTGGGAACACAATCATACATCATCAAAAGCACAATGAGTTGGGATTTCAAGACACTGGGTAACCTTGAGTAGTGAGCTCTACTCCTTGCCCATGGGAATGGGTGATATTCTCAACACTTAACAACCATTCAACCATTCATCGGCTGCCTCGGTGCTTGACAGCTGAGTTGGCTACAGGAGGCCCTTCTCCAGAGAAATGGCCTTGCCCTTCCTGGATACTTTCTCAAAAGCCACCAACACACCCCAAAGGGCCATCTACTTCACTCATTCCTTTCTTCCTACAGATTACATAAAGAGAAGATGCTGGAGAGAAGGGTGTTTACTAACAGTAGACATTTCACCAGTGTTCAAAATCTCTGCCTTGGGAAGGAAGAGCAAAGAAAAGAAACTAAGGTTTAGATAAGTCATGGTGACATTGGCTCAAGCAACATGGTGGGTGAGGAACAGGCACAACTGTGTCCCAAGCGTTCCATCCAGGGCACTTCCTTCCCCATCACACTGCCTTGGGTTGATGGGGGTGTTCATGGTCTTTATCCTTCATCCACCGAAGTTACAGGGTTCCAGATGTCCTCCCTCTCATCCCCCACATGTTCCCAATCATACCTGCTTGAAAGTGGTGCTGAACCTGACCAGCCAGCGCTGGTACCAAGTTCCTGTTGAACTTTGGATCTCAATGAATTCATCCATTTGCTTGGGAGTTTTGATGTGGGAAACCTGCAAAGCAAAGATGGTCTCGAGAATCGTAACCCCACTCTGTATCAGACTTTTCAGTGTTTAATTAATGTAACTAATTTTATGTCACATATCAAAGGCTACAGGAGCCTTGGATGATCCTCTAGTCCTGTGATTCTTAACCAAAGATGTACATGGCCTCTCTTAGGGAATCTTTCTCAGGGAGATATATCCCCCTGTAGACAAGATGAATCCATCTTTTGACTAGATGATGCTTTTGAGAAATTTATATTTGTCAGTGATAATATGCTGAATTACCATGTATATCTGATTTGCCCACAGTAGAGCTGACCCCACCTTAAAATTCACAAGTCTGTCCCTAATAGGTATTAACAATATCACAGAAGTCTAGAACCCATGCAAGCAATGGTGTGTGTGTTTTGGGGGAGGAGGTTGCTACTTAAGATTTTTTTGTAAAGATTTATATATTTTAGAGAGAGAGTGAGGGAGAGAGAGCATACACACAAGCAGGGAGAGGGGCAGAGAGAGAATCCTCACGCGGACTCCCCTCTGAGCATGGAGCTTGAAGCAGGGCTCAATCCCAGGACCCTGAGATTGTGACCTGAGTCGAAATCAAGAGTCAGCCACTTTACCCACTGAGCCACCCAGGTTCTCTACTACTTAAGATATTTTTAAAAACACACCAGAATAGGAGAAATCATGTTCTCCTTGCTGTCTCTGGCTTTTCTAATGGAAATCAAATAAATGGGGAGTGGGGATAGGGTTATACAACTCAGCTCCCCCACTAAAGGGCCCCAGAAAGCATTGATTTGTCCAGTGTCAGCAGATAGCCCCAATTTGCAATCCTGACTCACCAAGACAGTGATTGTCAAGTTACCTAGTGTTTAAAGCAACCACTGGATTCTATAACCAACCATCATGTTAAGGAGATGGTTAGCCAAGTTAGCAAGGTCCATGCTTGCAGACTTATTCAGAGGAAAATGGGGGAGCACACTCAAAAAAAAATCAGAATTGCCATCACCCCTTACAATGAACTATTGTCTAGGGAAAAAAAGTTTTAGTCCTACAAGCATCTCCATCACTTTTTTCTGCCATCTGAGAAGGAAGGAAATGGGGGAAACAAAAAGAGATACACAGATAAGGCTGGCAATGCACAAGGGAAAAAACAGCCCTTGGGTGTGGACAACAGACTCATTAACTCTGAGCATGAGGTCTAGGATGGCATGGCTGTGCTCTTCTAAACCCTAAAAACAGTAATTCTTAAACTTTGGGGAGGGCTGGGTGGCCCCTTTGAGAGTCTGATAAAAGCATCCATGTTCTTCCTGAAACTGGAGGTACGAGAGCATCCTGAGAGCCTCCTAGGCCCGTCCTACCCTCCTCCGCAGGTGTGCCTCCTCCACAAATCTCTCTGCCTGGGCTCTGACAAGGACGCAGGGGAGTGAACACATAGGCTCTGAAACAGAACTCTTTGTTGGAGCTGGACTTCCTGCTGTCAAATGGAGCTGGACTTCCTGCTGTCAAATACCCCCAGGGAGCCCAGGAGCCCTCATTGCAGTCAAAAGAGGCCATAGGACAAGGATGACATCAAATCAGGAAGCATGTCAAAAATCATATTCAAAAGCATTAAGATATCCACTCAATTGCAAAGTTTTTCCTTTTGGCGCTCCTGGGGGGGGGGGGGGGAGTTCTATTCCCTAGGGATTTGGGAGTGGGTGAATGGACAGGCTGGCCTCAAGCAAAATTACTCTAAATTACAATTAAGTAAGATACTGTTTTTGATGGGGTCTATATCAAAATATGGTCTGTGTTCACACCAGACCTGCAGAACGTTTTACTGGGGACACCTGCCAGGTGGCAGATCAGAAGCCTGTGAGGAAGCCAGCCAATGGGATGGCTGAAACCTAGGGCTTCAGAGGGGAGGAAGAAGTCTGCCCAGCTCCTCTAAGCATCTCAGGCTGCGTCTGAAAATTTAACTGACAAACACAGATCAACAGGAGAAAAGCCTACACATTTTATCGAACTTTAACACAGACAAGGGAGGCTTCCAAAGAAAATGAAAGCCTGAAGATGTGACCAGAGCAGAAAACTCTTGTACCTTTGAGGCCACGAAACAATGAGTTTGTGAGGAATTAACATGACAAAGGGATGTGGGCTTAGGGTAGTAAATGGTGAAGAAGTAACTAGGAAGAAAGAATTGATGTAACAAGGTTTGCTGATGCAGCCTCATTGACCCTGCCCCGATCTCTGGTGATAAGAACGTCTTCTTTCCTCCTGGTACAGGGACAGTCACTTCACACAGGAGATCTATGACCTAAGAAGGGTGAGTGGGAAAGGTCAGAGTGATCTTCCTACTTCTGGCACTTTCTCAAACTCCTTCGCTTAAGATATTCAGTATGCCAAGGTGCCCATATTTCAGGGTAGGCGTCCTGAACCCCAGCAGCACAAAGGTGAAGGTGAGGACCCTAGCCTTTGTTGATTTCCAAGTACAATCAAAAGTGCATTATTTGAGGCTCCTGGGTTGCTCAGTGGGTTAAGCCTCTGCCTTCGGCTCGGGTCATGATCTCAGGGTCCTGGGATCGAGCCCCGCATCGGGCTCTCTGCTCAGTGGGGAGACTGCTTCCCTCTCTCTCTGCCTGCCTCTCTGCCTATGGTGACCTCTCTGTCAAATAAATAATTAGAATCTTAAAAAAAAAAAAAAAAGTGCATTATTTGCTGCGGGGAGCACTCTGGAGCCAAGCAGTTAACCCCGTCAGGAAGGAGTTCACTCCTGATTGCTTCTGCTCTCTAACCTTTCAACATTTTCCAGTTGTTTCTTTCTTTTCTCACCCCTGGCCCGACCAGTCATCCACTTCTAGCCAATTAATATGATCACCAAGTCAGCAGGGAATGCTGAAGCCACAACCGTTCTGATTCTCCTTCGCATGAGTTGAAAACTACTAAAAGCAGAGGTGAGGACGCCCGGCTAGCCCGCAGGGTGGGGTAAGAGAGAGTGCCCACCCACGGTTCACATTCCAGCTCTGGGATCTGGAATCTCTGACTTCCTGGGGATGCGTGGCCATCCCGGAGGGGACGGGCTCTGGTGCTCAAGCGAGAGGCTTAGCTTCTGCCTTTGGAAACTGGAGGCTCTGTTGATTTCCTTGCCAAGATCTCATTCTTCAAAATTAGGCTGCTTAAGGATAAACCCGTTGTGAGGAGTGAATGTGGGATCACTTCTCTAAAAGGGACTCCCAGTCTGGCAAGCTCACAAGGTTGATTTAGAAGTGGTCCTTCCAGAAGCAAGAGTCACGGAAACCACTGGGTATGAGATGCTACACAGGCCACCAGGGTAAGACGAAGACCAGAAAGAGGTTAGTCTCCTGGGCAGGCAGGGACAGGCGTACAAATGAGGGGCAGAGCTGTCACCCATCAGGACTCTCTCAGCAGAGCAGTGGGTTTGCTTGGAATAAATACACTAACAGACTGCCTGACGGGTCAGGGAATGCCAGGGAGGACCAGTGTGTGAGCCTTGCGTGAGCCAAGGAGAATTTGCCATATTCCAGAGGGAGAACAGGGGAAAGAAAGGGAAGGCAAAAAAGGAGGAGGAAAAGAGGGAGGATGGGACAGAGAGGAAGTTTCTCGAATTATCATGGAGGTTATTAAACTGGCAAATACTTGGTATGAGTGAGGTGTGTTTGTGTTTCTGTGTGTCTGTGCACATGTGTATATCTGTATACATGTGTCCGTCTGTATATATGATATGTGTGTATATATGTGTTTATGTGTCTGTCTATATGTATGATGTGTATCTGTATGTGTGTGTTTATATCTCTATGTGTCTGCATGATGTGTGTCTGTGTACATATGTGTGTGTTTATGTCTCTGTGTGTCTGTGCACATGTGTATGTCTGTATACATATGTCTGTGTGTCTGTATGATGTGTGTGTCTGTGTGTGTGCATTTATGTGTCTATGTGTCTGTATGGTGTGTGTGTATCTGTGTGTGCATGTGTAGGTCTGTATACATGTGTCTGTATGTGTGTGTCTACGTGTCTGCATGTGTTTATGGCTCTATGTGTCTGTATGATGTGTGTGTGCACATGTGTAGGTCTGTGTACACGTGTCTGTGTATCTGTATGTGTGTGTCTGTATGTTTGCGTTTGTCTCCTTGTGTCTGTATCATATGTGTGTGTATATGCATGTGTTCATGTTTCTGTGTCTATGTGCATGTGTATGTCTGTATACAGGTGTCTGTGTGTCGGTATGATGTGTGTGTCTGTGTGTCTGAGCACATGTGTATGTCTGTCTACATGTGTCTGTGTGTGTATGTCTGTATGTGTGTGTGTCTATGCACGTGTATATGTCTGTATACGTGTGTCTGTGTTTGTATGTATGTTTATGTCTCTATGTGTCTGTATGGTGTGTGTGTCTATGCGCATGTGTATGTCTCTATACATGTGTACGTGTGTGATATGTGTTTTGTGTGTGATGTGTGTGTACATGTGTGTGTCTATATACATGTGTCTGTGTCTGTATGATGTATGTGTCTGTGAGTGTGTGTGTATGCATCTTTGTGTCTGTGTGTGTGTTTCACACCACGTTGATGTGACACACAATCCAATCCAGCTGATGTGGATTCAGAGGCTTGAGGCAGAGACAGAAGACCATGCAGACATCTCTCGGGAATAAGCAGGAGCTCGGAGAGCAGTCTGATGAGACGGTGGGTGGGGCAAGACTGAGCCAAGTGCACCCAGGTCCTGGGCGGGGGAGACCCGCTAACATCTGGTGTCCACACCTGCAGTCCAGCTGCAGCCTTATAACCCACCACAGACAGCAGTGGGGAGAGGGGACTGGGGAGAACCATCTACATCCTTAATTAACATCTTTCATCACGACTATTTCTGTTAGTTATGCTTCTTAGTAAATGTTTGTGATAAAAGCACTGGTCCCATATTTTAGATATTTTTAGGAGCATGGAATTGAGGGAAGTAGGCCATTGAAGAGCAACAAAATTTATTTGCTTGAGTTAATTTAAGAAAAAATATGTCATGTAATTTTAAAGAATATTTTATGTATTTATTTGACACAGAGAGAGAGAGAGAGCACAAGCAGAGGGAGCAGCAGAGGGAGGGAGAGGCTGACTGTCCACTGAGCAGGAAGCCCGATGTGGGTCTCAACCCCAGGACCCTCAGATTACAACCTGAGCCAAAGGCAGATGCTTAACTGACTGAGCCACCCAGGCACCCTTGTGTCATAATGTTTTTGAATGATAGTTAACATCTATGCAGCCCCTGCTTCAAGGCAGAAAACTGAATCCTTACCGGAACCATACTTGAAGATATTATTACCCTTCTGTTCCCAATAGAGAAACGGAGGCAAAGGGAGTACCCGGCCTAAGGCCACACAGCTAGAAAGTATCAAAACTGGGATTTAGGCCCAGACTGTCAGGCTCCAGGATGCAGATGCTTAGCTACGTGGTCCTGCCACGTAGTCCTGCCTGAGAACCAGGGCTTCTAAGCAGCAGTGAATAAGGAGGAGTATGCTGTCCAGAGTCAATGGCAGAGGCCAAAGCTGCAAAAGCAGTGAATCAGAGTAAGAGTCAAGGTTAACCCAGGAGGGCTTCCTAGTGGAAATGGATTTGAAGTCAGCCTGAAGGAAAGTTGTCCAAAACAGGCACCCACCAGAGCAGGCATTCCTCCTTGGCTATAGAACGTGGTCAGGGGAGCACAGATCCAGGTACCTAACAGGACATCTCCATGGAAATCACCGCTAGTTTTTCACTATTTAAACTAGGAAAAAACAAAATTCAGGCTAAGCGCCAATGCTGGTAAGGATGGAGGAGAAAAATGGCTATCCCGTTGCCTGTGGCACAGTAGACGGACACAACCTTATTGAGATGTAATCATGTAATCTGGCAATATAACTCAAAAGCTATACAAATAATAGTGCTTTTTAGCCACTCATTTTACTTCTAGGAGTCTGTCTTGGAAAACAAATCGAGAACATGAAGGGAAAGGAACTATGTATGTGAAAATGTTCACTGTGACAATATTTACAGGAACAAGGTAATAAGACGGGGTAAATAAATTTCCAGCATTCGGGACGTGTTTAGAAAGACTGTGTTAACATTCCCAACATTAACATTGGTTAAAAAGATAATTATGAATGCCACGAGACAACCTACAGAATGTGAATGAATACTCTTTTTAAAAAGTAGATGGAGGGGTGTCTGGCTGGCTCAGTTGGTTAAGCAAATGGGTCTTGATTTTGGCTCAGGTCAGGATCACAGGGTCGTAGGATCAAGCCCATGTGCTAAGCATGGAGCCTGCTTAAGATTCTCTCTCTCTCCCTCTCCCTCTAAGATAGATAGATAGATAGATGTAAATATATGTACATATCCTTATCCCTATAAAAACACAGCTAGCTTTTTCTTTCAGTGTGTTTTTTTTTTTTGAACAATTAGTGAGAACAGGATATCTATCAACCTGAACAAATAATTAGGACACAATAATAAGAACGTCAGGGGTTTTATTCCCCCTTTGATAGGTTCTCTTTGTCAAATTAATATAGTATCACAATAATATAATAAGATTCATTTTTTAGCAAGCCAAAAGAGTAAAGAGGGGAGACCCTCTCCGGTTGGCATGGGTGCCACACACTCACCGTGAACACCTTCTCGGGGGTCCCTTTTGCCCTCATGTTGGTGTCGTGGACACGCTTGAGAATCATCCAGGCTTCATCATGTTTGCCCATCTGGTAAAATCAAGGAAAGAGGCATGAGAAATCCTTTACTGACAAGGGGTGGAAACCCTACAGGGGGGCGTCCAACCCTAAGCGTGAGTTGATTAGACTTGGACACACTGCCACCCAGGGCTTGGGAAGGATTGGGACAAGTCTCTGTCCCCAGCCCATCTTGGAAGGATACTAAGGGAATGCCTCTGAGCTGTATACACACTATTCCCATTCCACAGTACAACACGCCTTGTTGTAAGGTCCAGTGACTGCTGGGTGGGATCCACGTGCCTCCCTGACCAGAGAAAGCAAAGAAACAACCTGTTATGGATTGTGTCCCCACAGCCCCAGAGACCTCAGAATAGGACCCTGTTTAGAAACAGGGTTGCCATAGATGTCATTAAGATGAGGTCATCCCAGAGTGGGGTGGGCCTCTAACCTAGTTTGACTAGTGTCCTTATATGAAGCCAGCATGTGAATACAGAGACATGGCAGGCCAGTGCATGAGATGACACAGAAAGGAAGCCAAGTGAGTCCCAACAAAGCACTGGAAGCTGGAAGGGGCAAGGGAGGACTCCCCTACAGACTTCCAAGGGAATGCAGCCCTGCGGACACCCTGATTTTGGACATCCAGCCTCCAGAACTGTGATGCGATTTCTGTTCCTTGAAGCCACTCTGTTGGTAACAAAGTCCTTTGTCTCAGCAGCCCTAGAAAACTCACACACCACAAAGGGTAAGTTCGTGAGAGATCCCTGGTTAAAGAAAAACTCCCTGTGGTGTCTGTTCCTGACAATGGGACACAAGGGAATTTGACAAAGACGATCACTCTGTAGAAAGATCTAGAAGGAGACATATGAGTGGACTTGGAATTGGAGGTGTAGGAGCCTTTGAGTCCTACGGCTCCTCTGCAAACACAAGCGGCCCCCTAGGTTGGAAGGTCTCTTCTCTCAAGACACCAGGAGCAGCTTTCCAGTGGGGAGGGGTCCAGGATAGTCAAGAGTCCTGATGGGCTTGGGGCGACGCACATTTTCCCACAGATCTCACTGTAGCAACTTGAGAAAA
Organism: Lontra canadensis; assembly: GCF_010015895.1. Classification (NCBI taxonomy): domain Eukaryota; kingdom Metazoa; phylum Chordata; class Mammalia; order Carnivora; family Mustelidae; genus Lontra; species Lontra canadensis. Next base: position 3,344,511 of record NW_022631122.1, read on the forward strand.
CATCCCACAGCTTTGAAGATCTTCTGGAGAAAGGGGGTGCTGGCAGCAGCCTCAGGAGGCCCCCTCCGCCTCTGACAGTCTATGAACCCAGGCTGTGCAGCCATCACAGACGGCACTAAAGCCAGAAGTAACAATGGTCCAGGCGGGCTGACGTGGGGATGGTGTGCAACATGCAAGCTGGAGTCGGGGGCAGCCGAAGGGCTATCGGTCTCACACAGGGTGGGGATGGGGGTTACTGACTCACCTCCAGCAGGAACCTCGGGCTCTCTGGCATGAACTTCAGAGCCACCAGGGACACAGTGCAGGGCATTGCACAGATGATGACAAACACTCTCCAGCTGTGGTAGTGGTAATTGGTGCCCATGCTGAAGCCCCAGCCTGTGGAGAACAGTCAGAGGATTTCTGACATGACCTTACAGTGACCTTAAAACACCAGCTCTCAAAGGAGGGCACAGAGCCTCACCCACGGAGCAGGTTAAAATGCAAACCTCTGACTGTTCCCAAAGCTTCTGAGGCAGAAGTCTGGAACAGGCATGGGAATGTGCATCTCAACAACCCCCAGGGCTGACCAGGCCTGACATTTATAGGGCCTTGGGCGGCGTCCCCTATTTCTCTATAGCCACTGAAACTCAAGCTAACAAACTGTCCATAACGAATGTTCTATCCCCTTGCCTTGACAAATAAGGATCTGGAAGGCCAGGTCGTGACCTATCCTTTCGAGACCCCTTTCATTTCTTCTCCTGGCCCCTTCCTCCAAGTGAGGGGCCTCGTGCTCATACAGGTGAACCCATCACACTCCACCGCAGTGAGAATAGGTGTCCTGGTCACGATTCCTAGAGTTTAGCGGAATTCTTGGGTTCTGAATACCCAGAGCATGATTTGGATGGAAAGGAACCCTGAGGTGATCGTACCTCAGGGACCTCTTGCCTTCTAGGAAGGAAAGCCAGATCAGGGCCTTAGGACCGTGGGGTTCCCCCTTCCCACGTGAAAGGGCAATACCAGCTCCAGGTGATTCTAATGCCAAGGGCTCGAGACCACACTCTGAAAAGCGCTATCAGTCATAATATAGGCATACCTCAATTTACTGTGCTTTGCAGATTTTGCAGGTTTTACAAATTGAAGGTTTGTGGCAACCCTGGGTCAAGCAAGTCCACTGGCGTCATTTTTCCATCAGCGTTCACTTACTTTACGCCTGTTACATTTTGGTAATTTTCAAAATATTTCAGACTTTTGCATTATTGCATTTGTTATGGTGATCTGTGATCAGTGATTACTACTTACCAAAGGCTCAGATGATGGTTAGCATTTTTTAGCAGTAAAGTATTTTTTTAATTAAGGTGTGTACATTTTTTTAGATGTAATGTTATTGCACACTTACTAGACTCCAGTTTGGTATAAACATAACTTTTAGATGCACTGGGAAAACAAATAATTCATCTGATAGTTGCTTTATTGCAGTAATCTGAAGCCAAACCCATCATATCTCCAAGGTATGCCTACATTAATTTTTTTTTTATTTTAAAAAGACAGGGCTTCTAAATTCAAATGAATTCTATCATCATGGAAATGAAGATAGGATTAGCTCCTAATTAGAATTCATCATTGAAACCTTTTTTTTTTTTTGATATTTTATTTATTTGAGAGAGACAGAGTGTAAGAGAAAGCAAGCCTAAGTGGCAGGGGACGTGTGGTGGAAAGACAGAGGGAGAGAGAGAGTCAGATTCTCTGCTGAGCAGGGAGCCCAATGCAGGACTCGACCCCAGGACCCTGGGATTATGACCTGAATAGAAGGCAGATGCTTAACTGACTGAGCCACCTAGGCTACCTCTTGAAAGCATTTCTAAAATACATTTTTAGAAATTGCCTCTGGATCTGCAAAACACTATTTCAAATATCCTCATGGGTCACAAATTCCCTCTTTTAAGGAATGGGTAGCACCGCGGAAAGAGCCTCGATTTTCACAGTCACGGGGATCAGAGTACAAATCCTGGCTCCCTGTGTTGGGGGTTTTCACAGCTATAGACGGCAGATAACACCACCATCACAGATTTGCTAAGTGCAAAACCTTCTGACAGCCAGTAATAATTCCTCTGCTTTGAGGGTAGATTTTACTTGCTTAGAAACAGCTACATGATATTCAGTGCCAAAGTTATTGACTAAAATAGATGAGTATCAGCAACAAAATAATTGTTTAAAAAAAAATCCAAGGTTATGGAATGCCTGGGTGGCTCAGTCAGTGGCACATCCGACTCTTGATTTTGGCTCAGGTCATGATCTCAGGGTCGTGAGGTCGAGTCCCACATGGGGCTCCACAGTGGGGAGTCTGTTTGAGATTCTCTCTTCTTCTCCTTTTGCCCCTCCCCCCACTCATACTCTCTAAATCAATCAATCAATCAATCAATAAAAATAAAATCTTTTAAGAATAAATGAAACAAGATGGAATCAGGAGGGAGACAAACCATAAGAGAATCTTAATCTCACAAAACAAACTGAGGGTTGCCAGGGGGAGGGGGATAGGGAAAGGGTGGCGGGGTTATGGACATTGGGGAAGGTATGTGGGATGGTAAGTGCTGTGAAGTGTGTAAACCTGGCGACTCACAGACCTGTACCCCTGGGGCTAATAATACATTATATGTTAATTTAAAAAGTAATAAAATAAAATCTTTTAAAAATAAACAAATAAATGATCAAATGATCCCAGGTTATACAATGACTTGGTTTTCTCATGCCACTCCAAGTAGCTCCAAAGACAATGCCAACAGCATTTTTTTTAAGACAAAACTGTATAAATGAATGCATCGATTTCTAAAGTTCAGAGGGTAATCATTATTGCGACATGAAAATCTCTATTCCAGTTACTATCTGCGAAGCACAATAAAATGGGGTATGTCTAGATGTGGACATATACCTCGGGGCCGGCTGGGTGGTGAGCAGTGAATGTCTGGAACCCTCTGTTCCTCTCTTTGTGTTTTAAGTTCCTCTACTTGCCTTTGCCTCTTAACTCATTGCATTTCAACTTGCCCTGCTTGCCAGCTGTTTCTGCTGGTATCTCCTAGTCTGTGCAACTCAAGGGCTCGCCACGGGGAGTCTCGGGTAGGAAAACGTGGGACTGAAGCCACCGTGACACATCTGGCCACACGATACACACATCATCCAACTTTCTCAACCAGAATCAAACCTATTTTTGCACAGCATGCTCTCCCTGGGGCTTGTTGGTTTTCATTTGAATGGAAAAAAAAAAAAAAAACCTTTCCTTTCTCCTGACAGCAGCACTAGACAGGGAAGATAAAACCATAGTACTATTTACACATTTCCCTGCTCATGTCCAAAAGCTACTGTGGAAGAATTAGAAGTCAAGTTGATCAAAACTACATAGCAGTCAAACTCAGGTGGATGATGAGGAAAGGAGAGAAGAAGTGGGTATGTTTATAAAGTATGCTGCCTAAGACAAATTTTTCTTTATGGTAATGTGTGTAAATTATCCCAAATACATTATTCCCTCATGCCTCTGCGGTTTTTATGGTGATCTTAATAATCTGCATTTATTGCATTCATGAGATAGTCTTTGGGACCTTAAATTAAATAAAATTAAACAGTGCACTGCTTCCAAATATATGGGACAACTATTAATTTGGAGACAGGGATGGCTCTGTTCACTGATATTTTAGCTTGTCCTACTTTTCTCTGTCAGGATTTCACAAACAGCTGGTGGTGCTGAACACAATAGGCATTAATCTTCCATAATATATCCAATTTTTTTCTGGGCTGTGACCATGAGTTCCCAGGAAAACGTTCTGACTTTTGTAATTTTCTTTCTCAATGACTCAGTCACCCAAATTCCCGGTGCCAAGACCTCCCATCATTTCATCCCTGCAAAAGCAATTAAATGGGTTGCATAAGCTGTACACAAACACTAGTCTCCTTTCTGTAGTTACCCTGGCATTTGTCCCTGCTGAGTGGAGGGGTGTTAGAGCATTAATGTCTTGGGCACATTGAGAAATATTATCAAATGTCTGGTTCAGTATGGACAAAACATCTGGTCCTGGTAAAATGAGGCTTTAAGTAAATAATCACTCCTGTTACACTGTGATTCTAGTCTATCATGTTTCTCGAGTGGGTCCCCCTTCCCTGCCCAGCTAGTGCTTGTTTCAACGAAGCCTAATTGCCCAAGAGCCTTCACTCTTTAAAAGGGACATAAAAGGGGCGCCTGGGTGGCTCAGTGGGTTAAAGTCTCTGCCTTCGGCTCAGGTCATGATCCCAAGGTCCTGGGATTGAGCCCCTCATTGGGCTCTCTGCTTGGCGGGGAGACTGCTCCCCCCTCTCTCTCTGCCTGCCTTTCTGCCTGCTTGTGCTCTCTGTCAGATAAATAAACAAATAAACCTTTTTTAAAAAGGGGGGAGGTACAAAAAAGTCACAGATTTCATACGCAAACAGGAGAAACATCCTATCTCTTTGGGGTAAAATACTGAATCACAAGCCCTGATGTCAGCCAGCAGCGACCAGCGACCAGCCACGTGGCCCCTCTACCACGGGCATCCCATTCAGTCTTGGCCAACACGCTTCCAACCTGATTCTTTGTATCGCTTTCTTAGTAACCATACCCCAGACATGGGTGTGTGTTTGTGTGTGCAAAGCAAAGTGAAAAGTTGATGCAGCAGGTAGTGACTATTGTGAGTGGCCCCTGTCATAACACCTGGCACCTTGTGGCCTCCACCATCTGGCAGACATGTGGCCTGGGTGGGACAGACCTCCCCCATCCCAATCCGTGCGGGATTTGAGGAAGGAAGTACCCAGACACCAAACCAATCTGGACCCAGCATCCTCTGGGGTGTAGCTGAGGATGGGCATATGACCTAAGCTGAGCCAGTGAGCATCTCCCTGGTCCCGCATGAGGGCAGGCTTCTCTTGGGGAGCAAGCAGTCTACAAATAGGTCGCTGACATTGTTGATGCTGCAGGAAAGGAAGCTAGCTCGAGTGCCAGAATTGTTTTAAACGTATTCTCAACACTCCCCTTTGCATCCCAGGAATTACCGAGCATGACGGCTGGCATGAGCTCTACATTTTGCTTCCTTCCCTCTTCACGCCAGACAAGATGCAGCGACTTGTCCCCAGTCACACAGCACTGCTATTTTGACTCCGCTTTTATTAAGATTTTATTTGTCGCCCACACCCCCCCCCAAAATATTTTTTTACTCACTTAATTTAAATGTGGAAGTAGTTTCTTAGCACTCACTCATTGGGGCCAGTTAACAGTTGTAAATAATATAGCAAGAATCAGGGGAGGATAAGCGATTCCTCTGACCCATATAACCAACAGCGCAATGCATGCAGTGTACTGTGTGTGTAAAGTGTGCCTTCGGGGGAAGGGCAGAGTGCAGAAATGATGTTAGTTAAGGGTAATATGATTTTGTATCTAAAATGATGGAGAACTGCTTTTGGTGACAGGATTATCTGGAAAATGCTTCAGCTGTTTATTTCATTATTCCTATTCTTATTTCCTCTCTGTTACTTGTACAAAACCCAGTGGGTTCTCAAAGACTAGATAGGGCAAATATTACTTTTCCCAAATCCATTTCCTCTACTTTCTCGCACACAGCAAGACTACATGGCCAAGGGTCCTTGGCAGTAGGGGTGATCATATTACAGATTTGGGGCCCGTGGGTTGTAAGTAGAGAGGACAGACTTGGCAGTCTGTTCTTCAGAACCTCCCATGTACAACTGCCTACGGTCTTTCTCCAAGCAGAGACTTTAGTCACATGGAGGAAGAAGTCTGAGCCCCAATATTACTGATGGAGGAAAGCCACCTGCAGATCAAAACATTCGCCCTACTTTACAAGTGGGGAAACTTTTATTGTGTTAAATCACTGAGATTTCAGGGTTTGTCAGATTACCAGCATAATGCACCCAGGGTCACATTAACTACTAGAGTAAGCATTGTCTACACCAAAGCTTCTTCTTAAAGGTGATGGAGACTCCATCACCTCAGAATACACAAAGACGATAAGATTTCAAACAAGGACAGCAAGGAGTTCCACGCATAGAGAAGCACTGGTTAGCTTCAGGGCGGTTGTCTGCAGGATTCTAAATGAGAACAAAGCCTACACCCAGGATTGTTAGTTTATCAAAAAAAACTTTGAAGGATGCTAATGTGCATTTATTGCCCAGGATGCTCAAAAGACATAATAATCAAATTCAAAACTGCTGCCTTCTCCCTACTTTACTCTTAACAAAACCAATTGTGAAAGTAAGCATTGCCAGGTCTCTGTCCAGAAAATCCGGTTTTTGCAATTACCCAGGATAATAAAATTGTCCCGGCTGAATCCAAGACCTTGTCTGTAAGGGTCCCTCCACTTCTGTGGCCAAACAAGAGTGACAGCAGGCACTAGAGTGGAAAGTACACAAGAGCTCTGCATGGGGGCAGGAGGCAGGCAGAGCATCAAAATCCAAGGTCATGCCAGGGACGTGACCTTGACGAAGTCATTAACATCTCTTGGCTTCTGTTACATCATCTATTAGATGGGGTCCCTGAAGCCTAACTGCCTAACTTGCCTGGGGGAGGAGGGCTGGGGAGCTATAGATCAACATTCTTTCAAATAAAAGGAAGAAAAGAAGATGAGGGCCTGGGTGGCTCAGTGGGTTAAAGCCTCCGCCTTTGGCTCGGGTCATGATCCCAGGGTCCTGGGATCGAGCCCCACATCGGGCTCTCTGCTCAGCAGGGAGCCTGCTTCCTCTTCTTTCTCTCTCTCTGCCTGCCTCTCTGCCTACTTGTGACCTCTGTCAAATAAATAAATAAAATCTTAAAAAAAAAAAAGAAGAAAAGAAGAAAGGAATGGAGAGGGAGGGAGGAAGAACAGATTGTATTATTTCCAGAGAGATGTGTGTATTGAATTAGTGAGGTGTCTCCAGGTTTGGAAGTTCCATAGAAAGATCAAAGTCATATAAAGGAACCATGTGTGAATATGGGGAATGATGCTAAGGACAGGAGATGTTGTTGGAGGCAGGTACCATAGTAACATGGGCCCCTGGGCTATGCAAAGGCTGGGCACTTACCATAGTGTGGAATGATGGTCCAGGCCATGGCAGATGCGTAGATACCCCCCGTCATCCAGAAGATGCCCAGCCAACTAAGGTGTTCTCCTCGCTTCTCCCGAGATAAGAATTCAGAAAAATAGGCAAAAACAATGGGCAGGGCACCCCCAATCCTGCATAAAGAAAATGCCAAAAAGAAAGAATCGAGTCATATGCTAAAAATGGTCATAGCAGAAGCCTCATTGCCTTATACCCCACCCTTGTGAATTTGAAAGACTGTCCAAGGCAGGGTCAGGTTTATTTGACCTTAAACACTGACTTTACAACCTTTTTCTAAGGTTTAACCTTGACATAATATCTTTGAAGTCAAACACAAAACTTAGTCCAAGGTTTTCTGGAAGTACCACTGAGAGCTCGAGTAGCAGGGTGCATGGAACCCTGGCATGCCAGGGTCCAGTAAAGCCCTACATGTACGTACCCTATGCCTGAGAGGAGTCGGCAGAAGAGGAAGGCTCCGTATCCCTGCACGAAGGAGGAAAGAGAGGCGAAGGAGGCGTTCAGGGCCAGAGACATGGTGAGGACTCTCTTCCTCCCCAGCTTATCAGCCAGGCCCCCCAGGACAAAGGCCCCGGCCATCATTCCTAGGTAGACTATCAGCCCTGTAGGAGTGGGGTGCAGGGAGAGAAGAGAGGGAGGAAAGAAGAGACAAGACATTAGAAACCATGCAATGTGCTAGAAAATCCAATGCCTATTTTTATGCATTCTAGAAATCCCGTGTCCCAGACATAAAAGGTAGACTCTAACAGATGTTCACGGAAAATTGGAAGTGCTATACAAATTCAAATTCTTAAGAATGTTATCCAAAAAAATAGCCTCACAGATTGATACATACGCGCACATCCTAAAATAAATCAACCATAGCTCAGTCTGATGCACCTTTCTTGAAGATGGGTCTTTATAGGCATAATCTGCGGAAGGCAGTGTTGTCATTTTATTTTTAAGCAAAAAAGAATGTTTGTGTTATAAAAATCCCTACCTGCAGGGGTAAGTTTAAAGAGAGAATTTCCAGGGGAAAAAATGGCCAAAAGGGTGTAAGGAACATGGGAAGGAAAAAAAAAGTACAAGCATAAAACAGCAATTACCAACAAGCCTGGCTATTTTGTTACTCCCAAAAGAGACCTCCTCCATGCTATAACCTATATTCAGCTTCCTTAGGGGAGTGCAGAAGAGACTAGCAATGAGCCTTCCTTTCTTTAACATATGCAACCTATATTTGCCTGCTAATAATAAGATCAGTTCATTTAAGATATCATATATTGATGTTGACATGTTTATGGTCTTCCAGTGAAAGTCAGCACCCTCACAGACGTGGCCTATCTCCAGAAGCACACGGACAACTCCTTCCTGCTAAATATCGAGCTTTTACTAATTATCAACAATGGTGCTGAGTGCATACGTGATTTACTCTACCTGTGAAGGAAATTTTGCAGACCATCCTTCACCAGGAGAAAATAACTGGATACAAACTATGGAAGAATCCTTTCCCCAGCCTTAACTATAAATCAAATGAACTGTCTTTCTCAGAAAGGAAGCCTCTGGACCTGCAGATGCTTTATTTATGCAGATGTGTGTCAAAAAGGGCCAACATAAAGCAAAGAGCTTCAATGAGCTGGTTAATGAACTTGAAGCTGGTCCCCAAAAGGAAAGATTTGACTACGATCTGTTTTATCTTCCCCATGACAGAGTTCCTTCTTTTATCATCTGATTCTATGAGATGAAAAGAAATTTTAACTTTGGTGTTGTCAACGGTCTTCACAAAGATTTTCTTCACTCACCTGGGTTGTAACTCTTAGCCTTATGTTATGGAAGATACTATTTCCTTTTACATTTCCCTCTATGCTGTTACTTCATGAAATATGTCTAGGGGTCTACAAAGTATCTATTAAATGTCTATTACTAAGTAAGCATTCTTGTAGTTACTGGGGTTACAGTGGGGTCCAAACACATGAAAATCCCTGGCTTCACAGAGCTTACATTCCAGTTGGAGGAAAGAGATAATAAATAAATGAGTAAAATATACAGTTAATGGGTGACTGATAAGAGTTCTAGAGAAAAATAATATGAAGGAGGGAAACAGGAGGAACCAGGGTAGGAGGTGGCAATTTTAAAGAAGATGGTTCAGGGAATCCTCTCTGAGTGGGACATTCAGGAAAAGACCTGAAATAAGTCAACCATGGGGATGTCTAAGGGAAATTGGTGAGCCCATGCTCCTGGTTCTGCCATTTCTCTGCATCCTTGGAGGACCCACAGAGAAGTAATAGGGTGAGGGTCCCCCTTCCACCCTATTTCACCAGTCTCCCAACTCAGAAAATGTGATGAGTAATTTCCCACTAATATTAGGTCACCAACACTTGTGTTTCAGAAAATGAGTCAAGACTTGCAAATACAACTCATATTATGTGTCATGCTGTGTCGTAATAATGTGTGGGTCTGTGTGCCCTGCTAGACTATGAGTCTATCTCCGATCCAGCCCTGACCAACAAACGGTCTCTAACATCTAGTTCCCTGCAGACTTAATCATGCTCAGTTCTTAGCCATTTTGAGTCGTGTCCAGCAGGACTGCCTTACTCATTGATGGAGGCTTACATCTATCTTCTGCTGCCATGACCCATGCCCACCACATAAGCCTGAGTGAGGGTCAGGCTGCAGCCTCCCTGTTACTTTTACCTGGTGGTTCCAGTCCACACAACTGGCTTTGTGCCTGGTCCTAAGATCCTGATCTCCATGTTGGTTTCTGATTAGCATCTGATACCCCAACCGATTGGAAAAGACCCAAATTCTGTCCACGGCTAACCATGTCTTCCCTAGGAAAGAACTGGATTCTACTTCCTCTGACTTGGTAAGCCACTTAACATGATGGCCATAAGTCAGGAGCCTCGTATCTGAGATGCCCTGTCCTTTTTCCCCTTTTAGATGGACCACAGGGATGTCACCACCAACCCAACATAAAGTAGGATTTCACATAAGCCCTTGTACTTGGGAATTTAGATTTTTAGACCAGAGCAGAGAGGGAACATTTATTTCCAAGTTAGGTCTGTTCAGCTTCCAAACTTTGTTGGCCTCAGCTCAACTCCTTGTCAAGAATTCCCGATACCCCATTCATCTTAAAGAATGATACTCTCATGATACATGGTCAATAACATTTGGGATAAAGAAATAGATGTTGAAGAAAGGAAGGGAGGAAGGGAGGGAGAGAGTCCTGCCCAAATTACAAAGCAAATGTTACAGGTGCTTTAACTGTGTGAGTAATATGGCAATAGATCATGAGAGCCTAATATATCACATCATAGCACCAAGATAGCACACACAGAGTGAGCCCCCGCCATTAGCTGGCTCCCTTGAAGCATCTCACAGGCACTGTTGGTCCCACTTAATGCTCGCAACAACCCAGTAGATACTAGTGTTCCTGCTTGATAAAGGAAGAAACTGGTTCAAAGAGAGTCAAAGTGGTTCCCCAAGGTCACATACTAGTGGGAGTACCAAGATTTTGATCTGGGAATTCCAACCTCAGAGCTGATGTTTTAACTACTACGCTTTACTGTTCTTTATAGATAAGCACCAGACAGATCTCTTGGCTCTGTATTAAGTTTAATCTTTCCTTGTTTGCTCATCCCCAGAATGGCTTGCTAAGTGGGGCCTGGTTCCTTCCTTTCAAGGCGTTAAACAATACATTATATGATCATCTCCTGATGAGAAACAATGTTCCAATAAAGGCATATGCTGGGCGTTATATAAGCACAGAGAAGGAACACAGTCTGTATACACTTCGCTCAATGTGGGAAAGTTTCCAAAAGAAGTCATTGTGGGTGGAGGTCACAGAGAAGCTGGTCAGGTTTCCATCTTGGTGGTGGGGGGAGTGCGTTCCAGGCAGGGGCAGGCAGCAGGTGCAAAAGACAGAGAGGCAAAAAGACCACTTGATATGTTTGGGCAGTGGCGCCCAAGTAGTTCAGCGTGAGTAGAGCAGAGTGCACGTGGGGGAACCTGGTGAGGCACAGAGGTGAGACAGTAGAGCCGAGACCACCTCATAAATGGCTCGTGTGTGTGTGTGTGTGTGAGAGAGAGAGAGAGAGAACACGTATGCATCTTTGGATGCATGCACATGTAGTTATGTGTGTGCACAGGGCTGTCTGCATCACGTGTGGGGGCCTATATATTGGGAGGAAGGGAGATGAGAAATCAAAGGAGTGGTCAGGAGATTGGCTGAGAACCATCTGCACACTCCTTACCTTGGTCCCCCTCCAGAGAAAAACACTAGCAGCCAATTAAAGTTTAGTTTCCTTTTCTCAATAAAATATCCTTAGCACTTCTCAAAGGTTACTGCGCACACATAAATCATGGGAGGATCTCATTAAAATCATATTTTGATTCAGCAAGTCTGGTGTGGGGTCCGAGAGTCTGCATTTCTTTTTTTCAGTTGAGAGAGGCAGAACACACGCAAGCCAGGGTAGGGGCGGTGCAGAGGGAGAGGGAGAAAGAGAATCTTAAGCAGGCTCTGTACCCGGTGTAGAGCCTGCTGAGATCATGACCTGAGCCAAAGTCAAAAGTCAGATGCTCAACTGACTGAGCTAACCAGGCACCCCTGAGATTCTGCATTTCTTTTTTTGTTTTTAAGATTTTATTTATTTATTTGAGAGACAGCATGAGTGAGAGAGAGAATGAGGCAGGCAGAGAGGCAGAGGGAGAGGGGAAAAGCAGACTCCCAGCTGAGCAGGGAGCCCGACATGAGGCTCGATCCCAAGACCCTGAGATCATGACCTGAGCCGAAGGCAGACCCCTAACCGACTGAGCCACACAGGCGCCCCGAGATTCTGCATTTCTAACAAGGCTGGTGTTGCTGATCCATGGACCACACTCTGAACAGCGGGAGGCCGTAGCACACACATCTTCCTAGAAGCACAGTAAGGGGTAGTGATGAGAATCCCAGCCGTAGAACCCCCAAATCTCCTTCGCTGGTTGTGAGATTTGGGAGGAAATTCTCACACCCTCTAAGGGCCTTCCCATCACACGTGTAAACTGAAGACTAGATCATTTCGAACTGCCTTCCTACTCATCTGTCTTTTAAAAGTATAAATCATGAACAATGATGTTGTGTGGATTTCGCAGGAAGCACATGTTCAGAGTTTAAAAGTAAACCCAGACACACATGTTTGTTTTAAACTATCATGAATGCTACAGGAGACATGTCTAGGGACCATACGTGGCCAGGGACCAAAAGTAGCTCCTAGGCCACCAGTGTGCAATCTTGGCCATGAACATTGGGTCAGTTACTAAACTATCGTCACTCAGCCCCGAAACCACCCTTCCAGCCCCTAGTTTGTCCACCAACACCTGTGCATTGCCCACCAGGCGCTGCTAGGCCCTGCCAATAGGGAGCACTAGAGAGAGAGACAGGGACAGAGAGTCATGTCCTTTCTGTTCCCATGAATTCCACCCCCACCTTGATCACCAGGCAGCAGCAATACCGTGCCACACGGGAGCAGCTGGATCCGATTAGCAGAAGCAGCCACATCCTGTCCTCCCCTCCTCTCCCACACCAACACCAGCCAGCGAGGGTCCCCTCTCTAGAGATCTGAGTTACGGCTCCGTGAGCTCCCTTCTCTGGGCTTTTGAGGTATGATAATTCCATTCTCTTCCCTTTATTCCCCCATTCCCAGGTGGCAGCTGCTGCTTGCTTGCCCTCACTATCTCAGTGTACTTTATAAACACGGTGCGCTCACCCCACTCATCATTTTTTATATTAAATTCTCTCTGTTCCAATAACTAGTTATGAGTTGTGTCTCCTGACTACACCCTGACCGAGGCAGACACGTCAGCAAACTGATGCAGCATAGAGATTGGATATTGAGTCCAACTCCTTCGCTTTGCTAGCTGAGGATGCCGAGCCCCACATCAGGGCAGAGACTCTCCTGGAAACTCCCTACTGGCTCAGGAACTGCTGGCACCATGCTTCTGGGCTCCTGGCCCTGAGCCTGGTGCTACTGTCCAAGGCAGAGGAAGAACTAGAAAAAACAGTAAGAGTTCTTCAAAATGCCGTTGCAGGGGATCAGAATATGACTCTCCCCAACCCCCAAACGTGCTGCTTCGGTCTAAGGATTATTTTGAGCTGAAGACGGTTGAGAAACAGCAGACCCCAAGGGAAAGCTCTCTGCCCTCCTGCACATTTGCCTAAAAGCAGGCTTAGGCTTTTAATCACTGCAGGCACTTACCAGCCCAGAGACAGCACCAAGAGGGACCCACAGAACAATCCTTCCTAAACAACCTTGTCTTCTGTGAGTTTGCCCCATTTGCCATTCAGGGAATCCTACCAGCCTTTTCCTTCATCTCCTTCCTTCCCTACAAATATACTGCTCTTCCTGAAGTTGGTAAGACCAAAGTCTTAGCCATCCCTTTGAATGACTCCTGTGTCTGGGCACTGCACGTGCTTATAAACTGTTTTTCTCTTGTTAATCTGTCTTTTGTAAGTTTAATTCACAGGGCCTGCAGCCTGGAACAGCTGAGGGAGGAAGGTTTTTCTCCTCTGCACTTGTTGGCAGGCTCTGACAAGGAAGAATGGGAGGAAAAAGGGCAGATCCACAGAGAAGAGAGATACACAATTAACAATGCCTCTGTTCTATTAAATTCATTTAAAATCTGTCTTTAGCAGGGGAAATTAAGACAATAAATTTGGATAATTGAAATGCAATGGAGTTATCAAAAATTACTTTAGCACGAAGCAGATAAGGGACTAGCTAGAAAACTGGAAACCCTATCATTTTTCAGTTCCACTCCACAACCTCGCTGGCAATATTAAGGAAATGCCCCCCAAAACATGAGCTTTTTAAGGAAATTAAAAACGAAAACTGTTACTTGCAGCATAGGGTGGGAGAGGGATGAAGGAGGTAGATCTGGGAGGGTGAGAAGGGCTTTTAATCCGTGATAACACTGCAGAGGAAATGAAATATGCCTCAGTGGAAGGAGGAGGAACCCACACAGAGGAAGAGCTTGAAAGCAAGATGATCCAGCTGTGAGTCCTGGCTCCAGGATTCACCCATGGCAAGACCACGTGCAGCCCATTTAGCATCCCTGATCATTGCTCCTTCTTCGTAAAAGCCAGGTGCTGGTCTTGCAGGGTTGTTAGGCTGACATGAGATTACAGCTGATTGAAAGTACCTAGCAGGATGCCCGGCACAAAGTAAATGCACAATTAATAAAAGTTGCTACTGTGGTTATGAGCAGGGCTGCAGAGAACTGGCTGAGACCTCAGAAAGCCACAGGATTAGAAAAATGAAAATACGTTGGTGGTATTTTAAAATCAAACCAACCATATATGAAAGGACAGAGACTAGCAGAAGAAACTTATTTATAGCAGCATGCCCTTTAAAAGCACTTCCCTCCTCGGTACCTGAAGCAGGAGCCAGGTTCCAATAAAGAGCATTTTGGCTTTTTTTTTTTTTTAACTAAAACATTTTTCAAGTTTCCTCTAATAAAACTTCCCTGGGAATATTTTTTTCTTTTTCCTGACTCATACTTAAGCTGCCAGATTGTCATCTCCTTTGAGAGGCATCCCTGATGTTCCAAACTAGGACTCAACCAATTTCTTCTGTTAAAGGGGCAAAGAAAATATAGTTCACTTGTCAATAGTTTACTTTGCAGATGTCCTGTGGTCTCTGCGAAATCGTCTTCTTCCTTTTTTTTTTCCCACAATTCTTTAAAAACGTACAAAAACGGGCCATAGTTTCCAGAACCCCTGTTCCAAAGGAAATTCTGTCCTCCCTGCTGGTCCTTCAGGAACATACTGTTCCTTCCTTCCTAGCACATATGCCTGTTTGCTATTATATAGCAACATCGGTCCAATCCCTCAGACCACAGTCTCCTGGATGAAGGGACTGTGTTAGTTTTGTTCGAGTGAAATTCTCTCTGTGTCTTCAGCGTCCAGCTCAGAGGCTGGCACACGGTAAGCACGCCATTAAAATTCATTCGAGAAATAAATATAAGAATTCATAATGACTATAGAAAAATCTGAAAAATAAAAAAAAGTAGAAAAGTGAGTGCAAAAACTGTCCACCCCAAGGTGTTGTTACAGCCTGTGTTTGTCTTTGTGTTTCTACCTGTCTACCTACAAGGGCATATTATGTTTACCTGGTTGAGACTAATCTGTACTGGAAGTTTTTCCATTTGATAAATAACTCCACAAAGGATATCTTTGTGTCCTTTGTGTCCTTGTCCACCTTGCTGGTCATTTGTGCAGAAGTGATTCCAAGAAATGAAATCATGAGGTCAAAAGGGCTCAGTGAGTTTGTGGCCCCTGAGACACGATGCCAGAGTTCTTTCCCAAGAGCTCATATATACATATCAACCTCTTGCAATCTCTAGAGATGCTTTTCGTGTAAACGCAAAGCATTTACGTTTTGCATCAGAGGCAACAGGATGAAGTACACAATTAACCAAAGACAAAGAAGTCATTTCTAACTCTTTTTTTTTTTTTTTGCTTGAATACATAGAAATTAAATGCATTAATTATCCAGGGAGGATTCTAAGCTCTCTTTCCCCACAACCACTCATTTATTGGACTGTGCTTTGTAGGGATCAAAATCAGTACCTCCCAAATGAACTATCTCCATTCCATTTCTTTATTATTCAGCCAAATATACCTTTTTTTTTTTAGATTTTATTTATTTATTTATTTATTTGACAGACGGGGATTACAAGTAGACAGAGAGGCAGGCAGAGCAGAGAGCCTGATGTGGGACTCGATCTCAGGACCCTGGGATCATGACCTGAGCCAAAGGCAGAGGCTTTAACCCACTGAGCCACCCAGGCACCCCCCAAATATACCTTTTTAAAGGGCAATATTTTCTTGGACTAGGGCCTGGGAGGTTAATGTGCTAAAGGTTTAATGTATACAGGAATCCCCTAGTGAAGTCTCACTTGGGTATTGAGTAACGGAAGACCATCAGGTTGTCTATCTGCACACCTCCGTGTGATCAGATCCATTAGGTGAAGTCAGCCGAGTGCTGTGTGTGTACGACATGTGGATGCTTAGAAACTTCTGGGATGAATAAATACCTTCTTTTGGATCCAGGTACTTGGCACAGAAAAGGTTTGGCTTTAATAATTTGACAAGTAAAAAACAATCTGGAAATCATGATGTTGGATTTTCTAGTACTTTATGTGTCTAATAAGCTCAAGTGAATGAATCTTTCGAAGCAGGTTAACTTTCCTAAACTATTGAAAGGTGGAACTCTTCCCCAAATCTCATATAACATATTTATTTAGAAACGAACACATAGAGGAGAAAGGAAGGGACAAAGGAACTAGTATCTGTTTAGGTTCACTACATGCTAAGTATTTATATAGTAGGTGACATAGGTAATAATTTTAAATTGCCATTCCAACAGTGTGAGAGGAGTGTTAATATCTTGATTTAACAGATGAAGAAATTGAGATTGAGAGTTTTCCTCTCTGACCATAATTATTATATAAAATATCTAAGGGGAATCTGGGTGGTTCAGTGGGTTAAAGCCTCTGCCTTAGCCTCAGGTCATGACCCCAGGGTCCTGGGATCAAGCCCCATATTGGGCTCTCTGCTTAGCAGGGAGCCTGCCTCCCTCCCCCCCTGCCTGCCTCTCTGCCTACTTGTGATCTCTGTCTGTCAAATAAATAAATAAAATCTTTAAAAAAATTTTTTTTAATATCTAAGCTTTCTGACATCTGATGGAAGAAATCCACGCTTGCAGGTGAGTAACTCATCAATGACCCAGATTACAGAGTAACCCCCAAGAGAAAATACACCAGGACTATTCAGGGACACTTGGGTTGGATAAGACATTTGTCACTCTGCAGAGGATACACCACACTCACTCACATCTGGCCTTCAGCTCAGGAGAAGCCACAGCCCTATGAGTAGAGTAGAATTACCCCTTCTGGAAATTCTAGGTTCTGTGTAAGGCCAACAGGTCCAAGATGGAAGTATGCAGACAGATTGGGCAGTCTGAGGAACAGAAGCCCCTTGCTTTAGCAACATTGTGTAAGGGGAGGACCTTAAATCAGGAAGGGGTTCTCTCTTCAACCATACTTATGGGAAATAAAGACCCTACAAGGCAGCCTGGAGACTTCACCATCCCAGTGCTGTGTAACCAAGCTTAAGCCATGAGGCAATATTCTGGGCAACCCATGAGCCCGTAAGGAGGCCAGGCCTCAGATCCCCAGTCATGTCTTTGGTGAGTGGAAGACAGGCCCACAGCCATGGTGGGAGCAAGGGCAAAGAAAGGATTCAGGTCATTAGTAAGGTTTCTGTCCACTAGCCCTGGGGCAAAGTGGTACCTGGTACTTCCCTCAATCTTCTCTCACATGGAAACAAGAAGCATCAAGAAGCATTTCCTGAGAATACTGTGAGAATCTTGAAATTGCCTTGCTCACACACTACCACACTAGAGATCTCTTAGAAAAGCAAAGCTTCCCTTCAGGTACCTCCCACAGCAAGTGAGAGGAGGTGATGCTGGTAATGGAGGGTGTCACCTGGGCTAAAGCCAGTGACACCTGGCTTTAGAGGTATGACATCTCTGACAGCTTTCCTGGTACTGTGCACATCTCAGATGTGATCATGACCCAGTCAGACTCAATGATCCCTCGGCCATTCCATTAAAGACCAAGTCAGGGCTGCCATTGTGGTCATTTCTAGAGGGTGGACCAGTCCAGAAGAATCACAATAAAGCCAGTTATGGAGAATAGCCAAGAGCCAGAAGCTGAGAAAGGAGTAGATGATAAGAGATCAGGAGAGGAAACCCAAGTCTTTGCAAGGAAATTTATTAAGCCCCATTCTCTACATGTCAGGGAACCTGGAATAGGGTCATAAACATAAATAAATCCTAGCCCTCTGCTTTCAAAAAACTCACAATCTAATGGAAATAAAGAGGTAAGGAAATGGGGAGTGGTGGATCAGGGCAAGGGCCAGAGAAGGGAAGTAGCAAGAACTCTGGCAAGCTGATACATGGGAAGAGGGTGATGGGTGAGCTTGGCAGTCTTGGAAGAGGCAGGTGACTAGTGGGACAAGGGTAGGGCTGAGTGTCACACCAAGGGATCAGAAAACTATGCAACTTGTTATTGGCCAAAGTCAACCCAAGATCTTCCAGAACTTAGTTGCCTTTTTTGGTACAATCACTCTGCACCAAACTGGGCCACCTTGTCTTCAAAGGACACTATCTTCTATGTTAGAATAGAGTTGATCTGCAGCCAGCCTGGAAAAGATCTATTTTCATCTCTGGAAATACCTGGATATCTGGCTTTGACTTTTGGGCAAGATAGGGGCAATGGTATTTGTGACAAGCTCTTTTAAGTCTGAAACTCCCCTGGCAACCCCTTGAACCAGTTTACTGATGGTTTTCAGTGGTATAACTGGTTGGTCATCCCGGCTTGATCACAAGACCAAAGGGACATGACGGCCCCTGGGGGAATTTCAGCCTTGAGTTCTCACAGAGTGAAGATTTCTTGAGCAGATCTTGGTGATTCAATATGGAGGCAGGTCCATATGGGAATGAGGAGGACCCTGGAGAGAGTGCCTAAATGTCTCTTAAATCCCCAGTGCTTGCCTATATGATCTTCCTGCATCCTTTGCTTTAAATAAAGGCCTTATGTGACTATACTCAGTGGAGACTTGCGAATCCTCTCAAATATCTGAAATGATGAAATCTTTTCACCGCCTGACTCAAGGATTGCAAAATCAGAAGCCTCCAGGGGCCAGGTCAGGAAGTGAGGATAGTCAGCCAGGCACACCTAGTAAGGAAAACATGCTAATCTAAAGGGAGCAGCCATATCCAATGTTAGCCAACTGCTGTGTTATGGAATATAGATGCTATTTCAAGGATTTCAAAAAGCAGAAAAATCTGGATTTCTAAATAAAATTCTTTGCTTTATAAAACACTTTAGCAGCACAAAGGGCTGATATCCAAGACCTATAAAGAACTTCTCAAACTCAACACCCAAAAAACATAATCAAGTCAAAAAATGGGCAGAAGACATGAACAGACACTTCTCCAATGAAGACATACAAATGGCTAAGAGACACATGAAAAAATGTTCATCTTTATTAGAGGGAGATTCAAGTCAAAACCACATTGAGATACCACCTTACACCAGTTAGAAAGGACAAAATTAACAAGACAGCAAACAACATGTGTTGGAGGCAATGTGGAGAAATGGGAACCCTCTTACACTGTTAGTGGGAATGCAAGTTGGTGCAGCCACTTTGGAAAACAGTGTGGAGATTCCTTAAGAAATTAAAAATAGAGCTTCCCTATGATCCTGCAATTGCACTACTGGGAATTTACCCCAAAGATACAGATGTAGTGAAAAGAAGACCATCTGTACCCCAATGTTCATAGCAGCAATGTCCACAATAGCCAAGCTGTGGAAAGAGCCCAGAAGCCCTTCAACAGATGAATGGATAAAGAAGATATGGTCCATATAGACAATGGAATATTACTCAGCCATCAGAAAGGATGAATACCCAACTTTTGTATCAACATGGATGGGACTAGAGGAGATTATGCTGAGTGAAATAAGTTAAGTAGAGAAAGTCAGTTATCATACAGTTTCACTTACTTGTGGAGCATAAGGAATAACACGGAGGACATTAGAAGAAGGAAAGGAAAAGTGAAGGGGGTGAAATCGGAGGGGGAGACAAATCACGAGAGACTGTGGACTCCAAGAAATGAACTGAGGGTTTTGGAAGGGAGGGGGGTGGGAGATGGGTGAGTCTGGTGGTGGGTATTAAGAAGAGCATGTATTGCAGGGAGCACTGGGTGTAAACATGAGCCTGAATCTTGGAACACTACCTCAAAAACTAATGACGTACTGCATGGTGACTAACATAACACAATAAAAAAAGAAAGGAAAAAAAAAAAGCACTTTAGCGGCAAAGCAATTATTTTCCTCCAGTGTTTGAGAAGCCTGTATGGCAAGAGAGCTATACAGGTTTTAGTAGAATGTTAGGAATGTGAATATTTATATTTTCATTAAAATAAAATGTTTCTCATGGTTCAGATCTCTTCATTTTTCTATTCCTATGACAACTTGCCTTAATTTGGCATTTGCCTTTTTATTAGGTATCAATTACCCCCTGGATAGTACTAGTTGATGCTCTGGGGTTTTTTTGTTGTTGTTGTTGTTTAAGATTTTATTTATTTATTTGACAAAGAGACAGAGAGCACAAGTAGGCAGAATGGCAGGCAGAGGGAGAGGGAGAAGCAGACTCCACTGAGCAGGGAGCCCGATGCAAAACTCGATCCCAGGACCCTGGCATCATGACCTGAGCCGAAGGCAGCGGCTTAACCGACTGAGCCACCCAGGCGCCCCAATGCTCTTTCTCACTGTGGAGTTTTCACACTGTTTTTTTGTTGTTGTTGTTGTTCCACTTAATATGTTCTTTATTCATATCTTCACATGGGTGACTTCTTCTCATACTCCAGCCCCAGGCTCCGAGAGGCCTTCTCTGATCACCCATTCATAGTCATTTTCCTTTCAAAGGAGGAATCAGGCCAGTTAGAAGGCCATGACATATATTCCAAGGGAGCAATGCTGACAGCATGGGCCTGGGGTGGTAGGCAGCAGTGAGAGGGGTAAGAAGTGGCTGGATTCTGGATGGGTTTAAAAGTAGAGTCAAGAGAATGGATGGTATTTAAAGCAGGGATGACCAGAACCTCCAAAGAAAGGTCTACAGAGAAGAGATCCCAGGACCGAGTACTGAAATGTTCCAGTGTTTAAGGGTCAGAAAGATGAAGAAAAGCCAGTAGCAGAGACTGGGAAGGACCAGTGGGGGAAGAGGGGCAGACACCAAAAATACTAGAAGGGGTCCTCAAGGCTGAACATCAGTAGGGCTGGAGAACTCCACAGAGTGAGCTGGAGACAGAAGAAGGGGCCTTTGGGTATTAAAATATGCTTAGAGAAATTGCTCCCCTACGTACATACTCAACCTTAGGGAGTCGATCATAGTTAATTTAAGATAGCCATCTTCATCCAATTCCTCTTGCCAGTGATTTATTCAGGGAGAGAAATAAAACATATGGAGATATTTGTCAGAGCCTTCTGGGCAATATTTTTGTGCCTAATAAAAGCAGAAAAAGCACTTTTTTGCCACCGTCTCCTACTTTCTGCTTGCAAAGCCAGTATGGGAGGATGGAGCGCTTAGAGCTACAGTGATCACCTTGTGACCATGAGGGAAAGGGAAGGAGAATGATAGAGATGCCGGGCCTTATGCACTGACATTAGTGAACCACTGACCCACCCCTAGATCCACCCAGTTTGGGAATTCTTTTTTTTTTTTTTTAAGATTTATTTATTTGTCAGAGAGAGAGGGAGAGAAAGCGAGCACAGGCAGACAGAATGGCAGGCAGAGGCAGAGGGAGAAGCAGGCTCCCCGCCAAGCAAGGAGCCGGATGTGGGACTCGATCCCAGGATGTTGGGATCATGACCTGAGCCGAAGGCAGCTGCTTAACCAACTGAGCCACCCAGGCGTCCCTGGGAATTCTTGATAAGTAAATAATAAACATCTCTACGATTCGAAGCCATTGTTGTCAGCAACTGAATGCATCCAAGACACATACTGCCTCCTAAAAAAGAAATCATAAATAAAAGATCATCTGATTGATTTATATAGTCTTCCTTAAGAGCGAAAGACAAGACAACCTGGTATAGAGCAAAGAGCTCTGTGCCAGATGTCAGGGGACCCAGGCCCCACTCTCTGAGTGTCTGACCTTGACCAACTCACCTGCTCTTGGGGCTCAGTTTCCTCTGGTTAGAGACGAAAGGCATGCTAGTAGTTTTCCTTTATCCCTTTCACTTCTAATATTAGATGACTCCATAGTGTTATAATTAATGGCTTATGCCTTATAATTTGTCATCATATCTCCTTTCAAGGATAACCCTTCCCTTTCTGGGACCCAAGATTGGTGAGGCAGAGGGGCCAAGGAGAGGATAAAACTTTTCTGGGTCATCTCCTACAGATCCCCAACAGACTCTGAGTCAGCAAAAACTCCAGCAGTGAAACAGAAAATGCTCAGTTGGCACATTCGAGCAGCTCCAGCTACCCCCATGGAGTGGAAAGTGTCCACGTTCCATCCGTTCAGTGAACCCCATGGGGTATGTCAAAGGTGACTACAATCCCAGGACCACCTATCTGACTCTCCCTTCCCTCATCCTTGCCAGGCTACTATTTGAAACTTTTTCTGGAAACTGAAACAATGCTCTGCAAAATGGAAACCAGCTCATCTGGGCTTGTGCCGCCCATGATTTATAAATAAAGAGGGGTTTTTACAACCACTGGCCTACAAAGGACCATTTTAACCCTCTGAGCCACCCAGGCACCCCTACAAAGGACCATTTTAGTTGAGCAGCTATGAACTCCACACCAGACATGATTCTTGGCAGTGTGGGTATGGGGGAGTTCTTTTCGCCTCTGCTGCTCTGGTCTCTACAGAGTGAAGGATCATTCCTTGGGAGCCTTCCCATGACCTAATACAGGAAGGCAGCATGGCTCTTCACTCTCTGGACAGTCTACTTGGGCATCAGCTTGGGCATCTAAGCTCAGGGCATCAGCTCATCTAAGCTCTTGGGCATCTGGCTCAGGGCTCCCTATGCCTCAGGGACTGCTGTGAATCCCCAAAAAGTCTGCACCTGCCTTTCTGGTGCAGCTGGTTGGGACATGGACTACATCCTGCTCTCACCTACAGAGAGAGGCTGTGTACCCCACTCCAGCACTCCCATGGGGGCCCCATGCTTGCATTGTACTGGAATGATGTATTTCATTTAAAAGGATTTTTTAAGGTTAACGGC
The DNA here is from genome assembly GCF_010015895.1 of Lontra canadensis. Taxonomy (NCBI): domain Eukaryota; kingdom Metazoa; phylum Chordata; class Mammalia; order Carnivora; family Mustelidae; genus Lontra; species Lontra canadensis. The sequence goes on from NW_022631122.1 coordinate 3,367,407, forward strand.
ACCTAGAATCAACTTCCACGGATGGGACAGCAAAGGAAAGGAGAAGCAATAGACTTTGAAGTCAGACCTAATCACTGGGCTCAAGTCCTGAATAGGATTTGAGTAGTTAGTAGTAGTGGTAGTATTACTAACTACTTTTGACAAGTTACTTCAACCTCTTAGAGCCTAACTTTTCCCAACTGTAAAATGCTGAAAACAATGCTTTCCTTGCAGGTTGCTCTTAGGATGAGAAATGTCATACAGAAAAGGCCTCGTCCAGAATGGTTGCAAGGGAAGTTATATTATCAGATTATAGCCCTTGGTGGGGGCAATACAATTATTATAATTGGCTTTCAAATGAGAAGAAAGGTCATAGAGGTTGTACCAGGCACTGGGAAATAACTGAATTTTTAGCACTGGTTCTCCTTTGGCTCTGGATACACCTGTGCAAGAGAAAGTAACTGCCCAGCCTCATCACTGGAGAGTAGCCCCCGGTGAAGATGAGTGGCAGTGATTGACAAACAAGACAGGAAAATGGCTTTAGGAACTGAACAGTGGCCCAGCTCGAGGCATCTCCAACATCACTTTGCTCATCATGTAAATGGGGGATTATCGCTCTGGCCATCTCACGGGGTCATTTAAAATTCAGAGTATCCATGAACACCACTAAAGATTTGTAAAGCACAATGGGGCGCCTGGGTGGCTCCGTGGGTTAAAGCCTCTCCCTTCCACTCAGGTCATGATCCCAGGGTCCTGGGATCGAGCCCCACATCGGGCTCTCTGCTCAGCGGGGAGCCTGTTTTCTCTTCTCTCTCTGCCTGCCTCTCTGCCTACTTGTGATCTCTGTCTATCCAATAAATAAATAAAATAATAAAATAAATAAATAAAAATCTTAAAAAAAAAAAGATCTGTAAAGCACTGTGCGACAGGAAACGTGATTTTCGGGTGCAACCCCGTTTTCTCGTGCTGACCAAGGTGCTGGAGAACATCCCAACTATCATCACAAACATAAGAAGGAAGCCTTTCGGGGACGGTTTCTACCGAGAACCATAAGCAAAAACCCCGACCTCTCAGCAGCTCCCACTACCTCTGAGAGTCTGTAAAATGCCTAGTTCCAGAACCTGGCTGCACCCGGAATCACCAGGGAGCTGTTAGCAAATGCCTGCGCCCACACCCCACCCACAGAGATTCCGACCTAATTATTCTCCAGCAGGGCCTGTGTAACAGCTCCTCAGGTGACCTCAGGGGCAGCGGGCGCTGAGAATGCTCATCTAGAAGTGGTTCTCCGCTGGAGGCAGTTCCCTCACTGCCACCCACTCACCGCGCCCTTTCCTGGGGGACCCTTGGCAACAACTGGATATACTTTCGGTTGTCGTAAGTGGGAGCTGGGTGCTTCGGGCATCTGACGGGGTCAAGGCCCAGGATCCTGCTAATAGCCTTGAATGCCCAGGACAGGGCTCCAGAGCAAAGAATTATCTAGCCCCTAAATGGCAATCATGTGTACTGTTGAGAAGGACCACCCAGAGGACTGGTTTAAAACAGGCAGTTGCTGGGGCACCTGGGTGGCTCAGTCAGGTAAGCATCTGCCTTTGGATCAGGTCATGATCCCGGGGTCCTGGGATTGAGTCCCTCATCGGGCTCCCTGCTGAGCAGGGAGTCTGCTTCTCCCTCTGACCCTCCCCCATATGCTCTCTCTCTCAAATAAATAAATAAATAAGTCTCTTAAAAAAAAACACAGTCTCTGACTGTACTGCACGATATGGCTTAGCAATATTTCTGCTCCCTCCTGCTCCCTGCTCTCCAAAACCTTCTCACTCCCCCATCAGGAGATAGGACCTATTTCCCTTCCCTCTTGAAATGGAGAAGGTCTTTATGACAGCCTCAACAAATAGAATGCAGAGGAAGTAACACTGCCTACCTTCTCAGACTTTGTCACAAAAAACCAATATGGATACACACACACACACACACACACACACACACACAAATGTCTGTATGTGTGCGTGTGTGTGTGTGTGTGTGTGTGTGTATAGATAGCTATATATCTCACACCTTCTTTATCCATTCATCAATTAGTGGACAATTGGGCTGCTTCCATAATTTGGTTATTGTAGATAATGCTGATATATAAACATTGGGCATATGTATCCCTTTGAATCAGTGATAGACACACACAGGAATATTACTCAGCCATAAAAAGGATGAAATCTTGTCATTTGCAATGACATGGATGGATCTAAAGAGCATTAAACTAAGTGAAGTGAGTCAGAGAAAGACCAATAACCAGATGATTTCACTCATACATGGAATTTAAGGGAAAAAATGAGGAAAGGGAAAAAAAGAGAAGACAGAAAGAGGCAAACCAAGAATCAGACTCTTAACTATAGAGCACACACCCACGGTGACCAGAATGGAGGCGGGTGGGAGGATAGCTGAAATAGGGGTCGAGCATGAGGAGAGCACTTGTCTTGATGAGCACTGGGTGTCACATGCAAGTGTTGAATCACCATATCACACACCTGAAACTCAACTACACTGTATGTTAAATAACGAGAATTTAAATAAAAAACTTAAATGTATGGCTTTTGCTTGTCTTTCTCTCTCAGAATAGGCACCTTGGCCACCCTGAGCCAACAAGTATGAAATCTAGCTGTCTAAAAGCTACCATGTTGGTGTAGAGAGACCATATAATGCAAACAGCCCCCAGCTGGCACCAGCCGTGCCTTCAGATGATTCCAGCTCCACCTTCTGGTTGCCCCAGGTAATGCCAAGTAGAGCAGAGGCCAGATGTCTGCCCAGACGGCGGGTTCATTAGCAAAGAAAATCATGTGAAGGTTTTGTTTCTACAAGGAATATATGTTTGTTTGTTTGTTTGTTTGTTTGTTTGTTTGTTTGTTTGATGCACAGCAATATACAGCCAGAACAAAGCCCATGACAATTCCGTGAAAGATCCATGCCAGGCACCCCTTGATTGGACCCCTCATATCAAAGGCTTTATATACTTTTACAGGGATTGGGCTACTCACATATTAAGCCCATGCCCAACCCTGCAACTTCCCCTCCATCTGTAATAAGTATGTCCGTTTACTTAAGAATTTCCCTCATTCATTCCTGTTGTAATTTCCATGGGACTCTCTTTTAGTCAGCAGGAAGCTGGGAAAGGTCCACCGTAAATCCACCAGCTTAAGGAGTATTTTTGCAATTGTACAGAAACATTGGCGTCAGTGGACCCAATGCAGGCAAAGGAGGATTCCATTGGTTTGCCCTATGTGTCACCAGTACTAAATGCAAGGGAACAAGGGACTGAGATGCCAACAAGTGGGTGTCCTTTGAAAACACCAAACACATTCCTGAACTACCTACATTTAATGTCATTCCTTTGAATGATTTTTTACATATAACTGGAAAATACCTCCATGTGAGCTGAAAGGGCATTAAAAAGAAATGTGAATTCATTCGTCAACCACATAAGAGCATGGAATCTCAGAGAAAGACTTCAGAGCAGCCTGATCTCAGGCTCCAGTCTTTAGAGAGTCTTTGTTTTCTTCATATTTGGGCCAGAGGGATAATATTGGATGTGGCATTTCAAGTTCCCCTGTGTTGTTTTATATTTCATATCTCTTGTGTGAGCTCCAGTTCTGCCTTTAAAATAAAACTCATTGATCTGTATCAACTACACTTGCATTAAAAAAAAGCAGAGCACTGGGTGTTACATGCAACTAATGAACCATTGGACACTACACCAAAAACTAAGGATGTACTCTATGTTGGCTAATTGAATTTAAATTTTAAAAAAGCAGAATGTAAAACTGCAAAAAAATAAATTTAATTATATACGTGGTACAGTTGGACATTAAGTATTGCATATCAGCCCCCTCCCTAATTTTTAACTTTTTTAAGTGGACATCAAAAAAATAAAAACATTTTGCTCTGTCTTGCGGGGTGCAGACAGGCCTTGATAGACTCATCTATCCTCGAAATGTTCTGAACCACATTCTGAAAACAAGGAGTTACTGAAAGCCCTGACCTTGCATTGATTTTCTTTGATATACTCTTCGTAAGGAAGTTGTGGTTTTGAAAACAAAGTAGTTTTATTCCATAAAAAATACTTCTTAAGCCCAAAAAGTAGTATGCAGAGTTTTCCTTCTTGTTTGATAATAAACTACCAAGACACCCTTCACATAATAATGCTAATAAGTCTGCACACATATATAAAAGAACAAAATTCACTCAGTGCTATGACTCGCCTGCTTTGTGTGGCCATCGAGCAGAGGGAATCCCAGGCATGTGATAATATTCAATAGTTTTAAAAATAATAACAAAGGAAGATTTCCTTTTTTTTTTTTTAAGATTTTATTTATTTATTTGACAGAGATCGCAAGTAGGCGGAGAGGCAGGCAGAGAGAGAGAGAGAGAGGGAGGGAAGAAGAAGCAGGCTCCCCGCCGAGCAGAGAGCCCGATGTGGGGCTCAATCCCACAACCCTGAGATCATGACCTGAGCTGAAGGCAGAGGCTTAACCCACTGAGTCGCTCACGTGCCCCAAGGAAGATTTTCATTAACAAATGAATGCATTCTCCTTGTCTTGAAGGAAAATGACCACTTGACACCAAGCAGAGCAGAGCCTTCAAAGCTAACAACATTTTCACAGACTTTTTCTTCCCCAAGTGAGACAGTTCTAGATGAGCGACCCACTAAAACGCAGCACTTGAAGGAGCTCAACTCTCATCTTTCTAAAAGCTCAGGAGAGAGTCAAGAAGAGAATGAGAAGACAAGTCACAGATTGGGAGAAAATTTTTGCAAAAGACACATCTTAATAAGGGACTGTTATCTGAAACATGCAAAGAACCCTTAAAACTCAACAAGAAGGAAATGACCTAATTTTAAAAATGGGCCAATCACCTTAACAGACACTCACAGAAGAAGATACATATTTGGTAAACAAGTGTGTGAAAAGATGTTCCACATGGTGTGTCCTCAGGAAAGTCAAATTAAAACAACAAGGAGACACATCTACAAGAATGGCCAGAAACCAGAACACCAACAGTGCCCAATGCTGGCCAGGGCGTGGAGCAACAGGAGGTCTCATTCACTGTTGGTGAGAATCAAAGTGGTAGAGCCACTTTGACAGACAGTTTGGCAGTTTCTTACAAAACCAGACATATTCTCATCATATGATCCACCAATCGCATTTATCCAAAGGAGTTGAAAACCTTGGTCCACACAAAAATCTGCATGCAGATGTTTATAGCAGTTTTATTCTAGTTGCCAAAACTTGGGAGCAACCAAGATACCCTTCAGTAGGTGAATGGATAAAATAAGTGGATCCCAAAATTGCAGTACATCCTGACAGTGGGATCGTAATCAATACTAAAAAGACATGAGCTATCAATCCATGAAAGGACATGAAGCAAATTTAAATGCACATTACTAATTGAAAGAAACCACTGTGAAAAGGCTGGTTGATCCGACTATAGAATATTCTGGAAAAGGCACCACCTTACAGAAACAATTTAAAAAAAAATCAGTGGTTTCCAGGGATTGGAGTTGGGAAAGGGCTGAATGGGTAGAGAACAGAGGAATTTTTAGGGCAATGAAACTACCTTGCATGATAGTATAATAATGGATACATGTCACTGTGCATTCGTCCAAATGCATTGACTGCATAACACCAAGAGTGAGCCCTAAACTGAAAGTCAAGTACAAGTTTTGGGTGACAAGGATATGTTCACATAGGTTAAACAATTATAACAAATGTATCACTCTGGTAGGGGGGCAATACTGGTCATGGGGGGAGACTAGGTATGTGTAGGGGCAGAGCCATGCGGGACATCTCAGTACCTTCCTCTCAATTGGGCTGTGAACCTAAAACTGCTCTAAAAAAATTAAGTCATAAACACACACAAGCATGCACATGCACACACACACACACACACACACACACACAGAGGGAAGGAAAAAGACAAAGAACTAGGCTAGCACAGAAGAGAGGAAGCCTTATCACCAACCAACGTAAGGCAGCTTGACCTTAAAAGTCTGCAAAAAATAATTTGGCCTGAAAAAATATGCAATGTCATCAACCGAGAAGATCTAGCTCTGAATTTAGGTGGCTTATCATTACCAAGCCATCAGTTTAGTACAATAACAACCATATAATAAATGATAATAATAATAATAACAACAACAACAACGAAGATATCTTGAGCATCAATTATATGCAAGCCCTGTTTTAGGCAAGTTAAATGCATAGAACTCATTGAATCCTCCCAATACTCTATAAAGTAAATCCCGTTGTCATCTCCATTTTGCAGACAAGGAAACCAAGGCACAAAAAAACTAAACCACTTTCCTCAAATCACCCTCCTAAGAATTAGCAGAGCAAGGACTCAAACCCAGGCTGCCCAGCTCGAGGGTACATGGAGCTCCATTACGTCACCACAACTATGACTTGTCACAAATGCGGGGAAGGAGAATGTCAAGATACAAAATAGCAAGACCTAAGAGTTGTCTAGGCTTTGTGCAGAGCTGGCTGCTTTATCAACTTTATTTCATTCAGTCCTCACAAAAAAAAAAAAAAAAAAATGCTTTCCCCTTATTCCATCTATGGGAAACTCAGAGAATTTATGACTTGCCCAAGGTCACTAACTGATCAATGACAAAGCCAGTGGCCAAAGCCTCATGGCCAGACTCCAGCGCCCACAGCATCATTTCTCACACCATGCCACCTCTCTGTTCGAAGTAACTTATGGTCCTCTAAACAATCTACACAGTGCTTGATGAGATGGAAAGAAGTCCTGCCCCGTGGCACAATGTCTTTTTCAAAGACCGTGTAGGAGAGAAAGGCAGGATGGTGGAGTAGAATGAGTGAAGACTTTGAAATCAGACAAACCTGGGTTGAAATCCCAGCTCTAGCAATTACTGTGTAACCTAGAATATAGATCTCTGAGCCTATTTCCTGACATGTTCGAATGGGGTGAAACTCCTCTAATCACTATGGTGACCCTGAAGTTCAAATGAAGCAGTGTGTGGAAGTGCTGGCCCCTGGAGACCTTCCCATCATCTATAGCCCTGGATTCATTTCCTTGACCACACCAGGGGGCCCATAAGTGCATAGGAAGTCCATCTCTGCTCAGGTAGCCTGCCTGCCCTTGGGCTGAGTCATAGCGTCTTCTTGGCAAAAGAATTACACAAATACGAACTCTCCAGATTAGGACCACATTACCTCGACTCCCAGCATTTGCCCTGGGAGCCATCAGGAGCTCCAACCATACCACAGCTCTGTTAATGAGGTTGCCAAGCAACGGGGTGGCAGAGAGACCAAGAGGGCATGAAATCATTACTGACATTCCCAACTTGGCCTAACAGGGACCCAGGGTGTCAGTTGAGAATACCACAAAGCAAATTAAGGGCTTGCAAATGTTTGATCAACTGGGGACTTCATGGTTTGGTTTGGGCCTTGGGTTTGTTTTGGTTTTTTGCCCTTACCAAAAAAAAAAAAAAAAAAAAAAGGATTCAAACTTAGAAGCACATAGCAGAATTTTTTAAATAAAAATACAATTTAAAAAAGCAACTAAAATTCTAATGGTGTTTAAAAACTTCGGGTGATAGTTTTGCTCCTTAAGTCATTCCTACTATTTGTACATACTCAATCTCTTTCAGTTCCCTACTGGTCATATATGACACAGTTTAATCATTTTAAATGGCCCCTTAGTTACACATAAGTGGATTAAACAAATTTTAAAAAGCTTCCAGGAATAACTCTATTGCGGGTGTTTTCTTTATTTTACATTCCAATCTTATTCAGAGTGGCTTTAAATCAGGGCTGGCAAACTACAGCCCATAGGCTAAATCTGGCCCTTTGTCTTTTTTCATAAATAAAGTTTTATTGGAACACAGTTAGGCCCATGTGTTTGTGTATTGTCTATGGCTGCTTCTGTGCTACCAACACAGACTCGATAACAGAGACTATTTGGATCTGCAAAGCCTGAAATATTTACTCTCTGGGCCTTTATAGAAAATGTTTGCCAAAAATTGCTTTTTTTTTAAATTTATTTATTTAGTGGGAAATTTTAGCATGAGTGAGAGGGGCAGAGAGAGAGGGAGAGAGAATCTGAAGCAGACTCCAGGCTGAGCTCAGAGCCTAAAGATCTCACAACCCTGGGATCGGGACCCTGAGATCAGGACCGGAGCAGTAACCAAGAGTTGGATGCTTCTGATTGCGCCACCAGGCACCCCTGCCAATCCTTGCTTTAAAGCGAGTCCTAGAGAAGAGAGTCCTACAAGGTATTTCATAACACTTATCTCGACAGTAATTAAATAACTCTCTGTGTCTGCTAATGCCTACTTGTCCTGCTGCATGTGAGTCCCTTGAGAGGTCAGGACTATGTCTATCTGGTTCAATATTTTCTCCCCGAGGACTGAGCACAGAGGCTGGCACACAGTGTACACATAATAAATATTTGTTGTATAAATGAAATTAGTTGCTAGACAGGTTTTGAATTCTTGAGGATTCTTAAGAACATGACTCGTAGTAAGTTCTCAATAATTATATGTTTGCTAAGTAATCAATTGCATGGACTTTACATCTAGAGAATGGGTTTGTTTCCAAGGCATTGAATGACCAAGACAAATCCTTGTTTGTATTATGGTAAATCTCTTCTACACCATATCATTGGTGTCCACTTTCCTTCTAACTTCACAAAATCCTCTTTGTCTCAGGCCCTAATATCTGAGGCTTGGCTCTCATGGTGCCAGTCTCATTACTGATTTTCAGGGCTGGTCCTCCATCCTGTGGAATCCATCTGTGCTTTACAGCATGGTTCCCAATGGCCAGCAGGGGATCTGGGGGTAAGCTCAACCCAGAGTGCATCCCCAAGGTACATAGGCAGTCTGCCCACTAACACTTGCATACAAGAGAAACTGGGAACAGATGCCACCAGATTCTACAGAGAGAGCTGGGAGGAAGAGGCCTTCTGGCCTACCACTCACAAAATGTATTTGTCATTTGGATATGGAAGGTGGTTTAATATGAAGATGAGAGAAGTTTCACCCTCAAAAAGGCAATAAGATACGGAAAAAGAACTAAGAACTTTAGAGTTAGAGAGACTTGAGCAAGGATCCAAATTCTTACACTTATTACCTGGGTAAATTTGAGCCAATTAATTTTCTCTGACATAAAAATGCCTTCAAGACAAATAGAGGTAAAGTGAGAGCTTTGCAAGGGCATCGTGGCAGACTGAAGGTGCCCAATAGTGACAGATGCTATACAAATTTTACTGCTCTTTCCCCTTCATAATTTAACGCCACAAAGAGAATGATCTTTGGAAATTTCTACTTACCAAGCATTCCTTTTTTGGAACTGGACAGACACATGTCCTTCTCTGCACTGGGCAGGACAAAACTCACCACGAACACCTCCACTCCATCAGCCATCAGAGCCAAACCCAAGACAAAAAAAAGGATCCACTGGAAACGTCCATGGCCGCACTCATCAATGATGTTCTCATACTGGTGGGCCAACTGCTCCTCATCCTCCATCCTCTCCGCCATCAGGTCAGCCTGGCCCCGAAGGCCATCTGCCCTGGAGGGCGCCATCTTGGCTTGCTTGGCCTTGACATCATCTGGGTGAGGGATGCCCTGGTACTCGCCCTCATAGATCTCATCATCCTCATCATGGCCTTCTGTAACATCACTCTGTGCATCTTCCTCTGGGTTGGACTCGTTGCCACGGTAATAGCCGTCACTGGTGGCATACCCCTCATAGTTGTCCTGATACTTGTAGTCATCCATCCCTTGGGTCCGGGACTGCCGGGTCGCCTCTCGAGCTATATCTCTTGCACCGTGGTAGAGGTTTGGGTTGTTTCGATAACCATCATCCATTATATGTACAGAGGCGTTAAAGGTAGAATCTGTCTGTGTGACTTCTTGGGCGATTCTCCCACTTGACTCCCAAACAGAGCAGACTGATGCAAAAACAATGTAAGTATCTTTTCACATTCAATATCTATTGGAAGTCTTTGGAAAGTTCCAAATTCTGGTCTGGTCTCCTTCAGTGACCCAGCCGAGTTTTGTGGGGAGATGTTGATTAGAAATGGGGCCAGCTGTTTTCCTTGACAAGGAGCCCACAGGACTTGGTAGCTCGCTAGCAGGACTGATTTGTTTTTGCTGTTGAAGGTTATGCCCTGGGAGTACAGAAAAGGGAGAGAGGAGTGTCACAAAATACGGAAATTCTGAAAATACTCTCAGAATGAAACAAATATGTTTACAAATGCCAGCGCTTCAGGTGCTAGGTGGAGGAAATTTTGATTAGACATTTGGATTCATATCCAATGAATAAGGACTGAATCAGTGAGACAAAGGAGAAGAGGAGAAACAACAGTGGCCAGAGAGGCCCTCTGAGGTGCTGAGTAACCTATGAAAGGGGTCAACTCTTACAAAAGAAGGAAACAGAAAGTGGGCAAGGGATTCTCAAGACAAGACGATTTTGTGTTATGGAATTTTCTTTTAGAATTTATCAAGCCTGTGGCAACAGGGCATGTTTATTACAGCTCAGCTTCTGTTAGAAAAATGACAGCTTTTCTGACTTTGTTATGAGGTGGCTGTGCGATTTTATATCTAGAATGTGGTGGCAAACCTCCAGGACCATTTCTCGAAAGGCCCAGCTCACTTTGAGACTCAGCACTTTGGTTCAAGGGCCCCTCTGATCTTGGCCTTGGCTTAGCGAAGGAGGAAAAGCTGTTGAAGACCCAGAGCTGGAGAGCTTGATGCTGCTACATCAGGGCTGTGTGACCATGCTTACTTCTCTCTGAGGCTCTGCTTTCTCATCTGTAAAATGGGGATAACAATAGTAACTGACTCATAAGATTGTTCATAAAAAGCTTGCAACAGCATCAGACCTGCGTGGGAAATATTATTTTAGCCCGGACATGATTGTTGCTCTTTTATTTTCCTAGTTCCAACTGTAGAAACCAGGACCCAGTACTATCCGAGCCAAGGCCAATCCCCGAGACCACCTGTTGATTCTCATGCCCAGCGACTGGAACCTTTTGTCCTAATCACATCCTTTGAATCTCAGTTCTCACAAGGTTTGGAGCCACCACTACACGAAGCCTAGTGTGTGCCAGAAATTGTGCTCCATGTGTCATGTCCCTCCTCCCTAATCGTCACAACGATCAGAACAACAAGAAGAAAGTATTTGTACTTTCATTTTACGGATAAAGAAACCGAAGCTCCGCTGGAGTTAGGTCAAGATCAAACAGCGAGGACTCAACACCAGACCCACTGATTCCCAAAGTCCGTTCTTTCCATGGTCCTTGTGCTTCCCAAATGCTGTTCAGAGGGACTGTCACATTAGATCACCTAGAGAGCTTTAGAATGCAGATTCCCAGAGCATGCAGAGGGGCTGGTTCAAGCTCCAGGGTCTGAGTTTTCACATAGCTTCCCAGGAGGGACACCGAGACCCAACTGCTCCCTGTGTGGCCCTCAGGGGTAGAAGTAAGGCCCCTCCTAGACACCTGACCCCACTTCAGCTCTCCCTGGCTGCTGGACCCCTTCACAGCTGGCCGCCCCAGCTCAACTCACCTGCTGTTGTGTATATGTGACTTCAACCTTCATAGGCCTCCCTATCCCATCTGAAATCCACACGAAGATGCCACCCCACAAGAGATGGGACACACTCATCCCCTTGCCCCACGCCTACCTGCCTGGCTCTCCTCACCTTCAGCCCTGGACAGACTCTAGCTCTGAAACTCACGTGACACAAAAACAAAACACATTTTTTCTGGGTGGTGCTTCTCAAAGGTAGGGTAGGCCAGGACCACAGGGATTTGAGGGACTTATTAGAAATGCAAATCCCAGGACCCCTCCTCCAAAGACTTAGAACTTGCAAAATGATGGGTGGGACCTTGAAACCTACATTTTCCACAAACATCCCAAGGACTCCAATGGACAGCTTTCCCAGGAACAGTGTCTTAAGAGCCAGCAAGAAAGATTTACTAAGGACTGATTCTCACTTTATCTTTTCAGATTTTTTACCATCCCAGTAAATAAAATTGTATTGGACCATGCTGGCCTGAACCATGTCAGATTAATATTCTAAATCTGTTTTTATTGTATCCATTTAGGAACCACAGGAGGAATATAAATCACATGTAAACAGCATGAGAGTTTTGCAGAGTGCTATAAAAAAAATAGAAAGAATGCCAACTGCCTGAGATCTGGTGTGTTATTTCCATCCTGGGGGCTCTGCAAAGAATGTCACGAACCAGAAATGATAGATTTGCAATTCTAAAAGTATATGTGGAAAATGTCATAAGGGGCAGAGGTCCTGGGACTGACTCTGTGGAAAGAAGGAGATCTCTGTCAAAGCTAATTCTACTCATCTGATCCAGTGAAATGAGCTTCTGCAGATGGTGAGGTTAGTCGAGTAACGAGGAGTCACCGTCGGGTGTTGTGGGGTTGTTTTCTATTCCATTGAGAAATGCCAAGTTATTTTTCCAGCAAAGCATTTTCCAGAGAATACAACCATTAATCGCTTTCAGTGTGAATCCCTAAGAAGGTATATTGAAGCACTAACCCCCCAGTATCTCAGAATATGACCCTATTTGGAAATATGGTCCTTCTAGAAGTAATTGAGTTAATATGAGATCATTAGGGTGGGCTCTAATTCAGGATGACCGGTGACCTTATAAAAAGGGGAAATTTGAACTCAGACAGTGATCTGAAGAGAGGGAAGATGACATGACTTGGGGAGAGCAGCATCTACAAACCAATGCCTGAGGCTACCCAAAGCTAAACGAGAAGTGTCCCTTATTGCCCTCCAAAGGAACCAACCCTGACTGCGGATTTCTAGTCTTCAGAACCATAAGATGGTGGATTTCTTTGTTTAAGCCACTCACACTGTTGTACTTGGTTAAGGCAGCCCCAGGAAATGAACTAACTCAACAACATTAACAAGCCAAGTGTTTATCCTCTAACCAGCAATAAGAGAATAAGCATGAGAGCAACTATTGACTGAAAAGCAATAACCGTGTATCCTCACAGCCAATCATGAAGCAAAACCATTCTCTCCATTTTATGGATGCAGAAAACTGAGGGTTAGGGAGGATCAAAGAAGGTATCCAAGTTAACACAGAAAACCAACCATCAGGAATTAGATTTGAAGCATGTTCACGGAGAACCTTAGGGAGGGGGTACAACGGGAAGAGAATGGACTCCAAATAGACAAGTTAAGGTCACACGCCCCGTTCCCTGCAGAGCCAAGAGTGGCATCAAGTCTCTGACCCTCAGGATAGGCTTTGTGTGCCCATCCTGCATAACCGTCCCCCAGGATCTCTGGTGTTTCAGGCAATGTGACAGATACGACATGACCTGAGCCCCATCCTCAAGACATCCATTCCTCATGGAAGAGTCATGCATGCAGTAATAAAAATGACAATCTTAATTATTAATAATAGTATCTTTTATTTATTAATAATAGTATCTTTTATTTATTGAAAACTTGCCTTGTGGCTTTGTCCCAGGTACTAGGCTAAGAGATATCACGTGTATCCTGTTTTTTTATTCAACTCTATGAGGCAAGGGCCATTATTAAGAACTCATTTCACAGTAAACAAGACTGATGCTGAAGACATCACAATTGTAGGCTCTCCCACGAGTTCAGAAGAGGGACGGGTCGTTAATGGGATGTGCTGGAACAGCATCCTAGAGGCTGGGGACCATCAAGGGCAGAAAAGGGCTCAGAGAAGCCAGAAGGAGAGGAGGCCACTGTGCACTGGAGACCAAGGATCAGCAAAGTCATGGAGAGAACATGACTTAGCTTGTTTGGGCAGTAGTGAAACACCTGCCTACAGCAACCGAACCAAGAAGGGAGACTTAGAGGTGATAGAATGGGGCCGTGAAGAGTAGTTGGTCTGAATGCCCTGCTCAAGGACTGGGAATCTTCCTCTGAGCAAAGGGAGCCATGACAGTTGTTGAAGTGAGCAGAGGAGCCTGTCACACAGAGCAGAGATCTAGAAAGATCTCCCTGGTGGGAATAGGTGACCTGGTTTTTAAGAGAAAATCTGGGAACAGTGAAACTAGGTAGAAATTTCATAGTGGGGAGGGTAAACATTCAGAAGTGAGATGAGGCCAGGACAAAGGTAGTGGCCATGGGACTGGAAGAAAAGGACGGACACGAGGAGACTCCCACAGGAGAATAGGTGGTGCATTTCCTATCAGCGGACAAGGAGAAGGTGAGGTGACTGGGACAGTGGTGATGCTTGGAGGGCAAACTCTAGACTGGAAATCTTTCCGGAATCCTCCAGGTGCTGTATAACCAAAATGAAAATCTGTTTCCAGACTTCTTTCAGATTGCCTTTTTGGGTGGGGTGGTGGGACACAGAATAGAGGGGTCCAAGAGCACAAACTTGTGCATCAGGGCCCCGGTTCAAGTCCTGACTCCAGCACACCCTATGACCTGAGCACACAAGCTCTTCATTTCGGGCCTCAATTTCCTTATCTGTAAAGCAGTTGTAATAAAAGCACCCATGTGAGATAATCCGTGAAGAATGCTTAGCATGGTGCCGGGCACAGATGTGACGGATGTAAATTTGATCTGATTATCATCATTGTTGCTGTCATCGTGATCATTATCTGATGGAGCGTTGACAATTAAAGTGTAGCCAGCATCTCAACGTGAGCCCAGCCCAGCTTGAGATGTGGGGGTCCAACTGGGCCGCGCCGGGGAACCAAGTACAGAGAAAAACGAACTGGCATTTTGTTCCTCATGAAAACCTCTCCCTCTCTGACGCATGCCAGCCGGAACCTCATCAGCCTCTTCTCTCACTTCTCATGTTCTCTGAACCTCTGAGTCTGTGCTGCTCGACGCAGCATCCCTGTGTGGTACACCCTTGTGTGTAATTAAATATCCAGAGAACAAAGCTAAAAATAATATCAGAATAGAATGATGTAATGCTTCCCGAAATGGGTGCTCTAGAACGTTAGGTCCTTCATAAGCTCATTTCGGGAGGCGTAGGGGTAAGAGATAGAGTTCCAGGAGCAAATAAGTTTGGGAAACATGGCATATCCCATTCACTATTCTCTTCTGGAGATTCAAACTGAACATTCCTAGGTTCCAGTCTGTGAAAGACCTGGATAGATACTGACTTAACACCACAGTGAGCTCATCTATAGGTGCTGGGGAAAGCAGTGTGGTAGCTTCTTTTTTTTTTTTTTTAAGGTTTATTTATTTATTTGACAGATAGAGATGACAAGTAGGCAGAGAGGCAGGCAGAGAGAGAGAGGAAGAAGCAGACTCCCTGCGGAGCAGAGAGCCCGATGCAGGGCTCGATCCCAGGACACTGGGATCATGACCTGAGCCGAAGGCAGAGGCTTAACCCACTGAGCCACCCAGGCGCCCCAGTGTGGCAGTTTCTTAAAATGATAGACACGTGCTTATAAAATACACCAGCCATTCCATCCTAAGTATCTGCCTGAAAGAAATTAAAAAAAAAAAAAGTCCACCCAAAGACTAATACAGGAATGCTGATAATATAATTTGTAACAGCCCCAAACTGGGAATAATATAAGTGTCCTTCACAAAATGTGGTATAGCCAGGCAATGGGATAATCACCAGCAAAAAGAAGGCACAAGTACTGATACATAATTCATGCACGAGCCTCAAAAACAATACGCCAAGTCCGAGAAGCCAAATGCCAAAGGCCGCGTATTATAGGACTCCTCTTACATGAAATGTCCAGAACAGGCAAATCCACAGAGACAGAAAGTCTCTAGGCGGGAGTGTGGATTGGCTGTAAGTAAACTTAAGGAAATGTGGGTTGGGGGGAATGACAGGAATGTTTTAAAATTGGATTATTTTGTGACAGTTGGACAGCTTCATAAATTTGCTTAAAAAAATCATTGATTCCTACACTTATGAGTGGATTAATGTTAATACGTTATACCTCAGAAGAAACTGCTGTTCTTTCCCCCACCAAAATAAATCTATTTCACTGGTTGAAATCAGCGTTTCCCATGATCGCAACCTCTTTTTCCCTTGGAACTTGTGTTAACATCCATGGAATCCAGGCTTTTCCAGTTAGGTACTCATTCTATGCCTCAAGCCTAAGGTCTCTTCAACCTAGGATTTTTCTCATGTCTTGAGAGCCCACTTGGTGAGCATCCCAGAGACTATTTGCATGTGGGGCTAAGAGCTTCCGATTGGAAGAGAGAACTGGAGAACACAACCTGGTCACAGCCCAGTGAATCACAACTGAAGGAAGGGAAAACAGATTTTTCACCAGATTCAGTCAAATCTTGGTGATGTATCAAGAGCCTGGAATGTAGCAACTTTAGCACAAGCAATAAGAGAAGATGGCCCCCTTAGCAAAGATACTAGTGTCCTCAGCACCCACCCCAGAAAGCTAGGCACTCTCGTTGGCCCCCTCAACAGCAGCTGTACCCTCAGTTACAATTGGCCTTGAAGGGAGATTCACCCCAGTGAATCAAGGCAGAAGAAAATGTCGGATAACCTGGACCAGAAGGACTAGTACACCAACACACAAACTTGACTTGTGTACCCCTGAAAGTATTTGGCAGGAGTTTAGGGAGACCTGAGGCATATAAAGGTACAACTTGAGTTATACCCTTGAGAAGTTATACCTTTGAGTTATACCCTTGAGAGTTAGACCCTTGGGAAGCTTGCTATAATTCTATTTTACATGAATAGGGAAGTCGACAAACTCCAATATGGGTACTAATGAGATGTCCAATGTGTCAGTTCACATTTGAGGCACCTCTTCCTCAAGTTTTCATACAAATTGTGTCGGTCATACCAAAAATGAGTACCTAGAGAGGGCAGGGGGACTCAGTATAAAATACTGTAGGCTGTGGAAGAGAAAGATCACTGGACCACTGGAAGGAGGACATGAATTATAGTCCTATCTCTACCATCAAGTCACTGGGGAACCTTGAATGAGTCACTCACTTTCTGAGGTCCCTAAAAGGAGTGGCTGTACTATGTGACTTCTTTAGGTCCTTTCCAGCATCTATGACAATGCTTTGAACCATCAGAGTAATATTTAAAACACAATTGTTATTATTTTAATATCTAGGAATAGTATCTTTTTTTAAATTAAAAGCAACATTTATGAACTGACAATCCATTTTTGGCAATTTGATGGCTCTTTATACTTAAACATTTAGAATTACTTCAAGAGGTCTCATGATATCTCTATTATCATATTTTATT
Source organism: Lontra canadensis (assembly GCF_010015895.1). Classification (NCBI taxonomy): domain Eukaryota; kingdom Metazoa; phylum Chordata; class Mammalia; order Carnivora; family Mustelidae; genus Lontra; species Lontra canadensis. The sequence continues at coordinate 3,384,612 of NW_022631122.1, forward strand.
ATAATTGCTTATGTGTCTCTCTGCCAAGAGGTTGTAAGCAATTCTAGGATAGATAATGCGCTGGGTTTTGGATTTTTTGGTTTTTTTTTTTAACCTATTTTTACATCTCCAACACCAAACATGGGTGTTTAACCACAGAAGGTCTTTGGAAATGTTTGCTCATTAAAGGTTAGTATTTAGGGGTGCCTGGGTGGCTCAGTGGGTTAAAGCCTCTGCCTTCGGCTCAGGTTATGATCCCAGGGGTCTGGGATCGAGCCCCACGTTGGGCTCTCTGCTCCGTGGGGAGCCGGATTCCTCCTCTCTCTCTCTCTGCCTGCCTCTCTGCCTACTTGTGATTTCTCTCTCTCTCTGTCAAATAAATAAAATCTTAAAAAAAATTTAAAGGTTAGTATTTATTCTATGTCAGGCTGAAAGCAAGTCTAAAATGGCCCATGGGCCAGAGTGCCCTTACACTTTCTGTAAATAGACCAACTGGTTTACCTTTGTTAAAAAAAAAAAAAAAAAAAAAAAAAAAAAAAAAAAAAAGTCAGCCCAGCTGATGTCCCGAAGATGTCACCTTTCACAAGGTCCTATTCACTCTTTTGCTTCCCTAACTGGCCTTCCACAGCCATCAAGCTCCCAGCTGAGATTGTGTGGTGCAGGGGTTCTCAGGAAGGCTTGAGTTATTTGTTATCAACTTCCTGACCATAACATATGTTTTAACCACCTGCAGTACTCCTTGAAACACATCGCTTGATGATTCTAGGGTAGGTTACATCAACCTACGGGCTGCAAATACCGAGACTTTTCTGGCTGGTATTGGGAGATGGTGTTCTCTGAGGCTCTCCAGAATCACTGTCTCTGTCCCACTTATAACTGCATATGCTCATTAGCATGACAGGGAAAGTACACTGCTCTCCCTTCTTAGTTATTTCCATTGTGTTAAAACAGAAAGCTTGTTCCCAAAGTATGAGAAACAACTGATTATTAAACACAGACCAAAACACCTGATCTTTCAGTGAGAGGAAAACAACAAAGTATTTCAAAGCAATACTAAATCCTTGAAAGTACTAGGGATGTTCAGAATCGTTCTTCATTTTAAAATACAAAGGCAAGAGAATAACTTATGGAGGCGTATGTTGATCAAAATATTACTTAGAACATCAAACCTGGAAACATATGTTAAAAAACAGGGAATAGGTAAATAAAGTTAGCATACTTACACAGTTAAATATTATGGTGTTATAAAAAATTATGTTTTTTGAAGTTCTTATTCAGAAAAAAAAATGATCAAACCATAAGAGTAGTTGAAATTGTCAAGCAAATCATATATTCTTATATAGTTTCCATAATATTATATATTGCAAATATATATTTATAGTACACAGGTTGATTTGTCAAGGTGTTAATGTTTGCCTAGTACTCCCTGAAATGCTAATTTTCTCCCTCTTGGCTCTTCTGTGTGCTAAAGGCAGGTCAATGTTTCCCACAGTGTGGTTCTCAAATCACTTACAGCAAAATCATTTTGTGCCAGTTAAATACAGCTTCCTGGGCTCCATCCCAAATCCTTTGAAACAAAAAGGGGACAGAAATCTGTTTTATTAGCAAGTTCTCTGGGCAATTTTGTGCTAACTCAAGGTCAAGAAGATCTACCCTATGTTCTTCTTTCTATAGGAAACAGGTAATATGTGTGTGTGTGTGTGTGTGTGTGTGTGTGTGTGTGTGTGTGTGTGTGTGTGTGTTGATTCAAGGGCAAGTCCAAAGATGCCTTCAACCAAGTCTTCAGACAATTAGACCGACTCAGGAGCTAAGCCAGAAGGGAAGAGGAAGAGGGGCTGGTGTTTTGACTTGTAGAGGGGGTGCCCAAGCTCTGGCGGAGGGAAACTCTGAGAAGCAGGTACTGAGTTTCCAGAGAAGAGATGGACTCTAGTCCCTCTTGCAGGATGGGGGAGAGCTGGGGGGAGTCTATGGAGACTATTAATCCTGCAGCCCTGGGATCAGCAACACAGGTCCCAGCTGGGCGTACAGTCTGTAAACAGGATCAGGACTTACGGAGTGATGTCACCGAATTCATCCAGACTGGAACTGCTTAGCAGAGGGCACAAAGCCTGCCCCTGTGGCAGCCCTGAGTAGCAGGAAGAGCAAGGAAAACCATGGTGGCCACAGCCACAGGCTAAGAGCCAGGTGATCTCAATGTTTGTGGGACCATTGCTGCGATTTGAAAGAAAGGAAGAAAGAAAGAAAGAAAGAAAGAAAGAAAGAAAGAAAGAAAGAAAGAAAGAAAGAAAGAAAGAAAGAAAACACACTTTTAATGCTCTTTCTTGCCTTGGGTAATGTTATAAAGCAAATTCTTGCCCACCACATACATTTACCAATACCAGCTCTGCCGCTTACAAGCTCAGAAAATGAGAGCAAGTTATTTAACCTTCAGGCTGCAGTTTCTTCATGTGTGAAATGAAAAGAATTCAGATTTTTATTCATTGGGTTGTTATGAGAATTAAATGAGTTAATATGTTCAGAAACCTTGGTAAGAGCTCTATAAAAATAGCTATAATTATATAAAGGCCCAGAACCCAGACCTGCCTTTCTACATATTCCCTCACCTCTGCAGCAATGCATAACAGAGCCACAAGAACAATCAGAGCCTTACCCTCACCCCACTTGAGCAGCACACCTGCAGCCTTCGAGGTGAGACTGTCTGGATTTTTAGCACTCCACTCTGCGGCAGGTCTGCCCTGAATCCCCACCTCCACCCCTCACCCCCAGGCCAGGGTCTTGAACACCTCTCCCAACACCCCATAGCAGCTCCCTTCTCTGGAGATCCTGACCGTGACCCACATGCCTGTGGTCATGGGCTAATATTGTGCGCCCAAATGACTGATACTCAATGCTGGCATTTCCCAAAGTAGAAGACACTCTATTTTGTGGGAACTGACATGATTTCATAAGGTGTCCAAGCATAGCGTTAAGTAGCATTGAATCACATAGAGAAAGGGTGATTGTACTTTTTCACTGTTCTTTCAATCCCTTTTGATGGTCATGGACATCAAAATCTTTGGGGGACCAGCATTGCTCTGCCACCTACCTGCTAACTCATGAATCCCCTTTTTGCAACAAAGTAAACAGTATCTGGCCGGACATCAGTAAAATAGCACTGTGTTGTTTTCATTGTGTTTGTTTTTATAGTTATCCTATGATTACAGGAGTAATACAGTCTCCTTCCTAAACAAATGTATTCTGTTAGTAAGAATAAGTTTACTTTTTAAAATTAAATGGGAGTACAGTGATGTTTGATCTTTGCCAATGATATGGTAAAAGTCTTGAGGAGAATCGTGCATGACTGATGGAAAGCTGGCAAATACCACCCAGACAGAAAACACTGCCTTCCAAGTAGAAAGAAAGCAACACTTTCTCACTTGGGTAATAAAAATGTATCATCTCATTGAACTTCACAACACAGCAAGATAGATATCCTTATTTCTGTACTCCATAGAAGAGAAAACTTGAGCCTCAGAGAGGTCCTGGCACTTGCCAAGCTCACATAGCCAATAAGTTCGAGAGTCCAGATTCAAACTCTCAACCTATACTAAGCTTCCTCCCCCTTACCCTTACCTCCTCTCCTGCTCCCTTCCTCTCCTGGAAACCAGTGCAAGCAAAGGAACAGTAAACGTGCGCAGGAATCTATTGACTACCACTGGGAGGACCTGCCTGCCGGACAACTCAGAATTCCCAGCCCAGGTCCTTGGGATCTGGCCTCCCCTATTCTATACCAGAACATTCCTCTACAATTCCACTTTACCTTACAATCAAGTACACTCAACAAAGAGTATGCACTGTACACCAACAACTGAACATATCCCTGTGGGTTCACTTAGGAAGATAGATGCCCAGGTAAATGCTCAGACTGACAGACTTATACAGTGATTCTTAAAAATTTGGATAATGCAAGGGTGGAAATTCTTTCCATTCTTTCCTTCTAGGCTCTTTGGCTTACCTAACAATCAACATAAGGCAGATTAATAGGAAAAACAATTCTATTTTGGATGTACAGGAACAACAACAAAAAAATAGGATACTCAAGTGACCAAAGCAGACAGCTTTTATACCTTTTAGACAAAGAAACATTACATTTCTAAAGAATTGACTGGATGGGGGCGCCTGGGTGGCTCAGTGGGTTAACCTCTGCCTTCGGCTCAGGTCATGATCTCAGGGTCCTGAGATCGAGCCCCACATCCGGCTCTCTGCTCGGCGGGGAGCCTGCTTCCCCCTGTCTCTCTGCCTTTCTCTCTACCTGCTTGTGATCTCTCTCTCTCTCTCTCTGTTAAATAAATAAATAAAATATTAAAAAAAAAAAAAAAAAGAATTGACCAGATGAAGGGCTTCGGGCTTGGGGGAATAAACTAGTTAAGAAGTGACAAGTGTTCTTCATGGAGCCCTCTTGGCCCTAAATTCCTAAGTCTGGTGATAAGGATGTCTTCAACCCTCCTGGTACAAGGAGCACACTTTTCACAAGGAGGATTTATTTCCTGCTTTAAGAGGAACAAAACATGATCCGACGATCCTTCTTGCACCAACAATTTCTTAAGGAAGCTCAATTCAAAATAATCAGTGGGCCAAGGTGACATCTTTTGGAGAGGCATATTCTGTTCTCCTTCAGTGATGCCGAATTATCTAATGATGTGCTTCCAGGGAAGCCGATGAGTCAGGAGGGAACTCAGGGGGCCCTGGGGAGGATGGTGGGGTGTAAAGGCGGGAATGACGTTAGGGCCACACTGGGAATGTCCTTGAGTGACAACAGAAAGTGCTCAACTAATTGATGCCTCGAAGCTCTAGGAGCAAACCTGGCACAGACACATTTTAGCCTAGTCTAGAGGAAGGGAAAGGAATGGAGGCGAGTTCTGGGGGGTTTTGTTGGGTTGGGTTTTCCTGCGAAGTAATACTTCCTTTGGAAAGAAAAGAGCCATTAAAATGGAACCCCTGTGTGACACAGATCCACTGGGAGACTCAGAACGCAGCACAGGGTTATCTAAGGGAACATTTCTAGGTAGGTCGAGTTGCTGGTGGACTTCAATCTCCCAGAGCAAGAAGAGATATGAGAACCTGCTGGGCTTTTCAGACACATTTTTGTCCTTCCCCAAATAGATGTGACTCAAAAACAATTCTCCTGGTTGAAAGACTAGCTTGAAGAGAAGGAACAAATAGTTTAGACGACTACGCCAAGAAAAGAATTGAATGTATCTTTGAAGACTACCATGGCCATCTTCAAAGAAAGCCAGAGATCCCCTTCTTGTGAGGCCTGCAGATTTTGCCAGCTGACCCTACTCGCTTTTCACTTTTGACACTATGCTGAACAAACAAGGTCCGGAGACATGCCCTGCACTCCGTCCCGCTGGCACTCTTCACTCAAATGGATCCCCTCAACACCGTCAGCCCACCTCCATACCACCTGACTATAATCTCCTAAGTGGCTTCTCAAAACCTTCAAAATACTGTCCTTTATTTGGCCTTGAAGGACCCTCATGAAATACCTCCTCCACCTCCCTAGCTGCATTTTCATCCTTTCGGGCAGTCCCTCCCTAAGGGACTAGCCTTACTGAATTGTCATCATGACAGTTGTTCACTATTTCATGAAAACTTTGGAGGGGGGGCTCCTATTACATGGGAGGTGCTCTGAACTCCAAGGAGAATATAACCAGCTCCTGCCCTCATGGTCCTCATATCCTAGTTGATAGAAACTTTTACTAGATCTAAAACCAACAGGCTTTCTGTAAGGATAGAGTCCTTTCTTCACCCATAAGATAGTCCCCATCTTGCGGTTTGTTAGAAACTTTGGAAGTATACCCCCAAAAGTGATAATACAGAACTGGCATGAAACAAATGTGTTGGGCCAGGAGGGGATACTGGTTGAAATTCTGGATCTTTAAAAAACTTAGTAGGTCTAGATCTGGGAGGAACATAAAGACCAACAGATAGACAAACTGATGTAGGTGATGTCAAGGAGGATCCAAGACCTTCCCACCTTGCCCCAAAGGCAAATCGGAGAGCCATGGCTGGGGGAACACTTCCTGGTGTCCTGGTGTCCCAATTCACCTGTGCGCTGCTCTTGGTCCTTTTGCATGCTTTTTTTTTTTTTTAAACTAACCAGATTTTTGCTACATTCTAGCCTTGCAACTACCCAGCTCTGGAAAAGCTCTCTCCTCTAGGACTGCCTACAGTTCCCACCCTCAGCGGCTGCCCCCCCACCCCCGCCCCGGTCTTACCCCACACTGCTTGGCCAGGGTCTCCTGGTCCTTGCTGCGTAGTTATGGCTCCACCCTGGTCCCCATCAGCCTGCAGCTCTCTCAGCCCCAGAAACCTCCCCATACTTCTCACTTTGGGGAAACCATAAGTAGAGGCTCATAGCTAGCTCATCATGCGCTTATCAGTCTCATGTATTTCCCTGAAATATTTTTTTTTAATTACCTTGGAAGGTCCGAATTCCTGTCTGCACCTCCTCATTATCCTGGAATTACTCAGCCTCTGGGTGTGATTGGCCCTGTGGTTCTCCTTCCCTCCCCTGCCCCCACTCCAGTGTATTTAGTCTCTATAATTAGCCCCCCCTTCTCTCCATCCTCACCCCTAATTCAGCTTTGGCAAAGTATAAACTTTGTAATTAGAAAGGGCTAAAATGTTGCCAGGATTGCAAACATATTTAGTGCTGGAGCCTAGCGTTTTGTACAGTTCTGGGCTCTGCTCCAAGTCCTAGAGTAACAGGGAAAGGACAGGGGAAAGGAAGAAACCCTTTAATGAGCTTGTAGTATATGTTGGGAGTTTTCTCACTTAATTTCATATAATCCTCACAGAGACCTGGGAGGTGGGTTTGGGAAACAGGAGCTCAGAGAAGCCAAGAGCATTGCCCAAGGTCACAAGTATGGAGAGAGGCAGTGCTATACCTCATTGCCTCTGCAGAGGTCTGCAGGCTTCCCCACGTTATCACAGAATATCACATATTACTTGTCTGATGTCTCTGGCTAAATGGGGGATACATTCTTCGACACACCCTTTCCCACTGTTTGGCTTTACTATTGAAATTACTCCTACAAATTTGGTAAGGACAGTTTTCCAATGATGTCAACATTTTTAAAAACTCTGCTTAAGTCACCAAAAGTAGTACTGCCCCCATCGCGACTCTTACAGCTAACGGCCTAGACTGTAAGCATCTTGAAGTCAGGGGCCATCTTTGTCTCCTAGGTAGCAGGTGGCAGGGCTTTGCATCGATAGGCCCTCAATGAGTATAATATTGCAAAAGAAAAACACAGAGGAGATTGGATGCCTGCCCAACTGAAGCCCAGGGCCATGGCAACCCAAGTAACCCATCACAGCGTCCTTTTAACTGCCCTTGAGATGAAAATGAACTCTAAGAAAGATATGCCCTGGCATCCTGAGTGAGGATCAAAGGGAGGGCCAGGTAGGAGAGAATCTGGGTTGACAGGGTGAGCATTTTTTTTGAAAGATGTGTCTTCACTGTCCTCCAGTGCCTAAATTGCCTTATTGCAGAGAGGGCTGTCATACACATGGAGGGAAGAAGATGAATTTTGAGAAGACCTGGCAGGGATATTTTCATGGGCTCCTCCAGACCTACTAGAATCATCCTATCCATTAAAAAAAAAAAAAAAAAAAAAAAAAAAAAAAAGACTTGTCCTAGAAACAGATGGCTCATCACTGCAACTGCAACATATCCCATGAAGGATGGCTCCTCCTCAGTCCCCCTCCTGGGTCCACCTCCAGAGCAGCCCGCTGTTGTCATCAGGAGCCTTGAAACCAAATACAGGATGTCCTTCTATGTTCTGTGAGTATGTGCCTGTCATTAGCAAAATGATCTTTGGAAACTTTCGCCCCTGAAGCCAGCTCATCTGGTGTTGTTTCCTTTCAAAGGGGAAAATAACACTTTCTTCTTCATCATAAACCACACAGTAAAAATTGCCCCTAGAGATCTAAGGAAAGAGAGGTAATTTGCAAGCTGTGGTGCATATAAATAGAAGGACAGGCACAGGACTTTTTGCAGAATGGGAGTGGTCTCTGCTGGGAGAATTGGAAACAAGCAGCTGGTCAGTTTCTACTACATCCAGAAAAGTGACAGCTGCTTCCTCTGGGCTTGGAGACCTCAGCTTGGCTATTGATGTCAAGCTGACCACACAGACTTGATAGACATGCTCCTAAAAAATTGGTCCTTTGTTTGCATGAACCGGACAAATCACTTCCCTGGTGGGCAGCACACAGGCCACTTTCAGATACAGAGACTAGACAGTTGTCCCATGGAGGCAACAATTGGCTCTCAACACAGGATGTTCTCCCCAAATGTATTCTTCAGCTCCACCTTCTAGAATTTGCAGCAGACAAATGTTTTCAAGAGAACTGCTCAAACAAAGTGCCCCCTTCTCGCTCTCTGGGCCTCTCCAGAAGACACACATCCCCAGAGTTGGGTCATAATCTTCTTTCCTATTTGGTGTGATACAGCAAAATAAGGGATCCTAACATCAGAGCATCAGCCTTTCAAACTTCTCGATTGACCCGAGGACCCATTTTCCCTCCTCTGGACAATCCTGACTTTAACCTTGCTCTCTTTACAGTACAATCAAGTCCACAGGAAAGAGAACAGGTACTAAGCAGGTCTAACATTTACAACTTCATGAATGTATCAGTTCACAAATCAGAAGACAACCCCATTATCATGCTAAGAAGTCATGGGTCCCCTCCACCCAACTCCCATGCACTCAAAGCAATTATGCAACTATTAGCATCCCAGCAGGTGTTGTGCACGATGCCCCCAGATGGACAGCCCTCCTGAAGTCCTCAATTATAACACAAAGAAATTCCTGAAGGGGTTTCTGACTTTTATGAATTGAAATTCAAAACGGGAGCCATCACCAGGCCTCTGAACAGCAGACCCTGTGGATCAGTGCAGCCTCCATATGTAGAAACAGCATACATATGGCTACAGGCACAGAGAACCTGCTGGAAGGGTGAACTTTCAGGGCAACATATTAGCAGTAGTTACCTCTAGAAAGGAGAATCATGTGCATTGTAACAATAAATAAAGCCTTCTAAAAGAAGAGGTAGAAGGAGAGGATACAAAAGAGGGAGAAAAGAAAATGCAACAATAAAGAATCATAGAATTCTTTCTAAAGCACTTTGAGTTGGGAAGCTTTCAGCAAATACTTACAAAAACTGGGGCTCCTATTTCAGCATTAGACCAACAGGGTTTGAATCCAAGTTCAGCTCTGCAAGTTACTTGACCCCCTTAATGTCAGTTTGCCCCTCTGTTAAAAACAGATTTGGGGCACCTGGGTGGTTCAGTCAGTTGAGCATCTGACTCTTGATTTCAGCTCAGGTCCTGATCTCAGGGTCCTGGGATAGAGCCCTGCATCAGGCTCAGTGGGGAGCCTGCTTGAGATTTCCCCCCTCCCTCTGCTTCTCCCCCAACCCCTCCTCAAGCACTCTCTCTCTCTTTCATAAATATGAATGAATGAGTGGATGGATGGATGGATGGATGGATGAAGGAATGAAGGAATAAGACAGACTCATAAAAGGGCACCTAGCTGGCTCAGTTGGTAGAGCATACAACTCTTGATCATACTGTCATGAGTTCAAGCCCCACATACGACGTGCGGTTTACTTAATATTCCAAATTAAAAAAAAAAAAGCAGGCTCTTAGGGTAGTGATGAAGGTTAGAAGAAAGTAAATGGATAAATAAACAAGCATCAGTACATGTGTGTAAATCCCAGTAAGTATCATCCACCATCGCCAACTCTCAACCTATATCACAAATGTGGGTTAATTTTCCTTGTCAACAAACACCCCTACTTAACACTAAATAACGTTAGAAATTCACAAGAAATGAAGGAATTATCTTCATGCATTTGTCCAGTAGAACTTTCTGTGCTGCCCACTGATGTAGGAAATGGGCAAAAGAAAAAAATAAAGTTCCTTACTGCCTATAGTCTGTTGACAAGTCTTTGAAACAGATAGAGAGTGACCTTCCTCTGGGAGCTCAGGTCCCTCAATGTGGACACCTCGCTAAGGGCAAAAGGCAATCTTAGCTTAACTTTATCCCACCCCCCAAGTATCCTGTAAGTCTACTTTAACATATAAAACTTCCTTTGGGAACTTCCTTATCTCTACCCCTCAAGATACATGTTAGCAATCATCTTTCAACAGGACACTTTTGATGTTGTATTAAGTGTTTCAATACATCAGGGAACTCTAACGGTAGAATTCCAGGTGGTGGGGGATTTCCTTTAAGTGGTACTACCCACAAGCCTGCAGAACCTAGCCAACTCAAAAGACTCTCCCTGTTTTGCTCTAAATCACTTGAGCACAGGGGATGAGGTAGAACCCGCTGACATCTCAGCCTTGTCGTAAGTAATGGGGCATTTGAGGTCCCCACTTGAGGAAGTCTACAGGGAGAAAGTCTTATAGATTGAATCCTAAATCTTTGCAGGCAAGCTGGGACCCTCAAAGGGTGGCATTTGCCCTGTGCTTCATGAGCCCTAGAATAACAGAGGTTCTTAGCAGGGAAGTGGTTGCTAGGTTAAGGCAATGCAGTAAGAAGGTGTGATCTCGAGCATTTACTAAAGTTGACTGGAGGGGGTACTGGCATGCTGCACCCAGATCTTCACACACATCCAAGACTGCAAGACTCATTCCCCAGCTGCTGGAAGTGTGGTGGCTATCAGTCTACTCTAGAGAATGGCCTTGTGCAAGACCATGCCCCCTTCCAGAGAAGCCTGAAGCCAATGACTTAGGGATGTGAGAAACAGAGGCCAGGCACACTTGCCCCAGTGCAAGCCAGTTCTACTGGGTCCTTCCAGCTCCTGCACTCCCAGGAGTAATGAGACTGTGAAGACCTCCTTCATCTGGCTACTCCTGTGTTTTTCTCTACTCCTTCCAGTGCTGCTCCCAAAAGCACAAATCCTGCATGCTAACCCCACCCTCTCTGTTTCTCAGGGAACCCACCTGGGAAAGGAACTGTATGCCAAGCACTATTCTCGGGACTTATATGGACTTAACTCTTAGAAGCAAGTAATATTATTATGCTCATTTCTGAGACAAAGAAACTGAGCTAAATGGAGGTAAATAACTTTTCCAGAGTCACCTAGGGGGCCTCAGAGGGCTTGTGAAAGATTAAAAGAGGTGATGTCTATAAACACACTTATAGTGAGTAAGTAGTCCCCTCATTCATTAATGTTATTTGTTCTCCCTATAAACATTTATTGAGCATCTACTATATGCTAAGTGCTATTCTTGGCACTGCAGATACAGCATGCAGCACAAGTGTCAAAGTCTGCCTTCATAGAGCTGACATTCTAGCGAGAGCAGCAAGACGTATGCAAATAAACAAGTAAATGTCAATGTAATATAAGTGATGTGCATAAAAAGAAATCAGGCTAAGGGGGATGGAACCTAGAGCAGTAACCATGAAGCTATTTTATGTAGGAAGGTGAGGAAAGTCCTCTCTGGTGAGTTGACAGTTGAGTAGAAATGGGAAGTAAGGAAGGGAGTGAGCCATGTAGATATTTAAAGAGTATTTCAAGGAAAGGGTGCAAGTGTAAAGTCACGAACAATGAAAGATATTGAACAGAGTTGTGACACGATCTGACAGATTTCAAAAGGATCGCCCTGGCTGCTACTGTGTTGGGAATAGGCCAGGGGTGGGGGAAACAAAGAAGGAAGTTGGGGAGCTAACAGGAAGAGTGTTCTGTCATCATCCAGACCAGCAATGGCAGTGGCTTTAGCCTAGCACAGCCATACTGGAAGTGTTAGGAACTGCCAGATCTGGCTCGATGCTGAAGGTAAAGCTGTCCAGATTTGCAGATGAATCAGATGCAGTTGTGACAGCAAGAGAGGCATCAAGGAGTTGAGGATTTGTGGGTCTGAGCAGTTCTAAGGATAGAGCAGCCATGAACAGAGATGTGGGGGGTGGGAACGTGGGAAGACCAGATTTGGCTGAAGATGAGGCAGGATAAGAGATCCAGATGGATGCAAGGTAGCTGTTATTGGGCTGTAGCATTTAGGGAGAGGTGGCTTGACATGCTGATTATGAACACAGATTCCATAGGCAGTCTACCCAGAGTTGAATCTCAGCTCTACCACTATGAGCTGTGTGACCTTGGGCAAGATACTATACCTCTCTAGGCTTTATTATTCTCATCTGTAAAACAGGGAGAATATTTATACTTACTTCATGTGGTCACTGTGAGACTTAAATGAATAAATGTACATAGAAGTGCTTAGAACAACAGTTCTCAAGCAATAAGCACAATACTAGTATTTGTATTGAGAACCGTCTTCTCAATTGATGCCAAACTTGAAGACTCATATGCACTATGTAGGGGAAGAAAGAGCTTTCCTTAACCTCTTAGGGTCCCTGGCTGGGTCTGAAAATCCAAGTGACATATTAACAGGAGAAAAGCCTACACATTTATTTAATACACATTTTACATGACACAAGATCATTTGTAAGGAAAGAAATACTTACAGCTGGATATATTTATGCTAGTAGTAAACTGGTGGGAACTTAGTAAGGCTTATTTGTCGTGATTGTTCTTGGACTTCCTTTGTTTTCAAAGGTAAAGATGCTCCTTTCCTCTGGGTATAGGGAGGATACTTCTCATATGCAGGTTTTATGACCTGTTTCAGGGAAGAAGGGCAATGAAAGGCAGGCCAAAATGACCTTCCAATTTTTGTCATTTTCTCAAACTCCTTCAGCTTAAAATATTCTGCATGCCAAGGTGCCATTTTGGGGGGTAGCATGCCCTGAACCCAATCCAATACAAGATGGTGCCCAGGAAGGGAGATTCACTGTATGTGAAGACTTGCTCCCAGAAATGAAAATCAAGCTTGACTCTGAAAGATGAATAGGGGGTGATCAGATGCACACAGGGTGGGGTTGTGAAGGAGCATTCAAAACAGAGAGGCCAGCATGTCCATTTCCCCAAAACTAGAGCTAACATAAAATATTTATCTTATGACACTTGTATTAATCCTTCTCCAGGATGCTCAGAATTGGCAATACATCTAAAGAAAATAAGAATGGCTTTCAATCTATTTATGGAAAATAAATCAACTCTGGTCCAGTCCTTTGGACCTTCTCATGCATCTTGCTTTAATGAGTTGGCCAGGTCTGCCACCAATGACCATGTGAAAGCCACCATTGACACCCTGGAGTTTCCAGCAGCCACTAATGGCCCCCACCAGCACCTCTGAAGTTTCTTCCCTTATCCCTCAGGCATCTGTATTCAAAAAGTCATCAACAGTAGCTGACATTTGCCTCTATTCTAACTGCAGGTATCCCCTCTTTTTGAAAGATCACCTTGTGCCACTTTGACTTTAAGAAAGACATACCTGTTTTTGCTAACTGAAAGAAACCCAGAGAAGATCCTTGCTTTTGTGAAAAAATGTGAAAATACCATTCTGGGATTGTTTTGCAGCAAGGCACTGTACAGGCAGCATGTACCCCAGGCAGCAAGAGTGCCCATCCCCCACCTACATCTTTCCCCAGAACTACACTCAGCACCTAAGCACCGAGCACCAGAGCTTTGAACTGTCTGTGAGCAGCTGGGTTTTATCTCGATTTATTTTGTGCATCTGTTAGCAGATGTGTCCTAAGGTATCTGAAAAGCCTAAAAGAGGTTATTTTTGGGGCCAGGGAATGCTCAAAAATTTTTCTGTGTAAATTAATGGTAATTGCTTCCTTGTTTTACATCATTTTGGCCCATGAAGGATTTCATGGGAATGCTCTACTTTCAAATAATGGGGAGAACCTGTATATTTGAACAGGCTTCAAGACCAAACAGCTCAATAATTATCCCTATACTCTCTGTATCTCACCATTCTTATCAACTCTAGAAATAGCATTTCAAAGGTCAAAAGCTTGACTCTGACAGAGGAATCCAGCCTGGATCTCAGTGAAATGGGCCACAAAGACCAGACACAAAAATAAAGCATCTGATTCCCTGAGCAGAAACCTTACTTCTCCGCACATTATCAAATATCAGAACATAAGCAATAGGAAAGGCCTGAACCTGTGTAGGAGCAAGGCAGTTCCTGGACTTTTGAATGCACCTTGGATACAGAAATATGGAAAGTCCTAACCAGTGGCAACAGTTCAGAAGAAACCAGACTGTGAGCTATCAGACTTGCCTCCCTAGCTGGCCCACACATCTGAAGCCCCTCAGCACTCAGGCCCAGCCCCATCTGGTCCCCAGTCAGTGAGAAGCACACCTAATCACCCAGCTGCCACAATACACTCTGAAGGGCAGCAGAATGTGCTACCCCCAAATATACTACTTTAGCATATTCATTACTGAATAATTAGCTGAAGACGAATGAGAAGAAGCAGATACAAGAAAAGGTCTCTGCCCTCTCCTATTTGCCTGAAAGCAGAATTTATACTTGTGAAGGTGTCCCCTCTTTCCTCTCTACCAGTAAGGCCAGAATTTCACCACCAGAGACAATTCTAGACACTTATCAGCTTAACGCAGCATGGAAGGAGTCTACATAACAAATCTTACTAGTAAGTCCTTCCCTTCCATTAGTTTCCCCTATATTTTCCTTCCCTCAATATGCCACCCTAGAAACTCAAAGTCCTTCTCTTTTGTCTTGTTGCTTTTCTCAAAATGTATTGTTCTCTTGCTTATGATGCTATATAGGCCAGAGTTCTAACCACTCCTTTGAGTTCCTCATTGCTGAGCATGCCTGTGGGTATGTGCACTGCACTTGTTCCAGAGCCTCAGTTTGTTTCTCTTGTTCATCCATCTTTGGTCAGTTTGACAGGGCCCTGGCCTACGAACCTAAGATGGAGAGAGGAAAAGAACAGTTTTCCTCCTCAGTAATTCAAAGCTACTTCCTCATCAGCAAGTGGGCCTGAAATTAATAGCCTTTACCCAGGATAACCCCCCAAGCCCTCATCCCCACTGTGCATGTCCAGAAACTTCCACTGGGCCTCTGCTCCATTACCTGGCTTACCTGAAACCCTACCTTGGCACTGAAACCTGCATCCCTCAGTGGATTCCTCTCAGCCCATACTGCCAGTGGTCCTGATTCAACAAGAACAGGCTTAGAAACAGACAAGGAACACCACTGTCTACAACTGGGACTCTTGAAGAATATACTTTGCCCTGAAACACCTGAGGGCTTAACATCTCCCCGGAGGCATCCTGGTTTATGGCAGCAGCTTATAACAAACAGAATCACACCCCACTCACCCCAATTCCAAGTGGGGGAGTCTCAGTGAGGAAGAGCACATTTTGCTTGTCAAACCCTCCACCACCACCACCCCCATCATCACCACCAAGATTCTGGTCCCCTGAGCATGCTCCACCCTCTTCCGACAAATCTCATGGCCATTCATTCCTAAGTCCTCATTCTTCCCACCAAGGACAGATGGCTGCAGTTAAGAGTCAGATTACTGGGCACCTGGGTGGCTCAGTGGATTAAGTCTCTACCTTTGGCTCAGGTCATGATCTCAGGGTCCTGGGATCAAGCCCTGCATTTGTCTCTCTGCTCAGCAGGGAGCCTGCTTGCCCCTCTCTCTCTGCCTGCCTTCTTGTGATCTCTCTTTCTCTCTCTCTGTCAAATAAATAAATAAAATATTTTTTTAAAAAGTCAGATTGTTTCCTGAAAATTCTTCCCCCAAGATTTGTTGAGTTTAACTTTCTGTAGTTTACATAACAGAAAAAGTATTTATATTCAAAATAGAAATTATATGTTATAATGTGCTGTTTCTAACTTTCAATACACATGAAGATGGTGACAACCCTAGAGAGAAATCTCCACATAGAATCCTTGCTCCTTTTGCTCCCTCTACCAGCTCAGGCCATGTGCACACTAGCCTGGGTCAGACTCTAGCTTTGAAAATTAGAATTAAGATCTCCAGCCACTCCCCTGGAGCAAGATCACCACAGCCAGGTTCTTGCTTTCCCACTCTAGCTCATGCTTACCCTTTGATGACCAACATCTTTTGTGGCCTAAGCCCATTACTAAGAGCACAAGACCTTCTCTCATTAAGGTAACATATCATGCCTTTCTTTTAAAGAAAATACGCTTTCAGGTTTCTGGTATGAGCATAATACTCCTGTTGGACAAATGTGCCACTTCCGATTAACAGACCCTTAAATACTCACACTCACACATCATGGATAAAAACCAAAACCTGCCACTAGGAAGAAAAAGCAATTCAAATATTCTTTCAATGCCAAAAGTAATATCTTTGTTTGAATTGGCCTTGGTGCCCTGATTAAACCATGTCCTTCTAAAATTTACTTATATTATGAAATTTCTCTTTCCCTTCAGAAACAGGAAGAGAATATAATATAATGAACCCACTGCCCAGCTTTATATCACTTAACATTTACCTCATTGGCTTTGTTTTTGAAACAGAAGAAGCCCTACAGATAAAGCTGAAGCCCCCTGTGTAGACCCCTCCCATCTTGTCCCTCTCACCTCCTTCCAGAGATTCAGCAGTTTTTATATCTTCCTACATATTAATGTCTGTGTCCAATATGTTTTAGATGTGTTTTAAGCTTTCTCTAAATCATATCCTATTTGTAAGTATCCTTGCTTTTCAGCCCAACGTTATATTTTAGAGATTTTTATTACATTTATTTAGCATATATGTAATTCTAATTAATTTATTTTTTAAAAGATTTTATTTATTTATTTGAGAGAGAGAATGAAAGATAGCATGAAAGGGGAGAAGGTCAGAGGGAGAAGCAGACTCCCCATGGAGCTGGGAGCCCAACGTGGGACTCGATCCCAGGACTCCAGGATCATGACCTGAGCTGAAAGCAGTCACTCAACCAACTGAGCCACCCAGGCGCCCCTAATTAATTTATTTTAACTGCCATATCATATTCCCCTGTACACTTCTCTTTAATGAGCTGTTCTCCTCTTTAAGGCAAGTTTTTGTTTTGTTTTGGTTTTTGCTATTAAAAACCATGATGAGAACATTCTTTCATGTTAACTGATATTAACTCTCTGGGAAGAAGTATGATAAGGCCAGCCTCATTTCTGTATCATTCAGGAACAGGGCATATAGGCCTTTCTCATTTGCTACCATCTAAGACCAGTATCTATGGGCTGACAGGCTGAGCAGAAGAAGGGCAAGATCCCATAACCCTGGGATTAGATCTCAATGGTCTGGTGCAATAGGGCTGAGTGTTACAGCTGGGCATGTCACCAGTGCTATGTGAAAAATAATCATTGTCTTATTACCTGCCTGACCTATACTTGGCTAGAATCCCAGGGCTCCCCTCCTGTGCCTTCTCTTTAGACTTACCCCATGAAGACACTTTTACTCATTAACAGTCCCAAATGGCATAGCCCTTATTCTAGTGCAAAGTCATCTGGACAAACCTCAGTAGGTAACATCTTATTCAGCTGAGGGAAAAAAAGCTTTGCTTGATATATAAATAGAGGATAGTTCATAACTTTGCCAATTTTCCTTCCTTCTCTGTCTCTGGTGTTTCTCCAAGGCTTATGTGCCAAATGTATATGACTTTACAGCATCCCTCCTTTGGCTGCAGAATCAAAACCAAATTCCCTAATTTGGCATGAAGGGTCTTAAAACTAACCTCAGCTACTTGCCTCATCTGTAGCCACATGCCACAGCCTGTCTCCTAGTCCATACCTCCCTCCACTCCACAGGGTCCCATATATCCAAGGGGTGTCCAATTAGCCTATTAAACCCCATTCAAATGTCTCTTCCTCTCCAAAGCTTTGGCCAAGACCCCCCTAGATATAACATGTCCCTCCCAGCATTTCCAGGTAACTCTGTGAGGCAAGAGAACTTGCAGCATCTTATCTGCATGCTTTAATTCTTTATATAGAATGATATACATCCTCTAGACCGATGCTTTCTGCATCATTTTATGTTCATGCCACACCTGGGACATAGAAGAGTGAATAAATGTTTCACAAATACATTGAATGGGATTTTTCTTTCCATGGCTAATTTCTAGCAAGAAGAAGAGAATTTTAGTATCTTGGCCTACGTGTGAACTATTGATTTTTTTTTGAAAGAAGACACTTTTAGTAGCAGATCTTTAATAAATTATTATGAGCACGAAGTTGAAAGCACTTAAACAGTTTCCCTTGTATGGATGTTTTCCGTGCCTGCAGTTTTTTTTTTTTTTTTAAAGAGAGAGACATATTTTGTTCTAGCTCTAATAGAATAGAACTGCAGAACACCAACCCTCCCCTGGGCCATCAGATCCCAGTGCTGACAGAAAAGGTACCTGGGTAACAATATCCACATCCACAACCCAATGAAGGCAGCTACAGCAGGTGACCATCAGATATCAGACGTGGTGCTATGCTTTATCTGTACTGTTGCATTTAACCTGCCCAGCACCCTAGAAGGTAGTGAAAGTTCATTTTCTGTGTCAACTGGAGCAGGCTATGGGGTGTCCAGATTAAATATTATTTCTGGTGTGTCCTTGAGGTGTTTCCTGATGACATTACTCTCAATCACCCCCGAACTGGCAGCAACTCAGCTGCCCGAAAGCATTATCCCAACTTTATCAAAAAAGGAACTGAAGCTCATGAGGCCCAGAGACATGTGTGCACTGGCCGAGGGTCACACTTTTATAAGGCAGAACAGAAGCGGGGAAGTCAAGCCTTCTTGTGCCATGCATATTGCTCTGTTCATTGTCCCTCAAGTGATAGAGCCAGAGCTCCCTGCTTCTCTATCCTACCATTTCTGCTTAACTGGAACATGGTCTTCTCTTTCCGGGACTTCTCTCTGTACTAGCTCTCCTAGTACAAGACACTAATTGAAACTGCCCTCAGGATGGCTGGGTGGCTCAGACAGATAAGCATCTGCCTTTGGCTCAGGTCATGATCCTAGGATGGAGTCCCAAATTGGGGAGCCTGATTTTCCCTCTGTAGTCACTGCTTGGGTGCTCTCTCTTGCTCCCTGAAAAATAAAAAGAAAGAAAGAAAGAGAAACTGACTTCAACTGATCTCAGCTGACTTAGTGCAAATACAAGCCTGTCCAGAACCAGCCATCCATTCCAGCAACCCAGTGCCCTGGACAGGTTCCTATGAGAAAGAAAGCTCTCTGACTCATCTATACCCTAATGATTAGTTAGCTAACCCAAACACAGGTTTGCAATTCCCACATTTCCACTATAAAAGGAGGGGAACACTTGGTGAGTCCTCGAGGTTGTAATCTAGGTCTGATATACTTAAACGTGCTATAATGGGGAGGAAACCAAAATATTTTTCTGGTTTGCTGTCTCTGAGTGCATAAGCACATTCATCCCACTTAAATCTATCCCAGTGATCTCTTTTAGGGTTATTGTACAGCATTTCTCTTGAGAATTAGTCCTCATGTTAGTATAAATGGACAGCTACGAAAGCTGAGTGCTTTCCAGAAGTAGGATGTGAAGCAACTTGAGATGATCACTACTTTCATTCTGTGCTGGCAAAGTGTCTTTGAGCTTTTTTCATATATATGGAATTCTTCAAAGGCCTTAACATTTTAAAAATGCACAGTGTGGGTCCACTCTCAGATCTGACTCTTCTAGCTTAGACCTGGCAAGTGGAGCCACCATCTGCTTTGCTCCAAAAGGAGAGGAGGAACCACAGGCAGTCTGGGTCTTCCTGAGGGGGTTCCCTGGCTCAGGTGTTGCTTTTGTTCTTGTTCTTTTTAATATTCAATTTGGAAAATGTCAGGAGAGAGCCAACTTAGCCCTACTTCATTGAAATGAGAGGCTAACCATACACATCAAGTCAACAGGGTACAACAAATGTTTGTTGAGGTACTGCTCTACGGCAGGGCATCAGGCTGGCATGACCAAAACTCCATGTAAGGGTCTTGCAGGAGCACCATTCTAGCTTGCTGCCTTCTCCTCCACTCACTCACCTCCAAGAGCTGAATAGGACATGCTATCGAACCAGCACAGTTGTCCAAGAAAGTGTTAAAGTGAGTCAAAGTGAGCACTATGTGTTAACAGAAAACAAATTAGTGACAAGATTTGCATTTTTTTTCACTTCAGAAAAGAAAAAAAGGGGAGGGCACAAAAGTAATGTGTGGTATGAGAGCAGCCACATGCCTGAAAATGACAGATGTGAACTGCCCAGGCCAACTTGCTGCCATGGGAAACAACATCCATCCTGCCCAGCCTTGGGAACCTGCACAGCAGGTGCTTGGCAAACAGCATGGCTTAGTTTCAAGCTAGGAATCACATGCCAATCCTTAAGGCCCACTTCATAAAAAGAAGCTGCTAGAGGTCATTAACTACCCACAGCACAAAAAACTTTCTATGGTTTTTATTTAAAAAAAAAAAAAAACATGTAGGCTTGAACTCACACCCTTGAGATCAAGAGCCATGTGCTCCACTGACAGAGCCAGCCAGGCACCCCTACTGTTTTTAAAAATGGGAAAAATCACAGCAAATTCCCTGACCTTGTGAAACAGAAGAAAACATCATCTGCTCTCTCCTCTTTTTCCCATCCTTTTGTAAAAGAAAGATTATTACCAAAAATTTTAAAGCCTAAGTTGGGGCAGCTTAGTGACTACTCACTTGTCCATGAGCACATTAAGAATATCACGTCTCACCACACTACTTCATTAATTTCTTAATCACATCTATTATAAAATACATACTGATATTATCTCATTTTGCAAATGAGGAACTTCAAGTTCAGTGAGGATAAAAGTCACTTCCAAGACTGCCCTCAGATCTTACAATAGAAACATTCAATTCAAGAGGTCATATTTACAAAGAAGAGCAGGCCAAGGTCGAGGTGTAGACTTGAGGGTTAAAAGGTTCCTGACAGAAGTTTGGTCAAGGAGGAAATCTTTATCAGTTGAAAATAAAGGAATGAAATGATATGAATCAAAAGAAATTCACAGAAACACCTTAATATCAGACTACATAAAATTTAAGGTAAAAATTATCATAAGGATAAAGATATGATATATACTGGTAGGAGAAACACCAGATCAAGAAATTATAATAGTCATGAACTCAATGCTCTAAATAATTCCATATCAAAATACATGAAGTAACATTGATAAAACTACAGAGAGAAGCTAGAGATTTTAATACTTTCTTCTCAGAAAAAGATAGGCCAACACAAAATCATTTCACAGAAAAACTAACAAAGTTCCTGTATAGAGGTGTGTTGATACATATGAAATATCTGCAAAATTTACAATGTATCAGACCACAACAGAAGCTTGGTACATATTAGTCTCTGACCTCAAAGCAATAAAATTAGAAATCAACATCATATGTCTGAAAAATAAGAAATATTCTGTGTCTAGGAGAAAGATAAATAAAAAGGGGGGGCACCTGGGTAGCTCAGTCAGTTAAGCATCTGATTCTTTTTTTTTTTTAAGATTTTATTTATTTATTTGACAGAGATCACAAGTAAGCAGAGAGGCAGGCAGAGAGAGAGGAGGAAGCAGGCTCCCTGCTGAGCAGAGAGCCAATGTGGGGCTCGATCCCAGGACTCTGGGATCATGACCTGAGCCGAAGGCAGAGGCTTTAACCCACTGAGCCACCCAGGCACCCCAAGCATCTGATTCTTGATTTCAGCTCAGGTCATGATCTCAGGGTAATAGGATCGAGCCCCACATCAAGCTCCATGCTCAGTGTGGAGTCTGCTTGTCCCTTTCCCTCTGCTCCTCCTTCTCCTCCTCTTCTCTCTCTCTCAAATAAATAAATAAAATCTTTAAAAAAACAAAAATGGAAAATTGAAGATTCTCAGAACTTAGTGCAAAAGAAAACACTCTAAGTATTTATGACTATAGATAAATACATTACCAAAAACCTACAGGAAACAACATGCTTCATAAAAACTTTATATGCATTCTCTTTAAGATCAAGAAAATAATACACTCATTTACCACAACTGTGCAACACAGTATTAGGTCCTCACCAATGGAATTAGGCAAGAGAATGAAGCAAGAGAAAAACAGATAACATTGAAAGTAACAAGTCATAATGAGCATTACTGATGATGTGACCTCTCATGTAAATTATTCATGTAGATGTAATAATCCAAGATTGATCATAATAAAAGACCAACATACTCAAATAAGTAACATGTCTCTTTATCAGCAGTAACTAACAACAAAACATAATATGAAATAAGATAATATATACAATAGCAATAAAATCTAACAAGTATTAAGGAATTATTCTAAAAATAAGTATATAAGATGGGGTGCCTGGGGGGCTCAGTTGGTTAAGCAACTGCCTTTGGCTCAGGTTATGATCCTGGAGTCCCCAGATCAAGTCCCACATCAGGCTCCCTGCTAGGCAGGGAGTCTGCTTCTCCCGCTGAACTCTCTCCTCATTCTCTCTCTCTCTCTCTCTCAAATAAATAAATAAAATCTTTTAAAAAATAAGTGTATAAGACAATAATAGAGAAAATCTAAAACTCTGCCAAATAACACTATAACAAATAACAAATAACACTATATATTATATTTTGTATGGAGAGATTTACTATATTCATGTATGAGATTGCAAAATTATATAAAGGGAGGATTTTCTTATAATTAGATTGTATTAGGAGGTTAATTTGGAGAAAACTGACTTCTTCATAAAGTCAGAAACATTGAAATACATAAAAAATATGTGTGTGTATACACATTAGCACATATATATTATTAGCAAGGGTAGATCTTTAAAAATAGCATCAAGCAAAAAAGGAAGAAACAACAAAACTATGGTGCAGTGCCATCTATGTATGTAAAATACACAAAAATAAAATAATGTGGGGCACCTGGGTGGCTCAGTTGCTTAAGTGGCTGACTCTTGGTTACAGTTCAGGTCATGCTCTCAGGGTCGAGAGATGGAGCCCTGTGTCAGGTTCCGTACACAGGAGGGAGTCTGCTTGAGATTCTCTCTCTTCCTCTGCCCTTCCCACTAGTGTTCTCTAAATAAACAAATAAATTAAATCTTTTTAAAAAATTATGACTATATTGTAAGAATATATGTAGGTGCGCTCCTCAAACATGTTGGGAGTGGATGCCTCTGAGTGGAGATAAATGGGATGGAGGTGAGGAAAAAATGACAGTACCTAGATCCCAAAACACAGGACGTCCTTCCAAAGACCAGTTATGACAGGGTGCCAGGCACTAAATGCGACCCACAAAAGGGATAGAGGAGGGGGCAAAATTTGGGGGGAAAGAAACTAAGGTAAGAAGAAGAATGTAGATAAACAAAATCTTCATATTAAAAGCTAGGTCATGAGAACAGTAAGAAAAGCAACCTATAATAATAGTTGTGGGTTATAACAATGAGAGCTTCCAAATAATTTTTTTTTTCAAAAAAAAACCTTTGGATAACTTTCACCATTAAAACACACATTCATGTTCAAAGTAAAAGGCATTCTTTTGGCTTCCAAATTCGCCAGACCCAAGACATTAAAGCATGTACTTGACCAACAGACATCTTCCTGGGACCTGGATTCGCCTCTGTAGAAGGTAGGTAGGTGGTGGAGCTCGGCCTATCTCACTGCCTATCAAGTGAGATAGAATTAAGTAAGATTCTATACTCACTCCTTTTTTAAAAATTGAAGTACACTTGACATACAAGGTTACATTAGTTTCAGGTGTACAACATAGTATTAGCAGTTCTATACATTACTCTGTGATTACCATGGCAAGGATAGCTACCATTCATTACCATAGAAAACTTATTATGATATTATTGACTGTATTCCCTATACTGTACTTTAATGATTTATTTATCTTATAACTAGAAGTCTGTTCCTCTTTTTTTAAAAGATTTTATTTATTTATTTGACAGACAGAGATCACAAGTAGGCAGAGAGGCAGGCAGAGAAAGGGGGGAGCAGGCTCCCTGCTGAGCAGAGAGCCCAATGCGGGGCTCGATCCCAGAACCCTGGAATCATGACCTGAGCCGAAGGCAGAAGCTTAACCCACTGAGCCACCCAGGTGCCCCAAAGTCTATTCCTCTTAATCCCCTTCACCTGCTTCACCCATCCCGCCCACCATCCTCCTCTCTGGCAACCATCAGTTTGTTCTCTGTATTTATGATTCTGTAATTATTCCTTTTAAAATAGGTGAGCATAGGAAAACTTACTGATAAAATAAAATAACTGAATAAAAGCTAATCTATAATCTTAGTACAACATATTAAACTTTCAACCTCAAATTTCTTAGTAATTTAGTAATTAGTCATAGATATTTGGATATCTTATAAGTTAACTTCATTATTATGGTTTTGTAGTTTTGGGCATTGTAGTTTTAAATCAAATCCAACTATAGTGAATCAGAGCTAGTTTAACCTTCAATTATGTGGTTCAGTTTTCCTTCAAAAGCTCTAAGCATCAAAATACCAGCCTCAAAAGAAATATAGTCAGGGTTTTGTGCAGATGAAAACCCACAAACCCCAAGTGTTGCTTCTTAGTAAATGAATATAGAAAATTATTAAATTAGTTATAATTTACACTCAATAAAATTACACAAATCCACTTATCTTTGCAGCACGAGAAATTCTTATTTATTTATTTTTATAAATTTTTATTTATTATTTATTTTTATTTCATAATAAAGAACATAGAATCAAATAATTTCAGGATGTCTAGGTACCAAACCAGTATTGACAGATGTTATCCTACAAACCACAAAAAATACTTTAATTACTGCGAAATATTTTTAAATTTAGATTTTATGTTAGAAAACAAAGCAGGGCCACTTAATTCAAAAGCAGTAGTAGTTTTCAGCACATTGGACAGTGACCTTTACCTACTGTTTTGCTGATGCTAGGGAGCAGAATGTTCTCCCATTCAGCTGTCAAGTAGAAAATTATTGATTAAATGTGAGATTCTGAAATTCATCTCTTACTGAGAAACACTTAAGCATTATAGAATTCATTTTTGCCTATGCAATATATCTATTGAGAAGTTAGAAAGAAGAATGCACTTACAGATATGGAGAAATATTTCCTCAAGCAGTCGCACTAGATAAATTATTCACCTGCAACAATATGCCACAAAGTGTAGCACCAGTAGATTTTTTATGTAATATTCACGCATCCAGAGATGAATGCCTGTGAAATATTAATGCCTGTCAGTTTTTCTTAAAATTATGCTTAGTGTGTGACTCAGGACTTCTCCTGCACTCATTATAAGAATACAGCTTGCTCCAACAATCATCTCTTTCTAGTGCAAAAACAATGTGTGCTTTCAAAAGGTAAACAAGTTCTCCAGATAAATTTCTTTTGTGCATGCTTCCAAGTTAAGTGCCTAAGAAAGATGAGTCTTATTTTTTATAGTTCATTAAGCACATAAATCTTTCCACATTTCTATAGCTTGTTTAATAACTCTGCTGGTAGATGAGCTTACATCCTCTTAAAAATTAGAAAACCAAGCCTCAGAGAGGTCAGGTGGCTTGCTAAAGGACACAGAGCAAGCAGTGGAGCTGAGCTTTGAATCCTTTGGCCAACTCCATGCATAACGATTTTTATATTTATCATGACAGTGCTCTGCTTTAATGTGTTTTACAGATCATTTTTGCTCAGTGATTTATCTCACTTCCAGCAAAGCATAAAGAAATTTAAATTGTCTCATTAGTTCTATGTACATAAAGGAAAACACGTTTATGACAGTGTGTTGTCAAATGGTCTCCTAAAGATTTGTAGATGCCAGCTCTGGAAGTAAAGGAAACCAGTCCCAGCTTTTCATTTCACATTTCATTGATAAATATCCAGATTGGCCAGGCCATATTGTGTTAGGAGAAAGGAAGTAGGAAATTTAGGACCAACACCCACACTTGTTCAAAGAAGAAAAATATCATAATGTAATAATCCCTTATTTATAAATGATTAAGATAAGAGAGAAAAGGAACTGGTGTCCAGAGAGAGCCTCCGATAGGCAGGAGCCTATCTTCAGAGGGGTCTGGCCAGACTCCACTGGGTTATCAGGGCACACTGATGACAAAACACTGGTCAGCCTCATAAAGGGATGATGGGTGTGGATTCTGGAGTCAGGCCACAACAACGTGACCTTGGGCAAGTTACTTTACTCCCCTGAGTTTTAGCTCCCTTCAGCTGGGGAAATATACTTAAATACCCTTCACAGGGTATTTAAGGAGTTGGATGATTTACTGAGTGCAAGGCAAAAGTTGAACAAATGCCAGGCGTGATCATCACCCTAATTACAATTATACTACTTTTCTAGTTCAGCAATTTGACCTTTGTAAACATCCTGTTCTTCCCAGGAAGCCTCAAAGGACACTGACCTTGGGTATAAAAGGCAGAATCATCTCCATTTCTTTTCATCCATTCTCATACTTTGCTGGGAAAAACAAAATACCTTCAGATAGAGCTATGAGCTCTGGACTCATAAGACCCAGACATTTATCAGTGTGTGGGAGACAGCTGCATATCTTACAGGTCAAGCAGTGCCCACTGACTATTTAAATGGAAGGAAGGAAATCGCCACTTGTATCATGTCAAAAGAATGACACGAAAATGGCCAGATAGATGCAAAGAGAGAAAACAACAAAATGAAACAGAAATATATGGCAGATCTTTGTGAATCCAAAAGCAAAATAAATTTGAGTCTTAGAGGTGTTTTCTTAAGTGCTTTTAAGTTGATATTCAACTGGATGGCGAGAACACCTGGTTCAGAAATAAGTTTCCATGACAGAGGTACCTGAGGGGTCTTAAGTCTATAAGCATCCAGCTCTTGATTTTGGTTCAGGTTATGATCTCTGGGTCATGAGACTGAGCCCTGCATCAGACTCCACACTGGGCATAGAACCTGCTGAGATTCTCTCTCTCCCTCTCCCTCTGGCCCTCCCCATACCCCTCTCTAAAATTAAAAAAAAAAAGTTTCCATGACAAGATGGAATCATTTATCATATCACACCTTCTTAAAAATGAAATACATTTTTATAGATATTTATCTTAATTGGAGTAAATGTATAATAATTTATTCTACTAACATTAGTACACCAAATATATATGCATATTTTAACTACACGTATGCAAAATAGTCTGAGAAATCTTAAGACGCGGCGGTGACATTTTGACTTAGAGTTTCCAAGCAAACAGTTGAGGAGATGAAGGGCAGTTGCTTCTGACTGCTTGAATTCTGAATAAAGTGGTGAAGGTCAGATAGATAAGTTGGATGCCAATGATAAAATGAAACATATGGCTTTGAAGTAGCAGATAAGTCATGAGTAAGCACTTTTAAGCTCACAAAGCAGCAGCTGACTAGCAATGGAAAAAAACAAGCTAAAGAAAAAAGAAATGGGGGGAATAGAAAGTTTGGGGGTGATGAACCAGAAGGCAGTATAGGTCTTAATAGTAGGAACTTAGAAAGATTCCAAGGGACATTTTAGACAGCATTACCGAGGCCAAAATGTTCCCTCAAGAAATAACATAAAATCAAAACATCAAAACATCAGCATCAAATCTCACAATATCTACCATCAGCTCATGATGCCCAATTAAGATATTAATAGGTAGCACTTACTAAAAACTTATATAAGTTATAAAAACTTATAATAAGTAGCACTTGCTAAAAACTTATACACCAGGCATCTTTCTAAGCATTTTACAAGCATTCTCTAACCTTTCCTGGTTGGAGCCACTATCATCCCCCTTTTTCTAGTTTTTTTCAGAGGAAAAAACTAAAGCTCAGAGAAATTTAATGACTTAGCCAAGGACTTAGCAAATCCATGGTGGTGCCCAGTTATGAACCAAGAAATGCAACACAGAGTCCATGCTCTTAATTATATAATTGCACTTTTATACACATAATGTGATAAGTGGCTTGAAAGTTAAAAAAAAAATAGAGAGAGCGCTCAACCCAATGATATGAAGAAGGGAGAAGTCCATGCAGCCTCTCTTCCATCAGTAGTAAAATCTCATTAGACATCTTCATATTCTCACATACATCCATACCCTAGTTAAACCTGAGAGTCCCAGACCCATGGGGTAACAATGCCATAGCATCAGAGACTTTCTTTAGCTAGGTAGTTATTTTCTCCCTTTCCTTTTTTATGTATGCAAAAAACCTCACTACTTCTCGCTGCTCTAAAGCTTCTTTAAAAAATATTATTTCAGTCATTGTCTTCAAATAATGACTCACACAATTAACAAATTAGATAAACAACTGGTATAATCAGTTTGGCAGTCAAAATGGGGCTGTCACTTCTCTGAGTAAAGGGGCTGTCACATGTCACTTCTTCCATGTGAGAGTCATGCTTGAAACTGAATTGGGTTATCTGTAAAATAATATAAGAAATGGGGTGCCTGGGTGGCTTAGTTGGTTAAGCATCTGACTCTCAGTTTCAGCTCAGGTCATGATCTCAGGGTCAGGAGATCCAGCCCCACTAAGGCTCCAAACTCCACTTCTGGCTCAGTGGGGAGTCTGCTTAAGATTCTCTTCTCCCTCTGCCCCTCCCCCACAGCATGCTCTTTCTCTTTCAAATTACTAAATAAAATCTTTAAAAAAAAAAAAGGAAGAAACTTCTTGGCATGTGGTCTCTTGGAATAAGAAAGATTTTAGTTCAAATTGGATTATATGCCTCTGTGGTTGATATCTAGAGACAGATAGATGATAGACATACAGAAGATGTGTATATGTATGTTTACATTACAGGCATTTTTTAAAGAGTGTGAGTCTAAAAGACTAGGCATGAGAATAAGCCTTTGGGACTCGTTCATTTTGAAATACACATCTCAAATAAGACTGTCTAGACCCACATTATTGCTGGCCTTCCAATTAAAAAAAAATGCATTCAAATAAAAAAAAACATAGTAACACATCAAAATAAATTTAAGTAGGAGAAACATGGCTTGTCTGAAACAGGAGAGGAATGTTTTCCCATGATTAATTTAAAGCAAGGATCCGTTCAAGCAGGGAGTGCTTTCCTTTTTAGAAAGCTCTTGAGGTGAATGTGTGACCAGCCATCCAACTGTCACTGTGATTGAGTACTGCTTTGCTTGAAGACCTGCATGCGATCTAGCACCTTGCTTTCTAGCTGACACGTAATTTGTGCTCAATTAATATTTGTTGGATGCATGCCTACATATTAATAATGCAATAAAAGCTATCTCAAAAAGCTCAAAATCTAGAAGTTCTTATTTCAGGAGTCTGAAATATTATGAACCTGAATATAGTCCCAATGATGATGGTAGTATTGATGACACTCCTCAGGCTATGTTCATGAACTTGATTCCCTGGGAAGCCAGCCAGCTTTGGTGATCCCAAGTCAGGGGCCCTGTGGGCCATCTCTCAAATGCATGCCACTGACCCCAAGGGCATCTCAGATGAGTCAGCACTGAGTCACAGTTGAGTATAACAATTCCAAGTGCCTGTTCTCATGGCAGAGGCAAGGGGCACCTCCGTGGGTCTTACCTTTTAAGGACTCCCTCTTAATTTTCTTATCCAGCTTTAAAAATACCACTTGTGAATGGGAAAATTCCACAATTCCACAGGATATTAGTTAACCACAAACTAGCTTCAAAAGTACGTAAAACTTTCAAGTTTGGAAACTGTTACAGAGCATTGTCATTTATCTATATATCCCAGGGACTCTAAGGTTTGCTTTACCTGCTCATCCCTACCCATTCGACAGCTCTATTGAGCACCTACTATGTGCCAGACACCTCCTTCGACAAGGCACCTGCCCTCATGGAGTACACATTCTAGGGAAGAGACAGACATTACAAATATATAATCCTATAAAAACAAAGGAGAAGGCACCATTTACAGTAACTAACACCAGGACTTAACCGAGTCTAGGATCAAGAAGGAAGGTGGCCTGAGGATGAAAATCAGCTAAACAAATTGCCAAGGTCACAGGATGCCTGGGTGGCTCAGTGGGTTAAGTGTCTGCCTTTGGCTCGGGTCGTGATCCCAGGATCCTGGGATCAAGTCCCACATCGGGCTCCCTGCTCAGGGGGAAGCTTGCTTCTCCCTCAGCCTACCACTTCCCCTGCTTGTGCTCTCTCATTCCGACAAATAAATAAATAAAATCTTTTAAAAAAAAAAAAGATAGCCAAGGTCACTATGTGATCCTGACTACATACAAATTAGGATTAAATTACCCACGTAAATATAGGGAAAGTTGGCCTTCACTTGAATGACCCAGATCCCGCAATATGATTTTCTGTTGTGAACTACTAAAACTTCAAGCAGAGTCCATGCAATGGACCAGAAAATATGTTTGCTATAATCATGTTGACCCTTCATGAAAATTGGTTAGCTAGGAACTATACAGACAGCTACTTGGGTTTTCCACCTCACTTGGGACACTTGTATCAAGTTTAAGATTTAGGACTTGAACCAAGTCAAAACTCTGAGGCACATCTCCCGAAAACTTTTCACACCTGTGGTGGTAGATTCCATCCCAGGTTACTTTCTTGCTTGTAAGGAGTCATCAATCCCTCCCCTTACACTACATTCTACCATTGAATCTGTTTTCTTGGCCTGCACAGTCATTTTGCTGTGTGACTGCCCAGGTATTCATCAAGATGACAAAGGAAATGAAAACCCCAGTCCTAAAGCTGCATGAATGTCAATGAGCAAACAGATCAAAGAAGTAAATAAGCCAGGTCCACATTCACTTGTGATTAGTAAGAAAACAGAGGGGGAGGAAACTATTTGCCAAGAACAGAATGAACACAAATTGAATTTTCCTCCTGGCCTTTGAAAATGCTGACATTTTCATCTGCTCATCATTTCTACATGTCTTATTTTCACAAGTAGCTTAACACCCCAAATAATTGTCTGGGTCAAAAAAAAAAAAAGAAGGAAGGAAAGAAAGAAAGAGAGAGAGAGAGAGAGAGAGAGAAAGAAAGAGAAAGAAAGAAAGAAAGAAAGAAAGAAAGAAAGAAAGGAAGGAAGGAAGGAAGGAAGGAAGGAAGAAAGGAAGGAAGGAAGAAAGAAAACTTCATTTCTGGTGTTGTTAAGAAGAAACTGTATCCACCTTCATTGTTTATGAAGCATTTGGAACACTTAATGTTCACGACATTGCAAACTCATAAAGCATGAGAGGGACCTGAAGAATAAATTTCATTTATCTCTGTGGCAAGGTACCTAGTGCAGACCTGTCCCAAAGTCCCATGAAATAGAGCCCCCCCAAATCCTTGAGCATGAAAACAACTTGCCAGAGTGCCCACTGGCAATCGGAAAGGGGAAATTGGTGGTCTCAGGAGTCAGAAACACAAGATTTTGAATCCTGACCTCTGTTTCTTAGCCACACGACCCTGGGCAAACTGTTTAACCTTTCTACACCATCGATTCCTTATCTATCAAGTGGAGGTGAGTAGCGCCTATATCACAGGGATAAAATGAGAAGCAAACCAGATCATGCTCATAAAATGTCACTCTTACTCGGAAATAAGGAAAAGTTTGTTCTCATTCCTTTCCTTGAAACACCCAGTAGATCAGCTTAGGACATGTCAGCGATCTAGAATTTTTATTTTTCGTTTACCAGTGGGAGAGACAGGGGAGGAGATCATATTACATTCAATATGGTAAATATGGAAATATGGAAAGTTACTCTTCAATTGACTTGCTTCATTCATGCCAGGACAGCTCACTACATATTTATGTGTCTGAAATGTGTTCCCCTAGGGGCTGATAGAGAAGACTTCCCACATCCATGCTCTTAGAGACATTACCCCATCACCATGCTCACCTGCTCTAATGCAATGAACACAAAGATCTTCATGGCTATCCACCTTTTCTTTCATCTCTTCTATGACCTACAGGCTTGGCAGTGTATCCCTCTGCTCCAGATCAAGACAGCTGGAGGGAACCTTACCTTCACTCCACTCAGTGTCTACAACTCAAGCTGAATCCTATGCTAGGGGTGCCAGTAGGCTCAGAAGGTTCAATGCTGAAAGACTGGCCCATTCAGAAGAGGCCAGAACCACCATTTAATGAGCTACATAGAAATGTCAAAAAGTTGGAGAGCTGTTTTAGAAAAAGCTTTTCCTCCATTATCACTACAGTAAAATTCCATTTGCTCCCAAATTAAAATTCCTGCCATGGGCTATTCCTTGCAGTATAAACCACCAGAGCTAACCAGCAGCCTTACACATGCTGGATCCCATTAATGAAAACTATTGTTGGAGCGACTGGCTGGCTCAGTTATTGGAGTAAATGACTCTTGTTCTCAGGCTTGTAAATTCAAGCCCCATGGTGGGTGTGGAGATTACCTAAAAATAAAATCTTTTATAAAAGAGAATATTATTGAATAGGAAGGGAAAGGAGTAGGATGGGATGGTGCAGGAGGCTTAAACTATTGGGAGAATGTGATCTTTGGCTTTAAGTCAAAGCCCACGAAACTAAATGATAATACAAACTTCAACATGCAATTTCCAGCTAGGAACAGAGCGCAAGTATAGCGTACCTACTACGCACTATCAGACAGTTTATATAATTATCACATGCAGAGCTATTATGTTGGTAATTACAAAGCTTAATTATCAACCTCACTGAAGCACAAAAAATGTAAGTAACTTGCCTAAAGCCACAAAAATAGTGAAGCTGAGATTCAAAGCCAGGTTTCTCTGTCTCTTAAGCCAAAGTTTCTTAACCACAGACCCTTCCATCATTCAGGCTCTAGGGCACTTCATTTGCAATTTGCTCAAATCGGAATTGGAGTTGCTGAAGGCTGTGTCTCTGCATTGATTCACTGGCTCTTCTAAAATCTGTTTAGTGCCAGCACCATCGGACGAGAGGTCAGAAGACCCATGCTGTCAGGATACTGAATGACTAGAGGATCAGGGGAGGTGACAATTGGGTGTATTTTCTCAGATAGGCAGTAGCTAGCTTGGTTTGAGGAGCTTTTTGCAGTGATTCTCAATATACAATGAAACAAAGAGCCCAAGGGTGAGATGGAAATCCTCAGACAGGTAAGATCAAGGCAAACCCACATCAAAATACTGAGAAGGTGTCCAGAGGAAGAGGCTCTCACATCAGAGGCATGGCCAGATCTGAGAGAACCACAAAGAACAGTCCTTTTGCTCAACATTTCCCCCAGTTGGCTTGCATGATGACTAATTCCATTGTTACTGGAAATACTCCCCTGTGCATACCTGCACTTCCTCTGTGGGGCTTCCTGTTAAAGAACTTCCAGTCAGGAGAGGTGAGTTGGGGGAAATCGGAGAGGGAGCTGAACCATGAGAGACTGTGGACTCTGAGAAACAAACTGAGGGTTTTGGAGGGGAGGGGGAATGGGAGGTTGGGTGAGCATGGTGGTGGGTATTATGGAGGGCACGTATTGCATGGAGCACTGGGTGTGGTGCGTAAACAATGAATTCTGGAACACTGAAAATAAAATACAATAAAATAAAAATAAAATATAAAATAAAATAAAGAAACTTCAGTCATTTGGAAAAGATTGGGAACATTTCCCACAGGTTTGAGCTGGACATTCCCTTAGGAAGGTCATGAGGGTATGGACACAGTCTGGGTCAGTTTAGATGGGTTGGGGGATGATGAGGGGGGCTGAGAGAGTGTTGAGAACGAGGCAGGCTGGGGTGGCCAGTCTACTGGGGGAAACGGCATCATAATACCACCATGGGAGAACTTTTGCAGGGAACAACCCAGAAGACAAATGTTCCTGATATGATTTCCACTGGAAACAGAAGGTATCCAATGTTCTGGTAGGATCAGACCTGCTTAAGACTCTCCAGTAGCTTCCAACATAGTTAAAATCAAATTCAGACTTTTTGCCACAGCTGGCACATGCCTGCATAATGAAGCCTCTGCCAGTCCTTGACCCCATCTCCCAGCCTCCCTGTGCTCCAGCCACAGTAGCTCCTTTCTGTTCTTCAAACACACCAAGCTCATGTACCATGGGGCTTTTTCACCTGCCATTCTGTCTTCCTGGAATACCACTCCCTCCTGTGTTATTTGCATGCTGGGCTCCTTCTCACTACTAAGGCTGAGTATCCTTTCAGAGAGGTCCCAACACACCAGCCAAAAAGTTCTTGCCTCCAAAAATAATTATTCCCTAGCACCTTACCCTCTTTGTTCCTTTCATAGCAACTATTACAATGTGGTGTCACCTTGACATTGACTTGTTCATTTGGTTGTGTGAACGTCCCCAGGAAAAAATTATGCCTTCAAGGTGGGCTCTTACTCATCTCAGTATATTTGGTGGGCAATAATAATAACATCAATACTTATATAGCCTATATTACAAGTCAGATATTGTGGTTAGAAACGGACATGTATTAATCCACTTAATCCTCTAGGATAAAAAACTATTATTGTCCTCAGTATCTTATAGATATAAAACCAAGGTAGAGAGAGGTTAAGTAGCTTGCACAAAGTCACACAGTTGGTAAAAAGAAGAGCTGGGAAACTCCACAGATTGTCTTTGGATTCCAAACTCTTAATCACTCTGCTCTCCTCCTTCTGTTTATTGGAGGGAGGCCAGGAGACTTCTTGGAAAAAGCCACAATGGAGAAACTTTGAGGATCTTATTTACATGAGCCTGTCTATACCCAGGCACTCCTATCTGCTTCTGCCTTCCAAATTTCCCTCTGTTTTAAAGATCCCATGTGCCAGAAAAAGAAAAAGAGGACTTAGTAGGGACAAAAATGCCCTATAGGGGAAGTAATAGACTTGTTCAGTGGGATCCAGAGAGCCTGGCACATCGGAGATCTTGAAAGGAAGGGAGGGGAAGAGAGAGAAGAGTTTTCCTAGAAGAAATAGCACATGCAATGTCTGGGCTTGTGTATGGGTATGACAGGCAAGGAAAGGTACGTGGCTATTGTGTTGGGACACGCAAGCAGAGTGGCAAGAAGAGTCTGGAAAGGCACTGTGGCCAGGAAGGCGAGTGCCCTGAATGAGCACCAAAGGAGTTTGAGCTTTTCTCTACCCCCGGTTACTTTTATTTCATTGAGGTATAACTTACATATGGTACACTGCACAAATTTTAACCATGTGATGTTAATTTAGTTTGTTGAATTTTGATATGTAATCACCACCACAATCATGACTACCAATATTTCTATCATCCCCAAAGTCTTCCTCACCACCGAAGATTTTTAAACAAAAGAGTGACACAATCAGATTGGTGTTGTAGAAAGATGATTCTGCGGCTGGCATGGGGAGGGAGTGGATCAAGGAGGCAATAATAATCTCCAGTCATCTCGGTTTTTGATCCTCAGAGTGAAATAGATTCATAAGCAGCCAACCACTTCAAAACACTCCCTGGAACATTGTTAATTCGCAGACTTTGTCAAAATGCCAGAAGAGAAGAAAGCACAAAACAGCGGAACTGGTCTCTGCGGGGTAAGCACAGGGCTTTTCGTGAGAACAAGAGATTGCTGCCTGATCAATAAAGCCGCAGCAATCCATACGCATCACAAGGAAAGATGATGACCATTTTAGCTGGGTGTGTGTGTTTTATGACTACAGGCACAGCCTCTGAGCCCCATTCCAACCAACTGCTCTGGGAAAATGAGCTGCCAACTTGACACACGACCCAAACCAGCAGACCAGGCAAGTGTAAAGTGTCTGACACCAACTGCAGGATTGCAAAGGGCTAGGCTGTTGCCAGACTGCAGGAGCAGCAGCAGAAAGGCAGCCTAGCCCAGACGATCAAGACCATATAGCCCACAAGCCTGGCACTCTGCACCAGCTCAAAAGTCCAAATACCCAAACTCTCTGTGCTCAGAATAATAATAGGAAGTGACTTTTATGAACTCATTATTTGTTTTACATAAAAACTTATTTAATTATTTTAACAAACCTATTATGTGAGTACGAGTCTTGTCTCCATTTTAGAAAGGATGAAACTGAGGCACAGAGAGGTCTAGCCCCTTCTCCAGGGTCACACAGCAGAGCCCTGATTCAAATCCCAGACAGCCCAGCTCCAGAGACCTTGAGACCTCAAGCTCGTGCTCACCATGTTTTCTTGCCTTTGCACAGAACAACAGTTCAGAGCACACGTTTCAGATCCAGACTTACTAAGACCCAGATTCTGGTTCTGCCACCAATCCGTTGCATGACCTTGAACTTGACCTCTCTCCACCACAGTTTTCTCATCTGCAAAATGGCAGCATTGTGAGGATTTAAATGTGTAAAAGTGCCTGGCACAGACTGAGTCCACAATGAACAGGGGGATGGGACAGTATTTATTTGGAAGCTCACAAACCGCTTAATTACAAGGTGTGTAGTATTCAAACCTCACCGTCGAATAGCCACCCAAAAACCTGAGTGCTAATACACTTTTGTTGGTTTTATTTTTTTAAACATTTTTTAAAAGATTTATTTATTTATTTATTTATTTATTTTGAGAGAGAGAGAGAGAGAGAGAGTGTGTGTGTGTGTGTGTGTGTGTGAGAGAGAGAGTTCGGGGGGAAGGAGAGAGAGAGAGGGAGAAAATCTTCAAGCAGACTCCCTGCTGAACACAGAGTCTGACTCAGAGATCTATCTCATGACCCTGAGATCACAACCTGAGCCAAAACCAAGAGTCAGGAGTCAGAGGCTTAATGGACTGAGCCACCCAGGGCCCCCTTTTTGTTGGTTTTCATGAAAGCTTTATTATTATTTTGAAATATTGAAATATTTCAGCATTCTCTGAAAATTATGGAATTCCTCCGTAATCCTGTACATTTTTAATGTATTAAAAAACTATGCTTAGAAATTAAGAAAAAAAAAGCTTTATTATTCTGTTAGACAGGAAACCATTGTATTCCCTTGACAAGTATCAAGTACTTACTCCATACCAAGCACTATTCTGGTTTCAGAAAATACAATAGCAAACATAAGAGGAAAATCTTTGACCCTATGGGCAAGGACAGTGAGATTTCTTTTTAATGTATTTTTAATCAAGTTACTATAAGGTTCTTTTTAATTTTAAAAATTTCTAACATACTGGGTGCCTGGGTGGCTCACTCAGCTAAGGGTTTTCAGCTCAGGTCTTGATCTCAAGGTCATGAGTTCAAAAAAATGTTTTTTTAATTAAAAATAAATAAATAAATAAATAAAGCTATAACAAACCAACACGTTTACCTATAATAAGGCAACACAAGTAATGTAAAAAAACAAATAATATGTCAAGTTTCCATCTTTTGACTGGAACTGCATGAGACTCTTGATCTCAGGGTCATGAGTTTGTGCCCCAGGTTGGGTGTAGAGGTGACTTAAATAAATATGTAAACTTTGACTGGAACTGCAACCCCATGAGAAATCTACTTAACTAATTAAGGTTTGGGGGTTTTTTGTCATTGTTGTTGTTTGTTTTGGTTTTTGGTAGTGAAACTAGAAATATAGACTGAGGGAGAGAAATTAAATCAGTGATTTTTTAAATTAATCTTTGATGATCAGGAAAAAAATAAACACTGAAGTAACAGCAGTCATCAGATGGTCTCCAAGACACCTTCAGCAATAGGACAATAACTGATTCTCTTCCACTGAATTTAACTATTTCTCCTTCAGCCTTATGTACACTACTAATTTTCCCAGTGAATACAATGGCATTTTAAGCAAAACTCCAGGCTGGTGGGTGATCTGCAGATGAATGAATGTCTGACCTTTCCTTTCTCACAATTCAGCTCACACGTGATCTCTCAGAGAATACCCCCGAGGGTGCTAACTAAAGTTGCCCCACATCCCCAGGGTCTATCCATTACTCTGCCGTATTTCTTCATGTCACTTACCACCACCTGAAATTATCTCCTTTGTGTATCAGCTACTTGTTTCTTGTCCATCTCACATACTGAAATGTAAGTTCCATGGGGCTGGGGTCCCACCTGCCTTTCCCTACTGTATCCACAGCAGCCAGGATGCTTGCAGCCTGGTGCACACATTCATTGAGTAAAAAGATGAAGAGCAAAACAGATATTTTTCTTTGAAAGGGTCTTTCCCCTCAGCTGCAGCAAGAAAAAAGAGGCATGTACAAATTCCTAAATTCTCCTTAAACAGCCTCTAAAGCAGTGTTTGGGTCAAGGGTGGTCCCGAATCCATCCATTCACTGAATGGGTATTTACTGAGCATCTACAGTGGGCCAGGTACTGGCCTAACTTCTGAGTATGTGCAGGAGAATAAAATAGATGTAGCCCAGGTTCCTAAAGAAGCCATTATTGCCTAAACCCAAGCCTGGGACATCTGGAAAACATATACTGATGAGGCTACTTCAAAGATGTATAATATATGATACACGCAAAGCCCTTCACATGAGCCCTGGAACACAGTGAGCCCTCAGGAACTGATAAGAAAGAAGAAGAAAATATTTAGGAGGAGGAGGTTGTTGATGATGAGTAGTTTATAAGCAGAAAGAAAAAGTAGCCTCCTACAGACATCAAATGAGCAACAAATATTTACCGAGGTTGTTTCAAAAGTATCAATAATCTGCCCCTGGAATGACAAAGAGAATTCAGTGTAAATTCTTCCTGCAGATAAGATGAATCACCACGACTAAGACTGATGATGTATTTTACTCTCTTATCTAAAGCCACAGGCATGTCGTCATTTATATTATTAATAATCTAGCTGGGACTTCCAGTTCTGGGGAAGATGAAATGAGTACACTCTGCTCTCTCCCCCACTGGTCGCAACTAAACTCTCTGGACAAGCTAGATAAAACAACTCTGTGAGAATTGTAAAAAGCAAATAACAGCAAGCAAGCTGGGGAGGAAAATCAAAAGTCAAAGAACAACCAATAGAGCAGTGAGTTCCTGTTTTAATTTTTTAAGTCAGTTCTCCAGCTTGGACCCCGGAACTACACACAAGGAAGGCACAGACAGGGAAAAAAAAAAAAAAAATAGAAAGAAAGAGAGAGAGAGGGAGAGAGAAACTTTCCTTTTTTGGCCAGAAAACCAGAAAAGGGGGCCCCAATGAGGCAGAAGATTTTCTTCTTTTTCCTTCTGCTTACTTCTCTTGGCTCTGCCCCAAGCAAGCCCGAGTCATGAACTTGTATTTCTACAGTAGTTAGAACAGCATCAGCCACAGAGGCACCAAAAACTCTGAGGAAAAATTCCTATTCTCTGACTAGAGGAAAGAGCCTCTCTGATGCAAAGAGTGTGGGAGAAACCCCATTGTTTTCTTTCTCTCTCTCTTTTGTCCCCGTTTCACCCTAAGTGGACCAGTTCACATTAACTGTGGAAATAGGCAGAAAGATTGAAGCCCCACACTTAGCCAGACAATCAAAAGAGTATGGAAGCAATCGCCAGTTGAAACAGGCTGGCAAAAGCTATCCTCTAAATTTAAGGATGAAATCCCTAGGCTCACTCTCAAGCCACCCCTGTGCAGAATTTTCCAAAGCAGGAAGGCAAAACCTGAGCACTGAGCTATGACAGCATGGACCATCCCACACCACAGAGCGCTGAGTGGGCAGCACCCAAATAGAAACACAAACACTTTAAAAATAAAATTGGCATTGGAACGAAAGCCTACAGAATGCAGGACATGCAATATGAGCCTTACCAAATTGGTTACCTGCTTTAAAAAAATAATAATAATAATAACAACAAAAATCCCACATTCTCCAGAAGATTTTAATAGAACCCAGGGTCTCATAAACATGATATTTACTATGCACACAATGCCATCTATAATAGGCTGAATAATGTCTCCCCAAAAGATTTCCATGTCCTAATCCCTAGAACCTATGAATACGTTAAAAGGGATTTCACAAACGTGAGGAAGTTATGGAATTTAAAATGAGGGTGATTATCCTGGACTGTCTGGTTGGGTTCAATGTAGTCACAAGGGTCCTTATATCAGAGGAGCAGGAAGATTAGGACCAAACGAATTGAAGATATGATGATAAAATCAGAAGTCGAGGTGATATATTTTGAAGATAGACAAAGGAGCCATAAGCCAAGGTTTACAGAGACCTCTTCAAGATCGGAGAGATAAGAAATACCTTCTTTGAAGCCTCTAGAAGGAATGCAGCCCTGTCAAATCCTTAATTTTAGACTTCTGATCTCCAGGACTATAAGAGAATAAGTCTGTGGGTTTTTAAACCATTAAATGTATGGTTATTTATTATATAAATATATATAAATATAATATATATAAATATATGTATTATTATATAAAAATATATATTTTTAAACGATTAAATGTATGGATATTTATTATATCAATGACCAGAAACTAATATACAATTTAAAATTACTCAACACAAGGGAAGAGGAGGGGAAAGATAAAATAATATTACTCCACAAAACACTTGGAAAATCTCCTCCACCATCAAGGAAAAGTCAATAGACACCAGCCTAGAGGTGACCCAGATGTTGGCATTAGCAGACAAAGACTAAATTAACTACTGTAACCATGTTCTGTGAAGTGACAGCAAACCCTCTTTAAATAAATGGAAAGAGAGAGATTTTCAGCAAAGATGTAGAAACTACAACAAATAGAAATTTTAGAACTGGAAAATACAATAACTGAAATTAAAAATTCCCTTGATGTGTTTAATAGAAGAATGATGACTCAAGAAAGATCAATGAACTTGAAGATTGATCAACAGAAATTTTCTAATGTGAACAAAAGCAGAACAAACATTGAAAAAAAAAAATAACTGGGTTTCAAAGACCTGGGAAACAATATCCAAAGGTCTAAAATCCATGTCACTGAAGTCTCATAAAGAGAGGAGAGAGAGACCAATGCAGGAAAAAAATATTTGAACAAATAATGGCTGAATATTTCCCAAATATGTAAGATATAAATTTGCAGATTTAAGACATTCAGTGAAACTCAATTAAGATAAGCTCAAAGAAAACCATGATCAGAAACATTATAATCAAACTGTTAAAAACCAAAGTCAGATGGATGGATGGATGGATGGATGGATGGAGAGACGGGAAGGGAAGAAGGAAGGACGGAGGGAGGGAAAGAAGGAAGGAAGGAAGGGAGAGAGAGAGGGAGGAAGAAAGGAAATTTTCTTTCACATTACATATAAGGCATGACAGTGGTTCTCAATTGAGATGGCTTTGCCTCTCAAGACACAATTGGCAATGTCTGGAGACATTTTTGTTTGTGACAGTCATCTAGTAGGCTGGAAGTCTAGACACCTAGTAGGGAAGATGATGCTAATAATCCTGCAGGTCACAGGACAGCCCCACCATAAAAATCACTCAGCCCAAAATGTCAAAAGTGTTGAAATCCAAAACTCTGAAATAAGAGAACAATTCAAATTACTAGAGATTTCTCATCAGAAAGCACAACAGTCAGAAAACAATGAAACAACATTATTAAAATGCCAAAAGAGTGTCCACCTCAAATTCTATATCCGGTGAAAAAATCCTTCAAGGACGACGGCACAATAAAGACATTTTCAGATGAAAGAAAAAAGAATTGTTGCTAGCAGATTCTATGT
Source organism: Lontra canadensis (assembly GCF_010015895.1). NCBI lineage: Eukaryota > Metazoa > Chordata > Mammalia > Carnivora > Mustelidae > Lontra > Lontra canadensis. The sequence continues at coordinate 3,425,927 of NW_022631122.1, forward strand.
GAAAGAAACTCCGCAGGAAACTTATGAGATAGACAGGAAATAATACTAGAAAGAAACTGGAAATTGGTAAATATTCAGGTGAATATAATAGACTATTTTTCTCCTCTTTGATTCTTTAAAATATGTATGACCATGGGAAGCAAAAGCTATAAGATTGTCTGATGGGACTTTCAATGTATGAAGATGTAATAAACAAGAAAACTACAACGCATATGCTTGTAAGTAAATGTTCTAAATTTATCTTCAATTGGTAAAAAAATTATTTAAGAAGTTAAATACAGGCATATCTCATTTTTCTGTGCTTTATCACACTTCACAGCTCCTGCATTTTTTTATAAATTGAAGGTATGTGGCAGCCCTGCATTGAGTAGGTCTAAGAGAACAATTTTTCCAACAGCATTTGTTGGCTTGGTGCCTCTGTGTCAACTTTTGGTAATTCTCACAATATTTCAAACATTTTCATTATTATTATATTTGCTATGGTGATCTGTGATCAGTTCACTACTTGCCAAAAGCTCAAATGGTGATTGGCATGTTTTAGCAATGAAGTATTTTTTAATTAAGGTAGATGCATTGGTTTTATTAGACACAATGTTATTGCATACTTAATAGATTATGGTGTAACGTAGACATAACTTTTATATGTGCTTGGGAAACCAAAAAATATTTTTACTTACTTTACCTGTGATAGTCCCTTTTTTGTGGCAATCTGGAATGAAAACCACAGTATCTCTGAAGTATTACATACATTGTAATTCATTACAATATTTAAACTGTAATTATGTGTATTTAAAAAAAGAGACTCTTGGGGCACCTGGGTGGCTCAGTGGGTTAAAGCCTCTGCCTTTGGCTCAGGTCACGATCCCAGGGTCCTGGGATCCAGCCCTGCATCCGGCTCTCTGCTCAGCAGGGAGCCTGCTTCCTCCTCTCTCTCTGCCTGCCTCTGCCTACTTGTGATCTCTCTGTCAAATAAATAAATAAATAAAATCTTAAAAAAAAAAAAAAAAAAAACAGAGAGAGAGAGACTCTTCAAAGAGATATAATTTTTAAAGCCAACAAATAAATAAAAATAAAATATTTAAGGGGGGGCTCAGTTGGTTAAATGTCTGCCTTCTGCTCAGGTCATAATCCCAGGGGTTCTGGGATCAAGCCCCATTGTCAGGCTCCCTGCTCAGCAGAGAGTCTGCTTCTTTGTCTCCCTCTACCTGCCACTCCCCCTGCTTGTGCTTGCTCTCTCTGACAAATAAATAATCTTTTAAAATAAATAAATAAAATAAAATATTTTAAAATAATTCAAATCCAAAAAGAAGACAGGAAGGGAGAGATGGATCAAAGAAAACCAGAGAACAAACAGAAAACAATGATAGTAAAATAACAGATCTGAATTCAACCATATCAACAATTACATTCACGGTATAAGTCAATCAATGAAAAGACATTGTAAATTGGGTTTAAAAAAAGACTCAACCCCTGGGGCTAAAAATACATTATATGTTTATAAAATTTTTTTTAATTTAATTAAAAAACTTTAAAATTAAATAAATAAATAAATAAATAAATATATAAAGACTCAACTATGTACTGTCTTCAATAATGAATACATAACCATACTGTTTTACTTGTGGAGTGGTCAGTGCTACAAGACAAAGAAACACTTGGATGACTAGAAATTTGAGACACTCTTGTATGTTCATACTGTCTTCAAATGTTCTTGTGTGGTTATCCACTGTCAGCTCCAACCTCTACCAATTTAAGTGTCTTATTTTTTCAAGGCCACTTATCTTCTTATCCAAATCTTATCCAGAACCATTTGTCAAGGTGTCCATGTGTTCTAGTCCCTTTCTTACAATTCTTTTCATCAAAGAATCTTTGTTCAAAGCAGAACCTATACCATGGGTGCTACTTGAAAGCATCCCTCATTAATCATTAGCAGGAAACATGATCTGTCACTATCTTTCTACACACTTCCTCTATAGGGAAAAGCTTTGCCACTGGCTCCATTCTGGGTGTTGCCTCTTTCACAACCTTCTTGTTTGTATGACTCCCTCCAGCTTCATCATTCCATCATTTGCATAATTTAAGTCCAGTGTTCATTGTGTGCTCACTAAATGCGTACATTCTGTCCAGAGCTGTGGGACAGAATACTTTCCCTTAGAAGGCTTTCTCATTCTCCAGATTTGTCTAATTTTACCTTTGTAGGGAGCAGCACCGTGCTGTGGGCTATGAGCAGAAAAAAGTTAGAGACAGTGTGACCTGTAGATGGACCATTTTCCTCCCTCAGATGTGTCTACTAAGGTGAGGTCTGGGAACTTACATATTCAAATGAGTTCTTAGGTTGTGCACTCTTTAAAAAAAAATACTAAAACCCCTTAAGTAAACATCCATAATTTCATAATTTAAAACATGTAAAAACACAAAGGAAAAGGAAAAGTCCCCTCTGTGCCATCTAGTCCCACTCTCAGAAATAATCACTGTGAACAGTGTGCCCTTGAATGTTTCTGAAGGGCTCTCCACTCTCCAGCTCCATATAAAACTGAATCTGCACATATGTAAACATATCCATCTATATGTCTAGCCATATATAAACACAAACATTTTTAATGGCTTCATGCTCAATGTTTTGATCTAAGAGTAGCTTTTTCATTGTGTGGGCAGAATTCTAAGATGGCATCCACTATTCCTGGACCCCAGTGACACAGACCTTCTCCCACTATTCAATCAAACAGGGATCTAAGCATTCCTGCAAATTGATTTTGCAAATGTAATTAAGGCCCCAAATCAATTCACCTTAAGATAGGGAGATTATCCAGGTGCACCTGATGTCATCACATGAACACTTTAAATCTATGTGAAGAGGTCAGAGACAGAGGAGGTTAGAAATTAAAATCTTGAGGATTTGACATGCTACTCTGGCTTAAAGATAGAAGGTGACACATGACAAGGACCACAAGGGGTCTCCAGGAGCTGAGAGCAGTCCCTAGTTGACAACCAATAAGGAAAAGGGAACCTCAGTCCTACAACCACAGGAACCAAATTCAGCCAACAAGGATAATCAAGCTAGAAGATTACTTTACCCAGAGTTTCCAAATGAGAACTCATTTCAGCTGATACTTCAGTTGCAGCCTTGAGATACTCTGAGCATAGAACCCAGGCATACCAGACTTCTGAGTAGGTGTTATTTAAAGCTTCTAAATTTGTGGTAATTTGTGACATACCAATAAAAAACTAATAACAACATATAGCATTCCAAGTCAATATAGATACATGTTTCTACTTAAAGACTGTATAATATATTGTTTTGATATTATGTTGATATGTCAAAACATATTCAAATATATCCTATATATAGAAATTCACCTGTTTCTATTTCTTGTAATGTTTAAATAACCTACCAACAAACATCCTAATGCATCTGTCTTGAAATATCTGTCATATTTTTTTCTGGAAGACAAATTACAAAAAGAGCAATTATTTTACCAAAGGCACGCGCATTTTTATTTTAATAGCTATTGTCCAGTTAATCTCCAAAATTGTTGAATTAATTTATATTCCCAAAAACAAACAGTGCATTTCCTTACACCATTGTAGATACTACCAAGTGTTATTAAATTTTATAAATTTTGCCGATGAGTAACTTTTAAGTTTTCATGTCCATGGCTACCTGAACAAATTTACTCATTTTATTGTCCATTTGTATTGCCATCTGTGAATATCTCTTGCTTATTTGAGATTACGTTGTTTCCCTCTTTTAATTTTTACGAGGTTTTGTGTCATAGAAGCAGTCACTCTTTGTTTTTTACAAATGAGGGTAAATACTTTCTCTAAATCTATAATTTGCATTTTACATTTTAAATGCCTTTCACCATGATTTTTGTTAATTTTTTGTTATTCTATACATTTTTCTCCATGGCTTCTGTTTTTTACTACTTGCTTAAGAAAGTCTTCCCCACCATAAGGTTTTAAGCTGTATTCTCCAATATGCTCCTCCAATATTTTATACTTTTCTTTTTTTACCCATAACATTTTAATAGCTTTACTGAGGACAATTTCTCCATTCCAAAAAATCACCCATATCAATTCTGCAGCTTGATAACATGCAGTATGTAGTTATGCTACCATCCCCACAATCCAGTGTTAGAGACACCAAACACCCTAAAAACGTCCCTTGTGTTTGTCTTCAATCCTTGCTCCCCTTCCAACCACCAGGAAATCACTGATGTCATAGATTTTGCCTTTTCTAGAAATTGCATACAATGGAATCACGCAAGATGTAGTATTTTGTGTTAAGCTTCTTTTATTTACCATGATGTTTTTGAGCTTAATCCAGGTTGTTACATATATCAGGAGTTCAACCCTAGTTGCAGCTGAATAGCTAGTATTCCACTGTACCAATAAGTTGCATTTCATAAACACACTTGGTACCATGTGGATTGTTTCCATTTTGGAGCTATTCTTACATGATTATTCCATATGAAATTTATTTTTATTATAATGTTTATTATAGGGATCTATTTTTTCTAAATGGGTAACAGTCCCTCCACCACTATTTAATGAATAGTATTAACCTCACTGATTCAAATTACTACATGAATCACATGCTAACTTCCCATTTATCCTTGGATCTATTTCTAGACTTCCTCTTTCATTCTACTGCTTATCTGTTTTCTTCACAGTAGCATTATGCTATATTTTAATACCTAGGAGGGTAGTTATTTTTCTTTTTCAAAGATTTCTTATCCATTTCCGCACATTTAGTATTCGATATGAAACTTAGAAAACATTTTTCAGTTTCCCACCTCTCCATAAGGATATTAAGAATCCAAAAGGATTCTTATCAATATCGCATTAAATATTTATGCTGGTTTTAGAATGATTTTTATCTTTAGGATTTCAATCTTCTATCCAAGAACACGGAACATTCTTTCATCATTCCTTTGGTAAAATTTATGTTCTTTTGTAAAACTTTAAAATTTTCTTCACATTGCCATTATATTCTTTATTTAATGTATCCTTAGATATTTGATAGTTTCTGCTACTCATTTTTATTCCATTTTATTTTCTAAATCATTTTTGACAGGAGTAAATTGAAAATTTATTTTTGCATATACATCTTATTTCTAGTTAAATTCCCTCACTAGTTATATTAGTTTATTATTTGGGCTCATAGCTTTTGTAGATACAAAGTGATATCAAGTACATGTAGTAAAAATTATATCATTCTCTTTCAGAATTTAAGTCACGTATCTTTATTGTTGCTTTCCATCAATTAGAAGCTTAAATTTTTCATTGAATGGTAGCAGTATTAAGTATCCCCAATTTATACAACACTTGAATGGGAATGTTTTATGTTATTTGCTACAATGCTTGCTGTTGATTTTTAATAAATTTCTTTATCCCATTTATGAAGTTTTCTTCTACTCTAACTTCCCAATATTATGTCAGAAATGGTTGCAGAATATTAGCAAATGCTCTTCTGTTATTTATTGACTTGGCCTTATTTTCTCCCTCGAATTTGTTAATGCAATTATTTGGCTAGGTGATTTCCCAATGTTAAATCACTGTGACAGGCTTAAAACAAGCTCCTTTTCAGTAGAGCAGAACTTCATTGTGTAGACAACTCGTCTGAATATCTAGAAATTTTATTTTCAGCCCTACCTCCAACTATCCAGTGAATCATCCAGATTTCTTTGTGCAGCTAGATCTTCCCCATCTGTAACTAGAAGTGCACTTGAAGGAAATAATTTTGTTCCAAAGATAACTTCACCAATTGCATTTTCTGCCTCTTTAACTTTGGTCCCGATAAATGGAAGCTATGCTCCTCTTCTGAAAAATTATTAATAGGTCCGTAGGATAAAACAGTATAAATCTCTCAAATAAACTCAAACTTGTTGTTTGCCTTCCTTCTCAAACAAAGTCAACAACAAATTTGCAGAGAACGCTTTGCAAAGGGTGTAATTACATGTTTGCATGATTGTCCTTTAACTTAGACCTTCCCACGAGACCACAAGCTCAGGACAAGTTTTCATCTCATCTGTTTTACTCATCATTGTAGCTCCCGGGATGCTATGTAAGCACTTAAAAAAAAAAAAAAATCTAAATCAATAATGTTCTTAAAATCTATCTAAAAAGAAGTTAATTCATGTAATTCCAAGAAATTCACTCTGAATTTTCCATCTTTTCTATCTATAATGTGAAAAATTAATTTTTTAAAGAACTGTATGTTTTTCATTGCTCAGTGTTCATCATGCATAAGCACCAAAAAACAATTCTCCCATGAACTGAGTCTGCCAGCCAGGATAAAGGCTGAGGGTCTCCCAGTCACAAGATCCTCTGTCCAGATCGTGAAGGGAAGAGTTGAACGTCCCATCCAAGAGCTGAGCTCAGTCATTCCTGCTGACCGGTCAGGACCCAGGGAAGCTGGGCGGCCGGGGGTAGAAGCTGAGGCAGCGCGGAGGCTGACCAAGCAGCAGAGAGCCAAAGTGACAAAGCAGCTGCGCTCTCTGCAGCAGCCAAGAAGCGAGCTGACTATGGTTTCACAGAGCTCCTGACGACTGACTCTGGCGCTCCTGACTGGGAGAGCTCAAGCCCCCTTACTCAGCCTCCTCATGCTTGGCCACCCCGCCCCCCAAACTGTGTCTGCTGTTCTCCTCCTGCTTCCACACTCCCCACATCGCACCAGCCACTGAGGCTGTCGGCTCTATCTGTAATAATCAAACCTTTTCACACCCCTGAATCTAGCTGGCCTCCGCCTACAGAGGGCCTCACTTTCTTTCCCTCCTGCATCACAACCAGGGCTGCCTAGAGCCTATAGGGCACCTTGGATGAAATTTGCAGAAGGGCCAACTAGTTAGAAAAGGTGCCCCTCTATGCTGACTCAGCCCATCATGGCTTAGAGACTGGAGGTGACTTTGCAAAAGAAGAAGAAGGAAGGAAAAAAGAAGGGGAGAAGGAAGGGAGGGGGGACGGGAGAGGGGAGGAAAGGAGAGCGAGAGGAAGGAAGGAAGGAAGGGGTGAAATACAATTTTCAAAAGTAGAGAAAACAATTCACCTTTCTCCAGGTCTTAATTGGCTAGCTCCCCAATTAACCCACATGGCCAGGCACCCTGTGGAAGTCACAAACACACCCACAGTATGCATCCTATCTACCAACAGCATACTACTTGGACTGCCCCTTTCTGGGCTTATACCCCTCTAACCCTTCTTTTCTGCTTCCCCACATGTGATCTCTCCAGAGAGGGACTCTGACCACGCGCCGCCCCACTCATAAGGCTCCCATCACATGGGTTAGGAAAAGCCGACATGTTCCGATGACCACAGCCATCTGGACCAGGGATCAACCGCACCTGTGCCACACAGGCCAGCACAGCTCAGATGCTGTGGGTCAACTGCCTCTGAGGATGTTTGGTGTCAAACTCTGTGCCATGGCGATTCCATATGGGAGGAAGACAAACGCACCAAACCAGAGCCTCTCTTGGGAAACATCAAGAGGGATGTATGCACAGAGCAGGATATAAGGCCCAAACTGTGTCCCGAATAAAGGAGCCATTCATCTACATTCATCCACATTCATCCACATCCCTCTAGACCACACTGTGATGTGAGAGCACCATTAAATCCCACCATGTCTGATCTGGAGAAAATCCCACCGCATCTGAGCTGGAGAGAGCACAGAAACTCTGAAGTCTAACCTCCACCTTTCATAGGTGCAAAAACAAGAGGTCGAAGAGGGCCGCTGGCTCACCCCAGGGCATGCAGAGGTCAGTCACAAAATGATCTTTGACCAAATCCTCAGAATCCAAAGCCAGCAATTCCTCCACCTGCCCTCCCAGAACTGAGCACACCTAGAAGATCAGAGAGGACACTCCAGGTGGAGATAAGAAAGCACACAGAGCACTCTCAGGCTTACCCAGGGCACACAGCAGATGGGGCCCAGGTGGTGGAGGACACGGAAAGCCAGGCCAGTGAACTTGTAATTCATCCTACAGGCAGAGCCAATAAATAACACCATGGACTCTCGATCCAGATTGCCGGTCAAATCCTGCCTCTGCCCCTTATCAGCTCTGACTTGTCACAAGTCAGTTAAGCTCTGCACATCTCAATTCTCTCCTTGAAAATGGGAGACGATGATAGCGTCGACATCACGGTGTTGTTGTGAGAAATAAATGAGCTGTAATGTGCAACGGGCACAGAACTCCCCCCAGCATATTGTGAGCATCAAAAACTGTCTGCTTTATTACTATTTTTGATCCAGAGAGTCGTGAAGAAAACCGTGTTTTCAGATGGTTACTTTGGCCAAAATTATCTTGGAGCCAGGGAGAGATGAGAGAAGTGTTAATATCACCTCTTGTGTGGGATGGGAAGGGAGGGAAGGAAAAAGGAAACAGGATGGCTCTGTCTCCCATGGTCAATCTAGAACACTCTTCTGATTTAATGCCTCTTTCTTGTTGCTTCAGGGAGATGAACTAACACAGAAACCATTGACTCTCTGTGTATCCAGTGATTTCATACCCAGTTCCTTCAGGATGGGGATGGAAATGGGGAAAAGGAAAAAATCCCACCTGACTCTTGCCCTCCTGTCCCTAACTTCTCCAAGCTCCCCCATCCCCAACCTGCCTTCCTGACTTCAGTGTTTAATACACACAGGGCATTAACCACACCCTTACTGTAGGTTGACGGACTCTGCAGCTGGGGCCGAGCATAGCGTCAGAGAGCCTGGGCAGTAAACAATGGGTTCATGCCCACACCTATTTACATGGGGTTTTAGTTTCCAAATACAGCATCTGTCTCAGTGCTTTATGTAAACACAAAATGGCAATTAGCAGCCCACATAAAGGAGGTAGGGAGTTCTGCATCCTTGTGGCTCATACACCAGGGGCTGCTCATGCCCAGTAACAATGGGCTAGAGGAGGAACACCTGGAGGTTTTCCAGGCAATGTGACAGGCAAGTGATACCATGTTCCTTGGGGGATTTCGGTTTTCACTCTCCATCTATCTGACTTTGCCTTCAACTAGAGATTTCCAGCTAGAGATTCCAAGAAATGAGTACCTGCCCCTGTATGTTCAAGCCAAGCCAATGGCCATCAGGGGTAGACAGTCCAGAACCATTACCACCAGTCCCCCCTGTATATCTTCCTGTCACTAACCTGCTCCCATTCTGCTGTGATTTCTCCCAACACCTTGCCTTCAGCTTCAGCTACTGGTTCCCACTCCAAACTAGCCATGTTGTTTAGGGCTAAGACTTGATTTTTCTGAGCTTTCCTTTGTCTGATGCTTAGATACTCCCACCCATCTCCTACTTCAGGGCTCCTTTAGCTTTTGGTGTCTTGTGCAGTCTCCCCTGGCATAGTTGCATCCCAGGGAATTAAAAGCCCAGGAGCCCACCCCCATTGGCTCTTAAGGAGGATCATCAGGAAAAGGATGGACCTGGTGGCCAACAACGGGACACATCTCTGACACTGGAAGTCACGAGTCTCTCAATGCTTTCCTAGTTGCACACATTCATCAAGTGGCTTCATACCAGAGAACCCATCTCCAAGTAGTCCCAAGTGTTCACACTGTGGCCCCTATTACACTCCAGGAAGGAAGGACAGCCATCTGTACCCTTCCCCTGAAATCTGGCAGAGAGAATGCAAGCTAACTGGGATCTCTCCTTTCCTAAGACTCTTGGACATTGTTCCCAGGCTCCCCTGAGACACTTTCCTTCAAGCTCCAGCCTGGAGTGACCTAAAGGACCCCAAGACATGAACATTCAGCATCTCTCCATTCCGGATCTTCCTGCTCATCTCCAACCAAACTCCCATGTTCAAAGTTCATGCCTGTCTGAGATCAGCAGAAGAACAGGATCTGGACCCTACCAGTTCTTAGAAAGAGAGAAGAGAGCATTCAGAGTTGAGGTAATGTGAACCTGGAGTGGCCACATGGGTTCAGGGGACTGCTTAAAATGCACAAGATTCCACCAAGTCCAGAGGACGATTTTAGCTGCCCACAACAATGACCACCGCATGACAGCAAAAAAATCAAAACACTCAGCATAATCTCTTCCAGTCCCGTATGCTGAGTGAAATAAGTCAAGCAGAGAGAGTCAATTATCATATGGTTTCACTTATTTGTGGAGCATAACAAATAGCATGGAAGACATGGGGAGTTAGGAGGAGGGAGTTGGGGGAAATTGGAAGGAGAGGTGAACCATGAGAGACTATGGACTCTGAAAAACAATCTGAGGGGTTTGAAGAGGTGGGGGGGGTGGGAGGTTGGGGGAACCAGGTGGTGGGTATTAGGGAGGGCACGGACTGCATGGAGCACTGGGTGTGGTGCAAAAACAATGAATACTGTTAAGTTGAAAAAAAATTTTTTTAAATGATTTAAAAAAATCAAAACAAACAAAAATAACAAAAACAAAACAGAAAACAAACCTGCTATCCAATCCTTCTAGTTTGGTCAAATGGCACAGATTATTTTAAACCTCTTATTTAAATGAAGTGCAATTCAACTGGCAAGTCTTTCTTTCATTGCATAAATACCACTGTGAGGGGGAAGGACTCCCTGGCTCTAGGCGAGCACTGGAGGGAGCAGCTTCCCAGGGTTGCCATCACAACAACAAAACCTGGTGGCTTAACACCACAGAAATGTATTCTGTCATGGTACTGGAGACTAGAAGTCCAAATTCAAGGCTGTCTACAAGGTCATATTCCCTCCAAAGCCTTCAAGGGAGTCCTTCTCCCTGCTTCTTCTGGCTTCTGGTGGCTGCTGGCATCTCTTGGTGGTCCGTGACCTGCACCTGCAATGCTCCAGTCTGTGCCTCTGCCCTCATGTGGCCATCCTCCTTCCGTGTGTGTATCTGTTCAATTTCCTCTACTTATGGGGTCACCAGTCACTGGACTAGTGTCTACTCTGATCCATATGACCTCATCTGAAACTTGATTACAAAACCCTATTTCCAAATAAGTTCTCCTTTCCGGGTATTGGGGCTTAGGATGGGAATATATCTTTTCAGGATAAAATACAACCCATAACAGGAGAGTGAGGACCGACACTGAGACCATTCACCTGACTCAACAAGCCAAGTGGGGCTGGCCTCTGTCCTGCATCCCACTTGCTGCTTCCAGCACAGTGTCCCTCTCTATCACTCAGCTTCTGTCCAGGGTCCTTCCTAGCCAACCATGCTTCTGCACCACTCTGCCTGGTCCTTAGCATTGGACCCAGCCTGTAGCAGGCATACAAAAGATGACGAATGCATGACATCCAACTGCTCTTGTTCTGGGGACAAGACCAAGGACCCTAGAATAAATGTCTCAGGGGAACTGAAGATGAAGAAACTATGTCTCCCTTAATCAGGACCTCCTGCCCACACAGGGGGTGATCTGAGGGCCAGCAAAACTTCAGGCACCCCTCAGCACCTCCCGCATGGGTTCTGGGAGTCCTCTCTCTTGCTTCTATCATGATCTTGACAGGTGATCGATGATTGCCCCCTTCCATGGGGTTCTTACCTATTCAGTTTTGACCCTTGTCCTTGCTCTCATGACCTTGATACAATAGGAATGGACCCTCAGCACTTAGCTTGCCCTTCACCTCCCCCATGTCAGTTTGGATGGACATCCCACATGACCCAGGTCTGACCAGAAAGGACCTACCCCAGAACGGGTTGTTTGGCAAATACACAACACAAGCTGGTCCCAGCATCCTAACTCACGTGTATGGAAAATTTAGTCTATGCCATACATGGTGCTACTGGTTTTCCATGGATTGGCTCATTAGATCCTCAGAGCAATCCCAAGAGGGAAGAGCAGTTCCTAACCCCATTGTTCAGATAAGGAAACTGGGCCTTGGAAAGGCTGGATACCAGCCTCCGAGGTCGCACACCTAGGAAGTGGTGGCACTTGATTCCTCTCTGGGCCTCTAACTATGCAGCCAGTGGTCCCAGAGCACAATGCCTGTTTCCCTGAGGGTGGGACACACAGTCCTGTTGGTACCACCATGATTTGGGGATGTCCTCATATTGACTCCTGGCATGAGATTCCCCTTTTAACCTCTCCCATCTCTCTGGTCATATTATGGAGAAAGTCTTGGTTTGGTTCTGAGTAACATCTCATTTAACACTTTACTGATTTGTTATTATCCTTCCCAGCATCACACCCCAACCACCACCAGCTTCTCTGGTTTTTTTGTTTGTTTGTTTGTTTTGTTTTGTTTTGTTTTAAAGGCAAGGCAAGCCTCCAGCTCAGGCAGTTTGATAGGCAACCCACTGAGGGGGAAAAAATGATGTTGATCATCTTCTTATTTCTTTTCTATGGTTGCTTTGAATTCATGCAAGTGATACCATTTTTCTTTCCATGGTAGCAGCAAAAGACTTCATTTCATCATGCATTTGTCTAAGAGTATGTGACTTCGCTTCTTAAAAATTAATTAACAGTGTATGTGGTGTACCCAATATGGACCACCCAGAAGGTGGGCACAAGAGAGGAATGGCGAATGCCCTGTGTGTTGCCACCTGCAGGGACTGGGGGATGGGGGATCCCAACTGCTGTACCAGCCCAGCTGGCCACTCCCACCTCACTGCTCTTCAAACACCTATGGTTTGTTGTCATTTAGAATACCTACACATTTTCACAAGTTTTGGAAATATTAAAGAGCACTGACCCATTAGCTACCACATTCTCCTCCAAAAAGTCCCAGAGTTTTGAGGAAGTAAAGATTAGCTCAGACTGAAGAAATAAAAATCTGCCCGGCCATTCATCAGGCTGGGATAACACACACGAATGAAGCCAGCAGTAAAGGAATACAAATAACATGGAGGACATGGGGAGATGGAGAAGAGAAGGGAGTTGAGAGAAACTGGAAGGGGAGGTGAACCATGAGAGACTATGGACTCTGAAAAACAACCTGAGGGTCTTGAAGGGGCGGGGGGTGGGAGGTTGGGGGAACAAGGTGGTGGGTATTAGGGAGGGCACGTATTGCATGGAGCACTGGGTGTGGTGCAAAAACAATGAATACTGTTACACTGAAAAGAAATTTTAAAAAAATATATTTCTCCCAAGGACACAGTGACCATTTTAACCTTCTTTGAGTTAACCATGGCTTGCTTACATCCTGAAAATCCTTGATGTCTAAAATCAGAGACGACCAGAAACTTGGCTTTGGAAATTAAACCGGTAAAAATGAAACATTTCACTTTCGCCTAGTGGAGGATCTAAGTCACTCCAACACAAAGACGCAGCCCATGAACCCATGAGCAGAGCTTTAGAGAAGGGGTTTTGGAAGACATTCACATTTATCTTAACTATGTTGTTTCCAAGGAAACAGGAGCCTGGACCAATTTATAGTCCAGAACTGATGTTGACATCCTGATACCATCTCTGCTTTGTTTTGAACTTTTATTTCCATTTCACCTAAACTTTATGTTTCCTTAAAATCCTGTAACTGTTCTACCTTTCCTGTATTGGGGGAGATGCCCCATGGTTCTTCCATGGTGAAGACCCCCCCACACACACACACGCATTGCAATAAGCCAATACCATAGATGATGGTCTTGTATATTCCCATATCTTTTTGTTTCTGTTTACCTTCTTAGATAACCAATAAATCACAATTTGACCCATACGGATAACAGAGCAAAATTATAAAACTGCCATTTAACTCTTTTATAGAAACCACCTAATAATGTGACTCAACCTCTCTAGGGAACCCATTAATGTCATGATTCTTTTTTTTTTTTTTTTTTTTTTTTTGGATGGTTGTGGTTTTGCTTTGTCTCAATCAGGAGTTCTGGCCTTGATCAATGTTGCAAGTAAACACACAGGCTTGGACTCGCACAAGCCTGCTTAGTTGTCCATGCTTCCCGTCTGCACAGGCAAAGTTCCATGCCCATCATGAGGCACCATCTGTGGTCAAAGTCCACAGGCTCTTACACAAATTCATGTTGACTGGAGATCATCTGGATGAAAAGAAGCCCACACCGCCTCCCAGCTACGTGTGGAGTTCTTTAGGCAAAATTATGTGGCTCTTTTAGACAGGGGAGGAAAGTCTAGCCTAGGGAAGGATGGGGTGTACGGTCCAATCTCCTTCCACACAGAGCCATCTGTTCCCTCATCACTGCTTCCTGGCAAGCATCTGCCTGCTCTCTGCTCCCTCCGAGCTTCTCTGCTGCCCCATTGCTGAGGCTCACACTGGATTTTGCAGGATGGTTCACCACCATGTGACTATTTTGGTCTCTCTCAGCCTCAGGAAAGAAAATATGATCTGATTGGTTCCCCTCTCTGACATGGGTCCTCCCTCTGCTCATGAAAGCAGACACAACCATGGGCACCTGATCCTCCCTTGTGCAGGGGGCTGTGTAGCAGGAGGGGTTCCAGAGTAGGAGGGGGCTTCATATATCCGTTCTGCATTAACCTTAATAACAGAAGGATGGAAGAGAGCCAAATTTCTTTTGCAACTTACATTTGTCTAACTGGTATCATGCAACTCACTGACTACTGATACCTCAGGAGGAAGTATCAATAGGTCAAGGGTATGGTTAGCCCAGCCTGTGCTACTTTGCTAGGCTCAGGAACATGACACCATATGCTACAAACAGCTGTGTGCACCTGATTAAAAGCAGAAAGAGAGGGGAGAGAGAAGGGGATGGGAAGAGAAGGGAGGGGAGGGGGGAAGAGGAGAAAGAAGAAAGGAGAAGAGACAGGAGGTCAGATGGTCACTGCAACTTAACCCCCCCTTAGAAAAACAACTTTCTGCCACTGGCCTGGATGTGAGTCAGCTCAAGAAGAAGTGTAGAAGTATATAATTATAGTATTATTAATTCATGCTGAGACTTCGAAAGGTCATTTTCCTGAGGGAACAGCTGAGTATCACGGAAAGGGCAGGGTTTTATTTTCAGGTGGCTGCAGACTTTACCGTGTGACTTTTCCTGCTGTGTGACTTGGGCAAATCCCTCTCCCTTCCCTGACCTTGGTGTTCTCTCTTGGGGACAATAGATAGCACCATCTTGCTGGAGGTTGAATTTGAAGGTTGCATAAGGTCATGTGATTCACCCTCCCTTTGGACTCCAAACCAAATCCAAGATGGAATGACAAAGGCCTCAGCTCCCAGGGGTTTAGGTTGTAACCAACATCATCAACAGATCCCTCCCTTAAGCTTCTGTTTACAAGATCCTCATTCTCTTTTCAGTGGTTTGTACCCAGAGAACATGTCTTAAGAGCACAAGTTTCTTTTCTGAACTAAAGTCCTAGAGGTCAAAACATCGGAAACTTAGAATCAATCTAAAAATCTAAAAAATTTTAGGGTTGCCTGGGTGGCTCAGTCCGTTAAGTGTCTGCCTTCGGCTCAGGTCATGATCCCAGGGTCCTAGGACTGAGCCCGGAGTCTGGCTCCCTGCTCAGCAGAGAGGCTGCTTCTCCCCTCCCTCTCCCCTCCCCCTCTTCTTGTGCTCTCCCTTACTCTCTCTCTCTCAAATAAAAAAATAAATACAATCTTTAAAAAATAATAAAACATAAAAATCTAAAATTTTTTAGAGATAAAAAACAGTGCCTGTTGAATTTCCATGTGCTTCACCAACCCTACATGGCAGACTGTTGGTTGACATAGTTGACACTTGGTGCCCACATGCATCCCCCCATCTTACTACTTCACAGCACCATCCAGGCTTCCAACAGCCAGCACCTGCACCGTTATGCCTGAAGGCATTCTCTGGCCAAAGCCTGTTTTCCAGCTCATGGGCAGGACAGAAATGTCAGGGACTCCTTAATGCCTTAATGCCCATCACCCAGTTACCCCATCCCCCCACCCATCTTAAGGAGGGCACAAGAAGTGACGAACACGGGGTATTATATGCAACTAATGAATCATTGAACACTACACCAAAAACTACTGATGTGGGATAAATCTATATATGGGCTAACTGAATTTAAATTTTTTTAAAAGGAGGAGGAGGAGGAGAAGAAGGAAAAGGAGGAGGAGGAAAAGAAGGAAGAGGAGGAGGAGAAGAAGAAGGAGAGTGCGTCAGGGACTAAAACCCCCCAGCAGCCCTCAAACAGGGGCTAGTAAAAGTCTGATAACTCCCAACGGCATATTTTACCCTTGCTCTCAAAGTGACTCCAACAGGACTGGGCCCTCAGTGAGAGTCAGCTTGACAATGCCCTCTTTTTAGAGTGATGGTTAAGTTGATGTATCAGCTTGGCTGGGCCACAGGATGCCCAGACACTTGGTCAAACATTATTCTGGATGTGTCTATGAGGGTATTTCTAGATGAGATTAGCACTGGGATTGGTAGACTGCATAAAGACAACAGCTCTCCTCCATGGGGTGGGCCTCGTCCGATCCACTGAAGACCTGAAGAGAAAAGTCTGACTCGAGTTCTTCCTCTCTGCTTGACTGTCTTGGAGTTAGGACATTTTTCTTCCTCTGCCTTCAGACTCAGACTGGAATTTATGCCATCAGCTCTCCTGGGGCTCCAGCTAGCTGAACTGCCAATCTTGGACTTCTCAGTCTCTAGACTCCATGCGAGCCAATTCCTTTCAATAAATGTGTGTGTGTGTGTGTGTGTGTGTGTGTGTGTGTGTGTAGTATGTACCTGTGTATAATTATATATGTATGTATTTATACATAGATAATGTATATGTATAAACATATATTTCATATATATTTATACTTATTTATATATGTATTAAATATATATTATATATAATATATACACATGTATAAATATATATATATATAAAAATGTGGGCTAAATCTATATATGGGCTAACTGAATTTAAGTTTTTAAAAAAGGAGAAGGAGGAGGAGGAGAAGAAAGAGGAATATATTTATACATATAAATATATATAAATACAAACATAAATATATAAATATATATATAAAACTCAGCAAAACTAAAGGGCAACCGACAGAATGGGGAAAGATATTTGCAAATGACATAACAGATAAATGGCTGGCATTCAAGATCTATAAAGAACTTCTCAAACTTGACACCCAAAAAACAAAGAATCCAGTCAAGAAATGGGCAGAAAACATGAACAGACACTTCTCCAAAGAAGACATACAAATGCCAATAGACACATGAAAAAATGCTCAATATCAGTTGGCATCAGGGAAATACACATCAAAGCCACAATGAGATACCACCCAACACCAGTCAGAATGGCTAAAATTAACAAGACAGGAAAAAACAGATGTTGACAGAAGATGTGGGGAAAGGGAACCCTCTTACACTGCTGGTGGGAATGCAAGCTGGTGTAGCCACTCTGGAAAAGAGTATGTAGGTTCCTCAAGAAGTTAGAAATAGGGTTACCCTATGCAACCTAGCAATTACACTACTGGTTATTTACCCTAAAGATACAGATGTAGTGAAAAGTAGGGGCACCTGCACCCCAATGTTCATAGCACCAATGTCCACAACAGCCAAAGTATGGGAGGAGCCGAGATGCCCTTCAACAGATGAATGGATAAAGAAGATGTGGTTCATACAGACAATGGAATATTACTCAGCCAGTAGAAAGGATGAATACCTACTATTTGCAACGACATGGATGGAACTAGATGGGATTATGCTAAGTGAAATAAGTCAATCAGAGAAAGACAATTATCATATGATTTCACTCATATGTGGAATATAAGGAATAGCACAGAGAATCATAGAAGAAAGGAGGGAAAACTGAATGGGAAGAAATCAGAGAAGGAGACGAACCATGAAACACTCTTGACTCCAGGAAACAAACTGAGGTTTGTAGAAAGGGAGGTGAGTGCGGGGATGGGGTAACTGAGTGATAGGCACTAAGGAGGGCACATGATGTGATGAGCACTGGGCGTTATATGAAACAACTAATGAATCATTCGCGTGCGCGTGCGCACACACACACATATATATATATAAACTTATTGACTCTTTTCTCTGGAGAGATCTTACTAATACATGAGGCTTCTCTTCTTTGACTCACTTCCCCACTTCCCTTGTTGGGGTGATTCCACCAACCAACCAAACTACTACCACTCAAATCCTTGTGTCAGAATCTGCTTCTGAGGGAATTCAGACTAAGACAGACTAACCCAACAGCATTCCTGACCCATTCTCCCTTGCTTTCTCCCTCCCATTGGGGCTGGAAACCCAGCCGTTGCTTTCCTAGCTTTCTATGTAGTTACAGGTGCATCTGGGCTGCCTGGGCTGGACCACTGGTGTCTCCGTGAAGTTTCACGTAGCTACAGAAGACTCCTAGACCAGAAGGGCTCTGCAGGAAGGCCAGGTCAATGCTCAGTGCAAGCTTTATGGACTAGCAAGCCCAAGACCCTAAGGTTGAGTGATGGATCCAAACTCCTTTATGGACAGAAACATGTTAAGAGTTTAGGGCTCAAAAGTTTGTCCACACCAGCACCAACCACTGCACTCTTGTGAACATTACTAGCCAAATGAGGCCAATTCTTCTTTCATGCTTTCAAAAATGAATTCCTGATCAGGAGAAAGACAAACCATAAGAGACTCTTAATCTCACAAAACAGACTGAGGGTTGCTGGGGGCAGTGGGGTAGGAAGAGGATGGTTGGGTAGGAAGAGGGTGGCTGGATGTTGGGGAGGGTACATGCTATGTTGAGTGCTGTGAAGTGTGTAAGCCTGACGATTCACAGACCTGTACCCCTGGGGCTAATAATACATCATATGTTAATAAAACAACCTGAGGGTTTTGAAGGGGCGGGGGGGTGGGAGGTTGGGGGAGCCAGGTGGTGGGTATTAAGGAGGGCACATATGAGGAGCACTGAGTGTGGTGCAAAAACAATGAATTCTGTTACGCTGAAAAGAAATTTAAAAAAAAAGAATTTCTTACTCATATGCATGAAAAATAAATAAATAAAAATTAAAAATTTTTTTAAAATTAGTCCCTATCCTTGGTAAGCAGTGGAGACAAAAATCCAAAGGACACAGAGTGCATTCACAAACTGCTGGCAATATGATAGGATAAGCAGTCATGACCAACTTGTAGACTCATGAGTTGAGTTACATGTCTTAGAAGCTTTCCAAATATTGCCTGAGATAATTCTAACAAAAAGTGATGTTCAGCGCCCCACCTATGGAATGAGCAAACAGGACCCCAGTTGGTTAAGCAACTTACCGAAGACAACACAGCCACTGTGGCGTGGCACTAAGACTTAGATTCGGGTCTGACTGATTTCCGTGGACAGGTTTCTTCCACTCTGCTCCTGATCATCCAATGCCTACAGAGACCCTAGAGGAGTCTGAGGACCACCCTCCATACCCTAGACCCTGGCAGATTTTATCAAGCGGAACTGATTGTGTCTTGCTATCCAATGTGAATATTTCCCAAAGGCAATTACTACATTTGCTAAATCTCTAGGTGACTTCCGTGAAAACCAGTTCTATCCATCACACCTTAAGGGAAAACAGCAACCTCCCGTACACACACATTAATTAACACAGCAGAAATAGGCTCCAGTTAATTATAGAGCCTTCCTAGTTAAAAAAAATATAAAAAATGAGGAATAGGCCAGCTGCCAAAGAAGACTCAGCATCATAGAATAAAGTGAGGAAAGTGGAGGATGGCATCACGACCCCACACTGTCTTCACTTGTGAGATTACTCTCTGTTGTGAAGGGAAAGGTTTAGTGGCCAACGCCTCCAAGACTTTGGAGCTGGTTACAGACTCAGAAAGTCTCTCTCAGCTTCATCCACGTAATACCTCCCTTTAAGGAAAGGCCCTTTGCCACCAGAAAAGATGTGTGCATCAATTATTCAGAAGGGCTTATATCAAAGAGGAAGGGAAAATTGCATGTCACTTTCCTAGCATTCAATATTTTTTCATTATTTATTACTAGCATCCGTCTATTTGGGGACAAATGAGCCAATGCCTTTTAAAAATCCATAAAAGCTTCAATTCAAGAACTGGAGAGATATTGAGCAGTCTTCTCCAAGACCCAGAAAATAGACATTTACCACTGACTCTCCTGAGACCTTTTCTTTTTCTGCTTCAAACACGCCAAGAAAAGCTGTACGTAAGCGTGCTACATTGCTCAAAACACCTCAGTCCTGTATCTACCCTTCTTTGTTTTAAAATAAACGTGATAGTAACTATGAATCTCATCTTGATCTCTCTAGCTAATTCCTGCAGGTGTATAAACAGGATCCAGCTTCTTCAAAGTAAAAAGTGTGTGTGTGTGTGTGTGTGTGTGTGTGTGTGTGTGTGTGTGGTCTGCTGGCATCATTAGCAAGTACCGCCAGAGCAAATAATGGTTTCCATTACAAAGAGAACGTGCAGCCCAGATATTTTAAAGGCAGCTCAGTATCCTATCTTCCCCACAAAAGAAACAGAAATAATGTTTGACCAGTTGTCACTGCCCACATGAACAGAAGACTGTACTTTAAAGAATCCAAGATAGGAAAGGCCTCGACTTTCCCTCTCTTAACAGAGGACAGGAGTCATAGAATCTGAAGATACAGGAGACTTTCGGGGCAATCTTTTCCAATAGACCCCAAACCTAGGTGGTGTAATCAAATTAGGGATGTTTGAGGATTACATGAGATAGAGACTAGCATTCAGTAAATGTTGGTTCCTTCCTTCCCTTTCCTTTTGTTTTTCTCCTTATGCTCAATTTGTTGTGGGATCTTATTTCCAAGTATCTTGGATCCAGTCCTCTTTCCATTACTAATACCACCTCCACCACCCACATGATCATGCCTATATTTACTCAGCATCTTGTTGCTTAAATATTTAGGTTGGATGGGGGATAAGAAAGAAATTATCATTTTCAGAGCCAGCTTCACAATTCCTTCCAGGGAGTTATTCTCTTTGCTCAGGAAAATATCTTCCAGTGCCTGTTGGGACAGCAGAAGTCCTAGGAGCATGGGTTCCCAAGAGAAATCATAGCAAAGGAGGTAGTGAAATTACTCTGTGTTTGAAATGAACTGGACGAGCTAAACACAAAATAGAAGAGAAGGAAGGGGTTGGCAGAACAATGAGATTGGGGGGGGCAACAAAGAAGAAGGTTCTTATAACATGATGCTTACTATTTGAGTTTAAGTTCTTGCCCTTCTATGATATAAGCTCATGCCCACTTTTCCAAATTAAAAGAAAACATGCTACATGTGCAGAGTTTTGTGGCAACCAAGGAAAGTTGACGCACAAGCCAGAGGAAAGGACAGAAATCAGCAAAGGAAAGAAGTCAAAGTTGACCTTGGCACAAGAGCCCCCAAGACCTGTAAGAAATTTGGGGTTTTTCCACAGTGTAAGCCAACCATACTTGGCTCTGAAGAGTCAGAGTGTTTCGTGCTAACATCTGGGCTGCGTTAAGATTCCTGCAAAAACCACCTGCTCTATTCTATCTCTACTCCTTTGATACTACTCCACTGGCTGCTCGGGAGCCTGAGGGAGCCTTCACCAATGTTGGGGGGACCCTATGTTCTTTACTGTCAATTTCCTTCAGACTCATTTTCTTCCAGGTACAGCATTGACTCTCAGAATGAAACCTTCTGTCATCTCCCTTAGCAGAAAAGTTTTACCAAAATGTGAGCTCTGTCCAGAACAACTTTATAGGCTTAAACCATCAAGGAGTGGGGGAATAAACCTATTTATTGAGTACCCACAATGTGCCAGGCTGTTGGCTAAATATTTCACTTATATTCTCTCATTGAATCTCTGTAAGAGCCTTCTAAGTAAATATTCTTACTGTTGTTCAGATAAGTAAAGTGAGGCTAATAAGAATGTGCTAATTCTCTCCAAGTGGTGAGAAGCAGAACCAGGGTTAGCTTGTCTGTGCTGGGACCTCTCTGTGCTCCTGACCAAGCCACCCTGATGGACTCACCCTTCACTGGATTGGGACTAGGCTAGAGAAACCAAGTGCAGAGATGCTCCTGAAAACGTCAAGCCTTCCCAGAGAAGAGTATGCCCCTGCTCTGTGGAAGACCATAGATGACAACAGCAAAGGACCTGGGAAAACTTGCAACCCTCTCCAGAACAGCTCCAACCCACATCAACAGTTCCAAACTCAAACTGTGCATCAGAAGCCCTAAGAAACCTTCCAAAAGTGGAGTTTCTCAGGTCTCAGATTAGCAGAACTGCTAATGGAAATTCTTCTGAGATAGGGTACAAAAGAGACTATACATTTTTAAAGGTCCCCCAAATAATGTGGCCAGTTCCAGAAGTAGGGTTTAAGAAACGGTGTGATTCTAGGCCACTCTCTGGGTATAATCCTTACCCCACTAGTGCTGGTAGTGCTTCTAGCTTCCATCACAATAACTGCTCTATTTTTAAGAGAAGTTGAGGGAAGTGTGGAGAACCGTAGTATTAACATATGTTCATCTGAGGCTCTACGGGTTTCTGTTTGGTGCCTGTGGCCATAGAAAGCAGGGAGACTTCTATCTCTCCATCTGTTTATTAACTCCCAGCAAGACTGTAATTAATGAGGGGTCCATCCTATTATGCTTAATACAAAGTGATAAACAGTCACTGAGGCATGCCAAAAACTTGTTCAGGACAA
The DNA here is from genome assembly GCF_010015895.1 of Lontra canadensis. Lineage (NCBI taxonomy): Eukaryota > Metazoa > Chordata > Mammalia > Carnivora > Mustelidae > Lontra > Lontra canadensis. Next base: position 3,448,396 of record NW_022631122.1, read on the forward strand.
GCACAAGGATGCCCTTAGCAGAAGAGGGTGGTTTAAGCTGCAAAAATATCTGGTACATTCCCCAAACCCAGTCTGGTTAGTTCCAGAAGGCCAGTGAGGAAAGAGAAACTGAACATCAGCCATATTCTCCAACTTTTGCTGGAGCAGATCAGAGAAGGGACAGGAATGGTTGCTGCCCAGATCCCAGGTTAAGTGAAACCAAATGTAAATGAGCTAGTGCTACTTAAAGATAGTTCCATCCAGCAGCGTTTGAGAACCTATCTCCTTGGAGGAAGGAGCTGTGAAAAGGTACACAGGAGAGGCATATATCTAATTAAAACTTCCTTTGAGAAGGTGATATTTTGTCCTTCACTGGGACAGTCATCATGCCTTTGGGATAGAAAATATTTGCATAAAATGCTAAAAGGCAGTTTTATTATTTTTAAATCCTTCTTGATGAATAATTGCCAAGTGACTTTTACTACACATTATTTATAGAATTGCCTAGTTGCCATTAAAATGTTTATTGTTGGGAAAATGTTAAGTTTTTTCATATCTGCTATTACTTTTGAGAAAAATATCATTGGCATGGTGACATTCATGGAATGTTTCCTAATAGTTGATGAACATCAGTTTTAAAATGTTCACCTACACCAGTGGTTTTCAAACTTGGTGCATCAAATCACGTGGAAGAGTTGTTCCAAACTGGGCCCCACCACCTGATTTATTAGGTCTAGGATAGGTCTCAAGAATTTGTATTTCTAATGAATTTCCAGGTGCCGCTGATGCTATGATGCCACCAGGACCACGCTGAGTGTGAACCACTGATCCAGAGCACGAGCTCAACTTCCAAATGATCTGGGGTGAGATGCAAGTTCTCACTACCACCAAACTCCAGAAACAGAAGAGATTTTGTCCTCCTCCCTCCTGTTTTCCAGGGGGCCATATGCCTTGGTTTCTCCAGATCAATCTGAGTTTATGTCTTTTGCAGTAAATTATATGTGTTAGTTATTTTGGCACACCCTCTCATTTTCAAAAGTGCCCCAGGTTAGATGACAGTTGCTATATGCATTCTAATCTTTGTTCATATTTGCTTGATCTTAATCCATGGGAATCCCACATGGCAACATGGAGGATGCCATCCTACAAAGAGAATTTGCTTTTGCTTTCTCTGAGACCCAAGGATGCTATAGATCTGGGATCACTTTAGCTGGGCTTGCAGCTTGCTGGAGAAGTCTTGGTTCCTGTCCCACAAGGCTGGCCCTGGTCCTAGACTTACTCTCCTTATTGCAGTGTTGATAGTGGCATTTGCTCTCAGGGGGCCCTGCCTTCCTCTTGGGGTACCCTTCATATATCCTCTGCCCCTGGCTTCCAGCTCTGATTTCAGCTCAAGGGTGAGGTTCTCGTTGCTGTTATGGCTGATGTTACTTGGCATTGGAGAGAGGATCCTTGGAAGTTTCCCTTGCTTCTTTCTGTTTTTTACATTTTATTGTGAAAATTTTCAAATACCTTTCAACCTAAAGAAAGTGATAAAATGAACTCCTATATACCCACCAACCAACTTCAGCAATCACCAGCTCATTCCAATCTTGTTTCATCTACACCCCATGCACTTTTCCCTTTCACACACACTAGACTATTTTAAATTAAGTCCCAAATATCACAAGATATCATCCATAAATATATCAGTAGTGTCTCTTTAAGAATAGGACTCCTTTCAAAAAAAAAAGGACTCCTGTAAAAAAAAAAATAGGGCTCCTTTTAAAAATAATCAGTCTAGGATTATAACACCTAAAACAAAAATAATTTTGTAATTATCTCATAATCTTTCTAAAGTATTTGTTCAAATAATGATTCAGATAAACCCCATACCTTATAATTGGTTGATAGCACTTGTCTTTAGTAATTTATACATTCCCCCAACTATCTCTTTTTTTCCCCCCAACTATCTCTTATCTGTTGATGAGACCAGATAGTTTGTCCTATAAAGTTTCCTATAGAGTGTGTTCTGCTGTTTGCATTCCTATGGTGTCATGTGACATGTTCTTCTGTCCCTTATGTCTCCCATAGTTTATAGGTAAGTCTAGAGCCAGGCTGACCAATGTAGCAGCGCTTAGCCACACATAGCTATTTAAATTTAAATTAATTAAAATTCAATACATTTTAATAATTCAGTACCTCAGTCACACTAGTCTTATTTCAAGTTCTCAATACCTACATACAGCTAGTAGCTACCATGCTGGAATGTGCAGCCAGTTTTTCTATCATCACAGAAAATTCTATTAGACAGCTGTACTTATTTCAGGTTTGCTTTGCGGGAAGTGGGAGGGTATAAAGGCTGTTTCAAAGGCAGTGTTGTGGTACTTCTATTAAAGGCACATAAAATCTTGCTGTCTTTCTTCCCATGATGTTCATAGACATTGGTGATCATTGCCTAGACCCCACAACTCAGGATTCCAAAATCCTAATTATAAAGTTATTTCTTCAATTATTAGCTGTAATGCTTATGTAAAGAGAAACTTCCCCCATATCTACTCTTTGCTTGTCCTGAGATACAGTTTGTAAAGGAAAAGCAAAGTAAACATCTGATTCTTTCCCCTTATCTACCAGTTTTCAAAATAATAAGTTGGCTCCCTAGCACCCTCCAAAGTGACCAACAAGATGTTTTATTCGGAGTACCATTATGAACCTATGGTATTCAGAATAAAACTTAATTGATGTGTTTAGGTCAACTGATGTTCTTAGCTACAATTAATAACATTGGGTAAATATTTTTCATATTTCCACTGCTGTACTTTTGTAATTATGTCTTACAAGTAAGATTTCTGAGTCTCAAGGTAAATGCACATGTAATGTGTTCACCATCTCATGCCTGGCATATAGCTACGTGCTAGTTATCTGCTGCCTCTTTATCCATAGTAAACCTAATAATCAGTTAGAAAACAAGTGATAGCTTTAAGTAAAGGCTGTGATGCCACTCTCATTTTCAGTTGCTAGATTCTGATATGAGCATGGCTTAAACACTCATTAGTTGAGATGACTAATAATTAGAGTCTGGAGGGATGTCCCAATGGCATATTCAGGTTTTTAAGAAACTCATTTGAAAAATCTACAGAACCGGGACGCCTAGGTGGCTTAGTCAGTTAAGTGCCTGCCTTCTGCTCAGGTCATGATCCCAGAGCCCTGGAATCCAGTTCTGCATCAGGCTCCTTGCTCTGCAGGGAGCCTGCTTCTCCCTCTGCCCCTCCCCTTGCTTGTGTTCTCTCTTTTTCTCTCTCTCTGTCAAATAATTAAATAAAATCTTTTAAAAAAATGTATAGAACCAGGAAAAAAAAAATAAGTGGTGTGTGGAGGTTATCTGACCCATCCCTCTCATTTTATAGCTAGAGAATGGAAGCTTGCCAATCGGCTAATTTCCCCAAGTTATCCCAACAGCTGCTTTATGAGTTGGGACTTCTATTCCCCACAAATCAGACACAGGCACTTTTGATTTGCCTGCAGGCCATCTTCTGCACAGGATCTAATTTTTCATTTAGAACCAGATATTTCTTTCCTAATCTGCTGTAACACTAGTCAGGTGAAACAGCCGGCGTCCAGGAGAGCAGGAATGAGCAGCCCCTCAGATCCACCTTGTTTCTCCAGCCAAAGCTCCCTCCCTATGTTTCATCATCACCAGCTCTGGATCCCAGAGAGCCAGCCTCCAGATGCCTCTCAGAGCAGCAGGAAAGCCAGCCAACCCTGGCTGTCACCGCCCCCGCCTTCCCTGGGGAAGGAGGCAGCCATTCCCGCTCCTGGAGAGACAGACATGATGACTAAAAAAGCAGCCTGCCTAACGGAGCCTGAGCTTTTGCTCCAGGGTGTGGAAGCCTGGGTGAGTCCTGCCTGGCTGTCAGGCCAATGGTGAAATGAAAGACATAAGGGGCTTGGGGATGCTGCCCCCACAATCCCTTATTCCACAGCATGGTTCTCCGCCTGGGGCAAAGCACCCAAGGGGACTGGGCCCTCCCACGGCTGCTGCATTGGCTGAGATCATCACATGTAAATTAAGGTTCTCTCCCACAAAGACATCCCAAAAGACCAGAGGGGACCACCCCCCAGAAACTGAGTCCTAGAGTTGTCAGATGCATTCACCATGCATCAAACCTCCCAGCAACCTGTTCAGATAGGGCCACTCTCTTCCTCCAGATCTGACATTCATACCTAAGCCACACCATCCACCTTTGACTGCCCGAACGCCATCCTGCTATATTATCTCCCAAGAGCACATGTCACTCTGCCATATCAGGGACCAGTGATTTAATCTGGGATTCCTGGATTCTCATAACTTGTGGATGGTAATGATATTTACAAAGTTTTCAAAACAGTATAGTGTATGTTTCTCTTCCTATCTGTGCCCCCCCAAAATTGAGTGTGCATGTTGGGGAAGAGGAGTTGAAAGACATGAAACACATGAAATACTGGCCATGGGAGGAAGCTACAACTATGGGGGTTCTGTCACCGCCCCCCCGCGAGATAGAGGTTCAGAGAACTTCCTCTCTCATGATGGCCTGAGAGAGGGGTTCTAGGAGCAAGCAGACATGGGTTATAAGCCAGCCTTCATGAGTGGTGGCCACATGAGCTCTAACTAACTAATCACTGTGAACCCATTTTTCATCTCTAAAACTGAGGACACCCACTTCACAGAGATAAGCACTAAGAGAGCCTAAGGCACATGGTAGGAGCTCAGCTAAGGCTCATTTCCTTCTGCCATCACCTTTCTTCAGGAAGAGGTGGTGTGGCCTGGTGGTTTCAATTTTCCTATCGGACAAACACAGCCTTAAATTCTCTTTCTGTCATTTGTCACTTCAGCTGTGGGTGACTTTCCCTTTCTGGGCTTGAACTTTCTCACCCATGGGGAAAAAAATCGTCTTGCAAGGTTGCTGTGAAGGTTAGTGATAAAGTGCCTTGAGGCATTTGATCAACAGAAGCTAGCTCTCCTGGTGTTCATGGCTCTCTCCCCTCCCCACCGTGTGGGCTCCGACCCAGACGCACCACAGCCAATGGGAGGATCTAACATGGAGTGGGAAGATAGACCTTGACCATACTCCATGCCAGGAATTCTCAAAGGGGGTGCCCTCGGACCCAAGGGTGTGACAATCCCTTCTTGGAGGGGGCAAAAATTGGTTCTGTGAGGTGAGGGGGACCTTCAGAATCACAATGGCGGGGGGCTCCCCAAAGGGTCACGATACATATACAGACCCATGGTACAACTGTGGTATTGAAATTTCATGGTCGAGAGAGAAAGGTTGGCAATTGGCGGGGTGTGGGGGAGTGACGTCTAAAAAGCCTTCTGGGAACTAATAATGAAAAAAAAAAAAGTTTGAGAAACACCATTATATAGAGACCAGAGACATCTGGGGAGAAGAGGAAAGGGCGGAAGGAAAGAGCAACACCCCATCTGGGTCAGCAGGAGCGCCGGCTGTGGGGGAAGGGGGCAGAAAGCAGGTGGAGTCCCATCCCACCTGATGGAACCCTAAGCATGATCTCAGTGTGGATAGTTTTTCTTGTCACTGCTTATCTTTTTGGGTTTTGTTTGTTTGTTTGTTTGTTTTTTGAGTCTGTGTTCTTTTTTAATATAGATTTTATCTATTTATTGAAGTGAGAGCGAGCACATGCATGTAAGGAGGGAGAGAGGCAGAAGAAGAGCGAGAGAATCTCAAGCAAACTCTGCACTGAGTGTGATTCCCTTCCCCAGGGCTTCATTTCATGACCCTGAGATCATAACCTGAGTCGAAACCAAAAATCGGATGCTTGACGGACAGAGCCACCCAGGAGCCCAGAGTCTCTGTGTTTTTTTAAACTAAGAAGAAGAAAGAACTAATAGATATTAAACACTTATGGGTTAGGAATTGTGTCTGGTGAATGAGCTGTATTACTCCCACCTGATCATGAAAAATCACTTCACTTTAACAGATGAGAAAACTGAGGTCCCTTGAAGTTAAGCAGATGGTTCATTTGAAGCCCGTATTTGTTCCAGAGTGGCCACTGTGCCCAATGGCTCCAGACATTTGCCTGATTGTGCCTGGTGTTCTGGAGTCTGTTGAATGAGCGCCCAGCCCCTTTTCACTCTGGTAAGTGTCCTGCTTTGGATAATAAGTAATCATCCTACATCGCATCTCCATTGTTGGACTGTCCATCCCTCCAGGTATTTCCATAAGGAGGGCTGGGGTCAGCGCTGCCCTGAATAGCCTCGTGTAGCAACACCCTCATTGGGGGGAGCAAAGAAGCTCCTGGAGGAGAGGAGGCTGATCAGTGTCAAGAAACGTGGAGAGACAGGAGAAGACTCCCATGGCCCGAAATCAAAGCCCACCTCACTTTTGGAAAGATCCTGCACAAAGCGCTGATCACACGGATGTGGACCTTTGGGAGCTCAGAGGAAAGCAAAACCGCATTTTGTGGTCCATGACACAAGCATGCTGCAGCAGTTCCAGCACCTGGTGGATGGCATACCTGGGAGTCACACCCACGTGCACCCAAAAAACTCCAGCCAGGGTCTGGTGACCACAGTGCCCGTCCTGCCCAAGGACCCTGCAGCCTGGGAGCAGAAACAGAGAGAGTTTGGAGTTGTAGGCTGCTGGACAGCAGACGCAAGCCCTGCCTCCTGGCCGCCCATGGTGTCCTCTGCGGACCCTTGCCCGGCTCCACTAACTGACATCTGCAAGTTCAAGCAGGAAGTCGAGGCTGCTGGAGACATTCTATTTGTGCCTGCATCTGAATAATTTAACACTCACCCCCCAAAATAGACTATCATTAGAATTTGTCAATTCCTATGCATTTGAGCAGACAGTCTCCAAAAAAAGAAAAAAGAGAGAGAGAGAGAGAGAAAGGGTAGGAGAAGTTCCCATACATATTGCCTGGGAGCCGTGCAAGGGGAGGGCGGCTGTGCAACGGGGTTGGTTTTTCTTCTACACTCAAAGCCCTGTGCTTACAGATGTATCTGACTCAACAGCAAAGGCCATCCCTTCACATTTACTTCACTCTAAAACCAAGTCTGCACCACGTGCCCAAGATGTCAGAGAAAATGTCTGCTTCTTCCGTGGTCAGAGATGTGCATTCTTACCTTCACCACATACTCTGTATATGACCATGTTCAAGTCCCTTAACTTTTCTGGCCCTCAGTGTCTCTACCTGCAAAATGTGAACAAAAATGCAGCCTTCTTCACAGGGTTTGGCAGTTTTTGAAGGTTTTTTTATATTTATTTGTTTGAGAACTGAGAGAGAGAGAGAGTGTGTGTGTGTATGTGTGTGTGCACATGTGCATGAGCGGGAGAAGGGACAAAGAGAGAATCTCAACCAGACTCTGTGCTGAATGTGGAGCCCCGACACAGGGCTTGATCCCACAACCTGGAGATCATGACCTGAGCTGAAACCAAGAGTCAGATGCTTAACCAACTTAGCCACCCAGGTGCCCCCCTCCCAGGATTTTTATAGTATTAACTGAGCCAATGAGGGTGATGGGAGAGGTCTCCCAGGCTGTGGCACGTAACAGATCCCAGGAGTCTTCAGTCTCCCGGTCCTCATTGTGCACTGATGCTCTGTGAAATGCTGCTGTTTCCAGGAGGCACCATAGACAGGCACCGTGTCCAGCACAAATCCATTCTTTCTTTATCCCATGGCTTATGCTGCCAAACACTCATTGTAGAAGAAGACCAGGAACAGCAAAACGAAAAACAAACAAAATACAGATATACATGTGCACACACATAATACGCCTATACATACACATACACATGCACGCACACATGCGCGCGCATACACACACACACACACACACACACACAGACTCATCTGCTCAACCTCCAAGGCAGGTGCTCGGATCACCTGAGCACCTTCCTGCTTGTCAGTGGCTGGAGAGCCCCTAGTAAGTCCCCTGGGGGCCGTTCCAAACCTTCCTCAAGGATCCCAACCCACTCCCTAAATCTGAACCATCCCCAGGTTGGTGAACACTGTCACCTTCACTCACACTGCCTCCTGCCTCCATCCATCCCATTCTCCCCCTCACCATGCCTCCTCCTGGGCCCTACTGCCCACTTCTAAAGCTCACCTCCCCCCCCCCCGGCCCCCCCCCCCCCCCCCCCCCCATTTGTTCCTGGACTTGGCTCCATCCCCCACCTCCTCCTTCTGCATCTCTAAGCTCCATCTCCTCACACTCCCCCTGTAAAGACGCTCAAATATCACACCATCTGAAAACATTCCCCTCAGTTCCCTTTCCACCACCTCAGGCTGCATCCTGGCTTTCCTTTTGAGGCAGGGAAGCTGAAGGGGTTCCATTTTAGAAAGATTCCACGTCTGCTGTGTCTCTGCGAAGGCCTCATTTCGGAATAAGCCAAAGAAGCTTGAAGTTCCCATCTCAAGGGGGAAGTGAGAAAATTAATCATTTTCTGAGTTTTGTCCTAGGCCCCAAACCCCTAATAACATCTGAGAAGAGCCAGATCCCAGACGTGTTCTAGAACATTAGCTTCCGATAAGCCTCCACTGACACAGGCATCCACACTGATACTTTGAGTGACTTACGGAATAACCCCTCTTATTCACCTGACACTTGAGCTTGATTAGAACCTACCCTGGATTTCTGGAGCAAAGTGTACCCTAGACCCTTGGCTAACATAAACCCCTACCCCAAGCAACAATGAGGGTCCTTCTTCTCTCCTTTCCGAGTCTCCCAGACACTTTGTCTGCTGTTCTCTGTCACTTACGCCGTTCGATAAATTCTGTTTGCACTTTCCCCAGCTCACACTTGATTGCTGTCCTGTGTGAAGGCAAGGACCCTCTTGGCTGATCCTGTGGGGCCCCCCGGGTTCTCAGACGCAGCCAGCCTGCATCACTTTCACCACCAAACACCTTGAAGGATGTCTGGATTCCCTGGCCTGTGTCCTGCCCCCCATCCTCCTGTCTTCACTCCTGGTCTTGTTCTCACCCGTGCACCGGCAGCACGTCCCCGGGGCTCACCCACATGCCCTGATGACCAAGTAGGCCCCTACTCCGAGCCCCCCTTCTCCTGCGTCCCCTCCCTGGTCAGTCCTCTCTCGAACTGGGATCCATGCACTTTGCTCTCTCAGGGTTCTTCTCTTTCGTTCCTGAATGTTTCTCTCTCTCACTCTGTTCCTCATCCTCCACCTCCAGCTTAAACAGAATTTTTTTCTGTGGTTCTGTGCACCACACATCTCTCTTCTGCCTCTACCTGCCTCCCTGGAAGATTGCAGCTACTTCTACAACGTCACCACATAACTCAACCTTGGCCTCGCCCTGAATTTGCGATTAGCTCATGCACTTGCTCACGCAGATGTCCCCCAGCGTCTGAAGTGCCCCCGGGGAATCGAACACCCCCCACCCTCCCTTCTACCCTCCCACTTCCCACACCTGCCATCCAATCTCAAGGTCATGACTCATCCTCAGCGTCTCCTTTCCCCTCCCTGTCACCTTTCCGGGTGTAGGCAGGAGCATCCCCAACCTGCACACACAACTGCCCACATGGCCCCAAGATGGCAGCCCCCCATCTTCCCTGAGCTGTGGACTCCCCACAGTGGAGAGTCATTCTATTAACATGCGCTCCCCCTGCTGAGCTATGCCAAGTACCCAGTCACTGAGCAACGCACTCTAACAGTTTGGCACAATGAACTCTCTCAAGCCCCCTCTGTGGGTACTATTCCTGCCTCCATTCTGCAGAAGATGTAGCAAAGGCTGAGGAAAATCATTCTCATGGGCACGCAATTAGTAAGCAGCAGGGCTCACAGTCTAATCAGGGAAGAGACCAAAACCCCACAAAATCATACTTCCTCCAACCACAGACCAGATCAGCCTGAAGAAAAAAAAAAAAAAAAGATTCTCTCCAAAGAAGCCAGGGCTCCCTACTGCCTACCAAATTCTCCAGACAGTCCTTAAGGCCCTCCCAGGCCGTGTTACCTGCACAAGGCTCATTGTGCTGGATGCCCCATGTTACTTTCCACTTGGGTTCCAGCCACATCCATGCACCCAGACCACGTTCCAGCTCCGAGCATTTCCCAAACATACAACACTTGGCTGGTTTTGCCTTCTTGCTTGGCTCAGCCACAATGCCCCAGTGCCTCCCCTGATTCAACCCCGGGCAACTGACGTCTCCTACTTTAGCACACCCAGTGCTTTGCTTATGCTTTTGTCACAGTCATTATTTTATTCTACTTGCATATTTACTTCACCAGGGAGACTCCAATTATTTTGAGGGCAACTCCCCCCAACAGACTCACTTCTATACATGCTGTGTATCTAACCCAGGATGTGTCTAACATTTGTGACACAGCCCACTGCCACTGTGACGATTTTACCCCTGCCCAGAGACTTGCACGTGACAACACAGGGATCTCATATTCAACAAGGTGGTGGGGGCCTGGGGGATTCTGGACCCTGGGTTGCTATCTGGTCCACTCACTTGTTCTGATACATGCAGAAAAACCATTGCTTATGAGCTGCAAAGTGCATTTTCAAGGAAAGAACAGAACAGCTTTTGCGTTCTGACACCTCCTCCCTCTCTCCCATCCCACTTCCTCAGAGAACAGCCTCTGAGCCTGGCTGGCCGTGGGAGGGGTGACACGGCTCCCAGGAGGGGACTGACAACCTCAGTGAGACAGCACGCGGGTCGTGGAGTGTGCCCCTGGAGGATGGAGCGGCAGTTCCCGCACCATCTCAAGTTTGGTTTGAGCCCTTGGAATGAACCTGAGAAAGAAGAATGTTCACAGGTGTACTCCTTTCCCTTTCTCTGCACACATGCCTGGGGGACGTTTTTCTGTGCAGAGACCCAAATGTCATTATTCACAACCTCTTCCTAAGTCTCCTTAGGGTCCACAAAACACATGCCACAGTAAGGCTTATGATGAGAAAAAGGAAAGACAAACTCAAAGAACTCTTCCTGAATCTGCTTAGCTTGGCAGAGCTAGCACGGAAATCCTGGTGAACCCCTGGGACTATTTCTACACCCTCAATACGCTGCAGTCAAAATGTGAACTCCACCTATAAAGGCATCATGCCAGAGACCAGCAGAACATTCAGCTCCTGCTTCCCTGCCACCCACCCCACCTTCTCACCAGCATCTCAGCTCCCTACGCACCTGAACCCCCTCTGGGCTGCCTCAGGCCCATTCCATGTCTATTATGCCTCTGGAGTATTTATTTTCTTTTTCATCCAAAAGGCTATTTCTTCCATAGAAAAAGCTTTTCTTTCCCAAAATCAGGACAGGTGTGAACAATCCGCTTTCTAAGCTCCTACTGAGCCTTTCTGCCACAGGATGCAAGAAAAGCTGGCTGGACAGTGCTTTGAGTATGGGTTTGGAGAACAGAATGCCTTCCCAGCAGCCTCAAACGGGGGGTATGGCGTAATGAGCTCATTCTAGAATGGCCACACAAAGGATCTGTTTCCAGGTTGGCCTCTGCCCGTAAATTAGTTTATTATATCCCAGAATGCTTAAATCTACCTCCCACACTCCCCACCATGCTCATCCACACTTTGCTCTTTTCTCTAAAGGTAAAGCTAAGCACGGAGGGGAAGGAAGGGTAGAGAACGTCTCACGAGCATCTGCCATGAGCCCAGCTCAGAGCCCAAGACTTGACGTTCATTCATTCCTCACAAGGACCTCACCACCAAGGTAGCTACCATCACTATCCCATCACAGAGAAGGAAAAAATGAGGCAAGCTCACAGAGGTTAAGCAACTGGCCCAGCATCACACACTAGGGATGGATGGAGCTAGGATTTGGGTCCAAGTCTTGCAATTCCAACACCCACGCTGGGTGGCCTACAAGACAGATGACCAGGCTGAACTGTTCAACTATAAACTCCTTGAGAACAAAAGCCCTACCTTAGACGTCACTGTATTCCCCACAGCACTCGCCATAGGAAAGGCGCTCTCTGGGTGATAAATGAATGAATGAATGAATGAATGAATGAATGAATGAATTTATGAATGGATGGATAAATGAATGAATTTATGGTGGATGGATGGACAGACAGATGGATGAATTTAATGAAATAAGAGATTTCCCTGCTTCCTTTTCGAGGTGAATTATAACCTGATACGTTGATTCAGTTTTATGAGAAAGCCAAACGCAGATCGGCATGAACGACTGAGGAGTGTTGGCTTTTGAAACCCAGAAAGCAATCTCTGGCATACGGCCGGCAGCTCTCCCCCTGCGTGCCTTATTTCTACATTCCCACCACCTGGCTGGGAAACTGCATTCCTTCTTGTATTTCTCCACCTATTTGTCTCCACGGAAATAAATCTCAGCATCCCTGTCTGTTAAATGTGGATTGGAAAGGAAGCATGGGGTAGGAAAAGGACAGTGCTGCTCACCAGAGTAAGTTCCAATCCCACAAAACTACACAGCTTTCATGAGCTTCAGCTTTCTTCATGTTCATGCGGGGTACCGATGCCCTCCTCCATGCCTCACCAGGAAGGGATGACAACTTCAAAAATAAGAGTACGCAGGGGAACTAAGGTGAGCAGCAGACCATCATTCCAGAGTTTTCCCAAAGGAATATGGGTTACCACAGTAAGGATACTGGTGGTAGGCAGAGGAATGTCACCTCCAAAGCTCTCCACAGCCTAATCCCTGGGAGCCATGCAGATGTTCTTTTATGTGGCAAAAGGGACTTGCAGGTGGGATTCAGTTAAGGATCTTGAGGTGGAAAGACCATCCTGGGCTATCTGAGTAAACCCACTATAGGATCCCAAGGATCCTCATAACTAACAGAGGAAGGCAGGGGTGTCAGAGTCAGGGAGAACTTTGAAAATGCTAAGCTGCTGGTTTTGAAGATGGAGAAAGGGGCCACAAGCCAAGGAATGCACTTGGCCTTGAAAGTTAAATGTGGATTGGAAAGGAAGCATAGTATAGGAATTACCTGAGAATCTGTTCTCAAGGGAACAGATTCCCCCCTAGAGCCTCCCAAAAAATGCAGCCCCACCGACCCCATGATGTTAGCCCGGTGAGACCCATTTCAACCTCCGATCTCCAGAACAGTGAGACCCTAAATGTGTGTCATTTTTAGCCACTAAGTGTGTGGTCATTTGCTACATCAGCCATGGAAAACAATCCCAGCCTGAGATCGGGCTCCCACACTAAATCAGGTTGCATCAAACCTACAACATGAGTCCCTCTGAATTACCCAAGCATCCCAGACTGAGGCATCAACCAGAATGCCACGTCACTTATCTGCAAGGAGATCTACCTGTAAGTCGGGCTCCTCAGCGTGGCATGACCAGCAGCAGACCCACATGGGAAGGCTATCTAGAAGGACGCTAAAGAACACAGAATCAGGGCAAGCAGAGGCAGATAGGTCACCCCGCTCCGGTCTCCAGCTCAGAGCCTGTTGCACTCCTGCCCACAGCAGAGAGCAGCCTTGCCAAGGGAACCCTCCCACTGGAGTCTCTCAGCTACATGCCTCTATCTTGGGCAGTATTTGGAAGGGACCTGTCAACACCACCGTCTGGGAAGCTGTTCTTCCTTTGCAAACTTGGCTGACCAACACCTCTTCAAAGAGCCGGACATGCTTTCTTTAGTACCATGACAATTAAATAGGTAATATGTTTAAAGCACTTAGAACATCAGAAGCACTCAATAAACATCTGTTATTATCTTTATTACTATACTCAATCCAGCTGTGCCAAGTACAGCGGTGGCTGGGAGCCCTTTTCTCAAGGGGGCTTGATGTTCCCACCCTGCTCTTCATGCCCAGCTGCTAAATGTCCAAGTTCTTTTTTTTTTTTAAGATTTTATTTATTTATTTGACAGAGAGAGAGAAAGATCACAAGTAGGCAGAGAGGCAGGCAGAGAGAAAGGGGGAAGCAGGCTCCCCGCTGAGCAGAGAGCCTGATGCGGGGCTCGATCCCAGGACCCTGAGATCATGACCTGGGCCAAAGGCAGAGGCTTAACCCACTGAGCCACCCAGGCACCCCTAAATGTCCAAGTTCTTGAGGGGAGCGTCACCCCTCGTAATGACAGCACAGTGATCATTATACGAGGACAGCTGGGATCACTGTCGGGTGAGCCGCAGGACCCTTTTCAATAATAAATGAGGAAAAGGAAAGGAAGCTGTGAGTCCAGTGCTTGGCATAAGGTAGAAGCTCGGGTGTTTACATCCATACTCATTCACTCTCTGTGTGGGGCTCAACTGTCCCCTCCAAATGCATATGCTGAAGTCCCAACTCCAGCACCCCAGAATGTGACCTGTGTCAAGATAAAGGCCTTGGGGAGCCTGGAGGGCTCAAAGTCAGGTAAGCATCTACCTTTGGCTCAGGTCGTGGGACTGAGCCCCACACTGGGCTCCCTGCTCAGTGGAGAGCCTGCTTCTCCGTCTCCCTCTGCAGCTCCCGCAGCTCCCCCTGCTTATGCGCTCTCTCTCTCTCTCTCTCTCTCAAATAAATAAAATCTTTAAAAGAAAATTTAAAAAGGATAGAGTTTTTAAAGAGGTGCTGAGTTACCAGGAGGCCCCAAGTGTGGCCTCTGACCCAGTCTAACTGGCGTTCTCATAAGAAGAAAAGATGAGGACACATGCAGAGCCCCCAGCATGTGCCCTTGGGTGGCATCTACAAGCCAAGGAGAGAAGTTTCAGAGGACACCAACCTGCTGGCACCTTGGGGTCAGACCTCCAGCCTCCGGGGCTGTGTGAGAAAGGAAAGATCTGCTGCTCAAGCCGCCTGGTCTGTGGTCTTTGGTCACGGCAGCCCCGAGCCCACTGACCAGCTCCCCTTTCAAGAACAAATATTTCTGCATCTCTGGAGAGCAGAAAATTGGGGGATGACTCAGCAGAAGCCCCTGATCTCTATGAGGGCCTGAAAATCTCTGTTTTGTACAGGAAGGGTCCATGTGCTCCCACCCGCACCCGGCTGCCGGGCTTGGCACCCACAGGAGGGTTCTCCATCTCTGAAGAAGGAGGGGCCATTAGCTTCCCAGCACCCCTACACACACACACACACAAACACACACACACACACACACACAGTCCTGCTTAGAGAGTCAGGCCTCGTAGCCTGTGGAGGATACACCATGGGCACTGGGGATATGAGAAGCTGTAAAATCCCAAATGACAGATTCGTGACGTCCCTGAGGGAATAAATAGGGAGAACAGATGGAGAGATGAGGCAGGGAGATTTCATTTAAATCTTAATAACATTTTGATAATTTAATGAATGTGGTGAGAAAAGAAAAGCAAACCAGTGCCAACAAGCTGAAACAGTCTGCCCACCCTAGTGTCCCCCCAAGATGATCTGCCCAGAACAAGGGGCACAAGATTGCATGGGCGAATCGTTTCCTAAGGGATGTCAAGCATTTCTCTCTGAAACTGCCAGAGCTAAACACCTCACAATGGAGAGACCTTCAGGGCGACCCAATGCACCCCCACTTTCCCTATGCACCTCCTCAGGGCGTGTCTCGGGGCCACAGTCCTCCACGTGGTACCAGGTGGTTTCCAGGTAAGGGGGGAACTTGGAGACATGCAGGGGACACAGCCCAAGTCTTCTCAGAGGTCAGGCTTGTCCCCCTGCTGATGGCTTATCTACACATCCAACCTGTTCCCAGATCATCTCTCCCTGCTCACTCATCTCTGGAGACCTTCATGAAGACAGACCCAGTAGAGAGAAAAAAGCACTGCACACGGAGTCCAAAGGCCTAGATCACAACCCCATCGTGCACCAACCTTGGGACTTGGGGTGTGTGAATTACAGGAGAAAAAAGACTTCCTACCTTGCAGGAATTTGCTGTGTAGAGTAAGGAGGTCTACTCTTCAGAAAATGGTAGGCAAGTAACTGGCATGCAACAAAAGCAAACCCCTCCCAGCACCATTTGTGTCCCACAACTAGCACAGTGGACACAGGGGCCCATGAGTGTTTACTGCATGGATGTTGACTTTTGAGGTTATTCCTCGAGAAGCAAGTGCAGGCTCTATGGTTTTATGGCACACCCACACTGTTTCATCCTCAAGTTCTTATTTAAATAGATGTCATGGAAAGTATAGGACTGAAAACAGATGAAAGGTTGGGGAAGACGAGCCCCCGATGTAAAATATCTTAACTGGGACATCGAGTTTTGTGAAATCATGGAAAGAGGAAACAAGCAGCTAGAAGCAGCAGAAAGACTGGAGAAGGAGCCAGAACTGGGGAGTGCCAGCTCTGCAGCAAGCGTGCTGGCAGAGAACAAACAGGGGACCGGGGTCCAAATGGCTCATGATGTGTAAGGGTGAGGCAGAGTCAAACCAGCAGGAGAAAGCTTAGTGATTCAAGATGATTCAGACAGAAAACCAACCGCAGGCACTCCTGCTTTCCTGATGGAGTCCCCAGAGCAGATGTCTGGGGACCCCATTTGTGAGCATCACTACCTAAGTCTTGATGGAGAGGAGGGAGAGCACTGATGATAAACACCCACTCTGAATCAGGCTCTATGTGCGTCTTACCTGCATCCGTAACATCCCTGGCCATTAATGGAACACATGTCAATGAGATCATGTGTTCATAGGGCTTGATGCAGTGGAAGTTAACCAAACAGGGACTGTTTAGTACATATTGGAAATACAGTCTTTGTAGTAAGCCTCCTGGAGTCAACAGGCAAGATAGCATTAAAAATATTCTTGATATAGGGGTGCCTAGGTAGCACAATTAAGCATCTGACTCTTGGTTTTGGCTCAAGTCATGATCTCAGGGTGATGAGATGGAGCTCTACATTGGGCTCTGCATTCAGTGTAGAGTTTGCTTGAGATTCTCTCTCCCTCTTCCCCTCCTGCTCATGCTTCTCCTCTCTCTCTAAAGTAAATAAATAAATCTTTTTGAAAATATATTATTGACATAAATAGACACTTTCTTGAGGTGGGTGTGGAAGGCAAGGGAGTGGCAAAGAGGAACTAATTCCCTGATTAGGAGGAGGATCTTCCTAGTTCAAGAGAGCAGAGGTTCTGATCTCATTTGCTACTATCTCTACACCAACTCCTCCCTCTTCCCTTCCAGTCAAGGAGTGTCCTGTTTGGTTTGCAGGACTGTGGAGTCCATTTTCAAATGTAAAAGAAAAAATATAGAAAGGTACAAATTGTGAGAGAATATAATAGGCATGAAAGACAAAGAAACAAAACTGTACCTAAGAATTACGGGTGACACCAGCAGAAAAATAAAAGTGGTAGAAACCAAAATAAGTGAAGATGTACTTTATCACTGGGTAACAACCTTTGGCTGCACATTGGGGTCACTTTATTTTAAAAAATCAATTTCCCACCCCCATCCCTACAGTTTGGGGCTTTCTTAACTGTATCACAGTTAGGAACTTGATTTTTTTTTTTTTTTAAATAACCTCTTCAGCTGATTCTGATGTACAGTCAAGACTGAAAACCATAGGACTAGATGAAAACTTGTCTAAGGTGACCAAACAAAAATTAGTATGTTCATAGACTAGTTCTCTGCCACTTCAACTTGCAGAATCTTAAGGAAAGGATTCTATTGTAGAGGTTAAAAACTTCAGGATCAGAAAGCTCTGAGTGGGTTCCATAGCTCTGTTGTTTGCCATCTGAATCATCTTGGGTAAGTTGGGAGGATTAAATGAGATACTGAATTTAAAGAACCCAAAGCCGCACATATATTAGATTCTCAAAAGGTTGGTTTCTATTATTTATTATCATTATTTTAAAATGCAAAACTTTTTTTAGACTTCACATGCACCTTTATTTATTTATTTATTTTTAAGGACCCCCCCCCTTTTTTTTTTAAGATTTTATTTATTTATCTGTCAGACAGAGATCACAAGTAGGCAGAGAGGCAGGCAGAGAGAGAGGGGGAAGCAGGCTCCCCGCTGAGCAGAGAGCCCAATGCGGGGCTCGATCCCAGGACCCTGAGATCATGACCTGAGCCGAAGGCAGAGGCTTTAACCCACTGAGCCATCCAGGCGCCCCAAGACCCTTTTTTTAAAATTTTTTTTATTTTTTTTATTTTTTATAAACATATAATATATTTTTATCCCCAGGGGTACAGGTCTGTGAATCGCCAGGTTTACACACTTCACAGCACTCACCATAGCACATACCCTCCCCAAAGTCCATAACCCCACTCCCCCAACTCCCCTCCTCCCGTCAACCCTCAGTTTGTTTTGTGAGATTAAGAGTCACTTATGGTTTGTCTCCCTCCCAATCCCATCTTGTTTCATTTACTCTTCTCCTACCCCCTTAACCCCCCATGTTGCATCTCCTCTCCTTCATATCAGGGAGATCATATGATAGTTGTCTTTCTCCGATTGACTTTAAAATGCAAAACTTTTTAAGGGGACTGAAATGAACATTGAGTAAATATTCTTACCATGTCTGGACTGCCAATTCTCTCCAAATTAATTTGTAATGTAACTACACAAATATAAATGTAATTTGTAATGAAATTAAATTGGATTTTTATCCAAATTCCAACAGGATTGTTTTTTAACTTGGCAACATGATTCAGCAATTCATCTGGAAGAATAAATGGGTGAAAATAGCCAAGAAACATTTTAAAAGAATGAAGAGGGTCTTGTACTGCTAGATATTAAAACATAGCATAAAGCTAAAATAATTACATTAGTTTGGGCACCAGAGACAGAGAGATCAAGAAACAAAATATAAGGTGGCTTTTCAATTCACTGGGGAAAAGAGGAGTACACATTAAGTATGTATGATAGAACTGATTAACAATGGGTAAGCGGACAAAAATAAAGACAGATCCCTACCTCACGCCATAAGTCATAATAAAGTCCAAATTACTAATACTATACCACATATAAAATCGAAATAATAAAAATAGTTAAAATTTATAGATGAATACTTTTATGATTTTAGGATAAAAAAGGACTTCCTGGGGCACCTGGGTGGCTCAGTGGGTTAAAGCCTCTGCCTTCGGCTCAGGTCATGATCCCAGGGTCCAGGGATCGAGCCCCGCATCAGGCTCTCTGCTCAGTGGGGAGCCTGCATCCTCCTCTCTCTGTCTGCCCCTGCCTGCTTGTGATTTCTGTCTGTCAAATAAATAAATAAAATCTTTTTTTTTTAAAAAAGGACTTCCTAAGCATGAAATGAAAAAGACCTTAGCTGAAAATATGAGTATGTAAAACTAGATTTCTACATGGCAAGAAGATAACATAAATACAAAGTTAAAGGCAAGTAGACTGGGGAAACATTTAGAGTAATTATAAGTCACTTATTTAGTATACACAGAGCTCAATACAGAGCTCAACACAAATACAGAAAACACCAACACTCAATCTGAGATGGCATAAGGGCATGGGAAGACAATGCTTAGAAGAGAAAATATAATTAGCTAGTAAAAGTGATGAATTACATTAGCAATCAAATGAATGAAAAGTAAAATAAGATATTTTCTCAACTAACAAACTGACAATGTTTGATTTTTCTCTTTAAAGATAATACTTCTAGAAAGGATGCATGGTGGGGGGAGCGTGTACTCATACATTGCCCTTGTAGGGTAAATTAGAACGAACTTTGCAGCTAGCTGACTGGAAGCACAAATAAAGAGCTTTACAGTGTATAAGCCTTATGATTTTCCAAATCTTATCCAATAGCAAGTATCACTTCTCTGATCAGAAAAAAAAAAAAAAAAATATATATATATATATATATAGAGAGAGAGAGAGAGAGAGAGAGAGAGAAAGTATAAGGAAATAAGGACTACGTGGATGGAAGATGGTAATCTCAAATTTCCTTGCAAACACAAGGCTTGAAACAAGTCAGACTTCTTATATTACATTAGTTTACAACAGCCAGAACCAGAGGTGGGATTTGTACTTGTTCAATCCAGGCCGGTCATCAAACAGCTCAAACCTAAGCATGGGAACAAATGAATTAGCCAGAGCTTTGTACTTGCACTTCAAATGACAGAGAACCTTCAACACAGCTTACCTTTCCTCATCCCCCTTAGCCACTAATCTCTCCCTGAACGCTAAAAGATGATCAAATGGGGAAAAGATTTATCTTCTTTTAAAAGATAGCTCTTATCGTTGGGAAAAGCAAGTTCCCCCAGAAATGCCAGCCCTTTGCTCCTTGCAAAGATAGGCTCCCCATCAGGATTTTGTTTATGTATTTTGGACCCTCCCTTATTCTCAAAAGTGGAACAACTTGGCAGAGCCTCCTGCAGAGAATTCCATCTGCTGTCGGCCAGACAGAAGCTGGAGATTAGGAGTAAAAGCCAGGAACCCCAAGCGGATCAGCCAGAGTGCCCACACCCCCAGACCCTGCCTCCATGCAGAGAGAGCTCATTAGCCAGGACATAAAATGTGTAAGGCTCCAAACCGAGCTGAAGGAGCTATAAACAGGAGCTAGAAGTAGAGAAAGGCAGTAAACTAATTTTGTTCGTTCAAACTAGAATAGGAGTGATTCATAAAAGCAGCAGCAATTATGATGATGATGATGATGATGATGATGATGATGATGATGATAGAGAGATGTCCCTACCTGGCATTACTCTGGTTTGCACTGACCCCTCTAAACCCAGTGGCTCCTGTGTATGCAGTCTTCTTGGGGAAAAGTGTTCAGCCTCACCTCAGTCCATGCCAGCACTGAGAAGCCTCTCAGAGAGGGGCAGCCAGGTCCCACCTCACAGCCACCCATCGTCCTTGCATCTGGCCACTTCTTCAGGTAGATTTGCCACTGGTGCAGGATTCAGCATCATTATTCAGCTACTACTTGGACAGCTCTGGGGCTTCTGCTCCTCCCCTGAGCTTTATGCTCCCTCTCATGGAGCCTTCTACACCTTCCTGAGCTCTTAATGAACGTACTGGAAAAATATTCTTTCTTCCCTTGGCACTATGCTACCATCCATCTTTCCCTTCTAGCATGGGCTACTCCATAAAGCCTCCTGCTTGCCAAAATTTCCAGACTAGAAGTAGGCACCAGCTGACACATCAAGCCCTCAGAGGAAGTCTTCTGCACAGTCTGCTCCAGTCTGTTAACAGTCCTGGGAGTTGGAATGCAGCTGGCTCGCAGGTCAGCACACACTCAGCCAAGGTTGCAGGATACCTGTCTACCCTCCCAGCAAAATCTTATCTCCACAAGAGAGTCTTTCAAACTCCCTTCACCTGATTTTGTGGAGAGTGAAAAGTCTTTCGCTTTTTTTCTTCTTGAGACTTATTTATTTATCATAGGAGAAAGAGAGAACATGAGTGGGAAGGGCAGAGGGAAAGGGAGAGGGAGAGAACCCCAAGCAGACTCCACACTGAGCAAAGAGCCTGACACAGGGCTCAATCCCATGACCCTGATATCATGACCTGAGCCAAAGCCAAGAGTCAGACACTTAACTGACTTCATCACCCAGGGACCCCTCAAAGTCTTTCATGTTCAAGCAAGAACTTCCTATAGGCCAAGATTCCAAAGAGTCTACCTTCCTCTTCCATCTCTATACTTACATAGACCCTGGGCTTAGGGTTGAGGACTCCAAGGCCAATTTTGATATCTCGCAGAATATCATGAGAGACTCCAGTCACACCTGTGGCCAACTGTATTTTTTTTAAGATTTACTGATTTATTTATTTAATCTCTATGCCCAACGTGGAACTCAAACTCACAACCCCAAGATCAAGAGTCTCGTGTTCCATTGACTGAGTCAGCCAGACACTCCCATGGCTCAGTTTAAAAAACAGAGTGCTTAAGCCTTCTTATTTTCAGACTCCCACTCTGAGTGACCTTTCAGGAATGGTAGAAAAGTCCCACTCAACTTCCCGTTACAAAGCTAACTTGGTCTGGCACATCAAATCATTATTCCAAATTCTTCTCCCCCCATTTAATCATAATCTACATTCTTAGCCATGAAACACTGCAGTATTTTCCACTACAGAGGGAGCAGTATATTTCCCACCTCACTGATGTTGAGCTTTTGGCCATCGTGGTTTGCTTTGACTGATGAAATGTTAGCAAACATGACGTGCACAGAGGCTTTAAATGTGCCTGTACAGTCTGGCATCCCTCATGTTCTTTTATCATTTACCACAAGAAGAACATGTCCCTGGTAGATACTAGTAGCATCCTGATAGCTGGATTAAACCTGACCTGCAGCATGAAGGTAAGCCACCCCAGCTGACAAGCCAACTTGTGAGTGAGATAAATAAAGTTTGCTGTGGGAGTCACTGAGCTACCTGGGGCTGTCTGTTATGTGGCATTATCCTTATGCAGTAACAGCTGACTAATACACTTGCTCTATGCCCAGCATTGTGCTGAATACTGTATTATCTCATTTAACTTATTTCCTTTAACAACTGTATGAGATAGAGCACTATTACTATTGCTCTTGTTTTACAGGGAAGGAAAGGAAGGCATAGAGCAGTGAAACACAATTCACAAGCAAAGCAGATGAGCTGCAAACATGGTAATCTGACTCCAGAGCCTAACCACCATGGGACATAAAACAGAAAGAGAGAAGAGTGTAGCTCTGTGTGCTTCTGAGTCTGTGCTCTGGCTGCTGACCTTGGGCTCAAAGACACAATGGCTGCTTGTGAGCTCCCTATCAGCTATTAGCACAGGTCCGACCAGATCCCCAGGGCCACGGCAGTTTTTCTAGCTCTGTCAGTGTGTGCAAAGAGGAGGAGACAGACTTCCCTTCCAGAATGCATGACCTTTTCCTGAACTTTGAGGAGGGGAAGTCCCATGGGGAATTCTAACCAAGGAACAATCCTGTCTTTGTGAGGCTCAGCAATCCCACGTTCTGCACGGGACTGTGGAACACACCTCCTTCTCTGCCTATTTTTGTTCTCTCTCTAAGCAAATATCTCCAGGCTTTTGCTTTTGAAAATTATTACACAACTGCCAGCTGCTTGGATTATACAAATAACCAGATAATAGCAAAGTGATACGCTGTCCGGTATTCAAACACCACCACCCAGCAACAAAGCAGCCCCGGGGTGCCGCTTCTTATTCACCCTGCAAACAGAAGCAGCACAAACACGGGCCACCCACTCTCTTCCAGCCTCAGGCGGCAGGCAGTTTGGTCCCAAAATGGATTTTTTACACATCACCTTCCAAGACTCCCTAGGCACAGAAAGAAGGCAGAGTCACATTCTTTGCCAGAACAATTCGTCATCAGTATGACTCAACAAGGCACTTTCTTTAACCAAACTTTGTACCCCTGGCTGGCAGCAAGGGTGCCTACGGGTCTTCCAACTATAGACAAGCTAGCAATTCAGAGGGCGAGGCTCAGCTCTTCCTTGCCTATCACTAACCCCTGTGCCTGGCTCAGCGGACAGTCAAGAAATGTACGCTGAAGGCGCCTGGGTGGCTCAGTTGGTTAGGCGACTGCCTTCAGCTCAGGTCATGATCCTCAAGTCCTGGGATCCAGTCCTGCATTGGGCTCCCAGTGACACGGGGAGTCAACGTCTCCCTCTAACCTTCTCCCCTCTCACACTCTCTCTCACTATCTCTCTCCCAAATAAATAAAATCTTGAAAGAAAGAAAGAAAGAAAGAAAGAAAGAAAGAAAGAAAGAAAGAAAGAAAGAAAGAAAGAAAGACATGCTGAATAAATCAATGACTGTCCGCTGAGCCAGGCACAGGGGTTAGTGATTGGCAAGGAAGAGCTGAGCCTCGCCCTCTGAATTGCTAGCTTGTCTATAGTTGGAAGACCCGTAGGCACCCTTGCTGCCAGCCAGGGGTACAAAGTTTGGTTAAAGAAAGTGCCTTGTTGAGTCATACTGATGACGAATTGTTCTGGCAAAGAATGTGACTCTGCCTTCTTTCTGTGCCTAGGGAGTCTTGGAAGGTGATGTGTAAAAAATCCATTTTGGGACCAAACTGCCTGCCGCCTGAGGCTGGAAGAGAGTGGGTGGCCCGTGTTTGTGCTGCTTCTGTTTGCAGGGTGAATAAGAAGCGGCACCCCGGGGCTGCTTTGTTGCTGGGTGGTGGTGTTTGAACACCGGACAGCGTATCACTTTGCTATTATCTGGTTATTTGTATAATCCCAGCAGCTGG
Source organism: Lontra canadensis (assembly GCF_010015895.1). NCBI lineage: Eukaryota > Metazoa > Chordata > Mammalia > Carnivora > Mustelidae > Lontra > Lontra canadensis. The sequence continues at coordinate 3,472,339 of NW_022631122.1, forward strand.
CAGTTGTGTAATAATTTTCAAAATTATTATTAATTATTATTATTATTATTAAAGGGGAGGGGGAATCCAACTTTGAGTTGTGCATATTTTAATTCTTAAAATGCAAGATTAGGATATGGTTATAGAAGCTGGAAACCCTTTGAAAAGGAAGGAAAGATGGAAATATAGCCAGACTTTCCAAGTCCATAACACTTACCAACGAAACTAATACTTAAGAATCCTTATGTCAGCAAGAGAAGCCAGCCTAGGGTGTGTGATGGTCAGGGGACTGCCTGTCCAACCCATGGCTCCTCTTATAACAGTCCTCAGTTTTCCTCTGAGAAACTCCCTTCCCTCACATTCCATGTACGACTTAGAGCGAGGTCCCGTCGGAGGTAGGCCAGGCACATGTCCTTCATCCCAGAATAGGAATCCTGAGCCGAGCACACAAAACCAGAAAACAGTTGAGGGACTCAGCCCCATGGAGGTTTCTAAGCAGCCCACCTGTGAGCAAAGAAGTAGGCTGGACTTTGCACAGACAGACCGGAGACTTCTCTCGAACAATACGGAGTTTACATCAGCACTGGGTCTCTCGCACTGATCCACTGTCTGACTCTTTCAGTTAAGCTCCTTTTCCTGAACCTTCATTGGAAACGGAGCGGAGGAGAGATCGCCAAGCTAGAAACGGGGGTTTGGATCACAGATCCGCTATAGGAAATAGTAAATTACTCTGTCAGGACCTCAGTCTCTCCCTCCACAGCATTAAGGGGCTGGAATTAAATAACCACAAAGGAGCCTTATGGGCTGGGTCAACAGAAATCGACCCCGGAAACCCGGGCTCTTGGCAACATAAAGCTCACATTGTCAGGGCCAGTGAGGCTTGGAGTTTAAAGCAGTTAATCCCCAGGCTGGATGACTCGGACAAAGAGGATTAACCCTCAGACAAGAGAATCATCATCCAAATATAGAGCAATCCCAAACACAAGCACCAGCATGGGAAGCACCCCCACCTTCTCTGCAAATTCTTGTTCTCTAACCCCTTTGGTAAAATGATAGATTAACCCTCCAGCCCCCCCAAGGTCAAGGTGTTATACCTTCCCCACATTCCTCTCACACCTTTCTCAGTTCTGTAATCCAAGGTCCCAGCACTTCTGCTTTGAAATATACAGGTTTCTTTAAAGGTGCTCTGAGTTTGGCAAGTGAGTTGGAGCCCCTCCTGTGTGCCGGGGACCGTGTGAAACACCAGAGCTGTGGTGGTAGGCAAGATGACATGGTCCCAGCTCTCAGGGCGTTTTCCAGTCTAGTGGGGAAGCACAACTAAGTCCTAAGCACCAGTGTATTCTGCTAAGCACCACGGAACAATCATTATCTCCTTGATAAACGCTCCTTGATAACCCCAGAAACTAGATTGTACTATGACCATTTCCCAAATAAAGAAACCGAAGGTCTGAAGTTAAACACGTTGCCCAAAGTTATAGAACTTTTAAGTATCAGAGCAAACCATTTGGCTTAAAAATTATATGGGACATATGGGGCCCCTGGATGGCTCAGTTAGTTCAGCTTGACTTGGCTCAGATCATGATCTCAGAGTCCCAAGATCCACCAGCGTTGGGCTCCCTGCTCAGTGGGGAGTCAGCTTGTCCCTCTGCCCCTCCCCCTGCTGGTGTTTTCCCTCTTCCTCTCTCAAATAAATAAAATCTTTTAAAAAACATTATGTGGGACATAGAATGTACCACACCAAGACTGAATCTTAAGGTACACCATGGACCGGCCGGGGATTATAGCGTGTGAATGTAGGTTCATCAGTTGTAATGCAGACACCACTCTGGTGGGGGAGGCTGCTGCACTCTGGGGTGGGGGGGGCTGCAGGGGGAGGGGCAGACACCTATGGAAACTCTGCAACTTCCACTCCCCTCCGCCATGAACCTAAAACTGCTCTATCAAAACAAAATCTTTTTTTAATATTTTATTTATTTATTTGACACAGAGAGAACGATCACGAGCAGGCAGAGAGGCAGGCAGAGAGGGGGAGAAAACAGGCTCCCCGCGGAGCAGAGAGCCCGATGCGGGGCTCAACCCCAGGATCCTGAGATCATGACCTGAGCCAAAGGCAGAGGTTTTAACCCACTGAGCCACCCAGGCGCCCCCTAAAATATTTTTTTTAAATGGATTCTACAAGGTAGCCCAATCATCTTGCACAAGTCAGAAACAATGAGAGAAGGAAAGGGAGAATATTGAACTTTAGACTTTTCAGAGTGTATCCGCTCCTGGAATGGTCACCAGAGGAAAGACTGATGTTTAACCCCGTACCCTTCTCTGCACTGAAGGTGCCTGGAAAACAAGGCAACCCAATGGCTAACCCCGGGGGACGGGAGGAGGCAACTTCTCAATCTTCATGTTGTCAAGAAACACTCCTCTTGATCTTTCACGATGTGTTCCCATAAACCTCTGGGGGTGAAATGGCAAACTGCAGTTTCAGGCTCTGTATTGGTGAAGGCAGACTAACCACCGTAACAAATGGACACTGTGATGTCCAGTCGCTGTCTTAATACAGGCAGGGTTTATGTCTTGCACATGAGACAGCCCCAAGCAGGATGGGAAAAGGGTCTGGAGGAGTGTATGGAGGTGCATGGGGCGGGGACCTGTCACATGGCCACAACCATTTGCAAAGGAGGCTGGAGGATATAGTTTGTGCAAACCAGATGACAAGGAACCAGGTCTGTTTGAGGAAGAGTTTGCCAGACTCTGCCATGAGGGCTGGGCGGGGGGGGGGGGGGGGGGGGGAAAAAAAAGAATATTTAACAGAGTTATTTTCAAAAAAAGAAAATAACTCAAAATACTTATATAGATGATGGGATTATAGGTGGGTTTCCCCTTTCTTTTCCCAATTTTCTGGATTATCAGTAATGTGGTTGTAATATACCCAAAATGGTGGCAAGGAGGGGAAGTGGGGGGACTCCTAATTGAATCTCGGAGCAGTTAGGGGTTGGAATCAGGCAGTTGCAATCAGGGTTGTAATCCAAGCAACTGTCTGTGAGAGAGGTGAGAGAGTGGCTCAGGCTTTTTCAAATACAAGACACAGAACTTTCTGCTCCATTTGTTCTGGCCAATGGAGATCTAGGGCTTTTTGGTATGTCTTAAATGCTGTCCATACTCTCCTGGGTCTTTCTGTACCTTAAAGCATCTCCAAGACATCAGTCACAGTTCCCAAAATTGCTATTTCTCTAATTGGATGGATGTCTGTGATCGAGGCCGTACTGGACTTCTGATCCTCTCACTCAGCTCACATATAGCCAAGCCTTGTGGCCACAGCACAGAACAGTGAGCAGTTGTCTCATTACTCAGAGGACCATTTCAAGGAGCCAAGATTATTAGCTCCTCTGGATATCCCAGTGGTTCCTGGGTTTCTTCCACCTTGACATACCTGAGAACCTTTACACCACCCAAGAGATTCTAGTGGGTGTCCACACTACTTCCCAACAAACTTCTCCTCCCCATTCCCCTCTCCCTGTCTTCTAACCCCCGACCCAAACCACTTCACACTCCAAGCTCTGGCCATACCTGCCTCTTGCTTCCTGTTGTTCCCAAACCAACCAAGCACTTGCACATCAGTTTGATACTCTGCAAACCATCTTTGTTATCAGGAATCCCTTTCTCCTCCCCACCACCCACCTGAAAAACCATCCCATCCTTCAGGACCCAGTGAGGCAATAGCCCTTCACCTACTCCTTTCCTGGTCCCCAGTCTTCTTTCCTCATATAGCAATAGCAACTGCTTAGAGTTTGTGCTCCCAAAAACATTCACTTGGTATATTCCTGTCTGATATCACCTTCTCACCTTGTGCTCTAGCTATTAATGAATGAGCTCCCCAGTGGCAGAGCCCAAGCACTGCAGCCCTTGTAGGACAAGGCCAACAGAGGAAACTCGGGTCCTATCTGAATCATGTTCCTGCTTCCCTGACGAGCCAGAAGTGTGAGGCCGAGAGATGTGACCATGTGAGTTCGGAAACAGGGAAAATGTGACATGGAGAGGTTGTGACCTGTGCACACTAATCCTGGGGGAATCTCAGTAAAGTGCAGGTTCTGATTCAGCAGGTCTGGGGTGGGGCCTGAAATTCTACATTTCTAAGACAATCCCAAGAGAGGCTGATGCTACTGGTTCAGGGCCCGTACTTCTGGTGGCAAGGCCCTGGAGCTTGTTTGCATAAGCACATGTTGCACCTGGGGCAAACCTCAAAGGCCCTGCTTCCAGAGGAGGAAAGGTTCTAGAGGGAGAAAACAGATTACCCTTCCAATAAGAGAAAAGTGTAAGAGGCAAAGCCTAGAACATAGCAGTAGCTAAAAAGACATCTGCAGAAGAGCATGGTTTGGGTGCGGGTCCAAACCCAACCTGAGCATCCAGAATGAATGAAGTCAGATTATGCAGAGGAACACAAGCAGATTTCTTTCAACTCATCCTTGGAGAAGATAGGACGTTGGTCTTAAAATAATAGAAGAAACTCAGTTATGAGTCTCTGGAGCACTGAGTTAGGGACCATTAACTCTCAAAGACACCTGAAGTTTGACCCTTTTTGAAGTTAAACATCTCCACCTCCAAGTAAGTACTGACCTTGAAAACAAGCCTACAGGTAGGGCAGACATGTGAGTGAAGGAAACCAACTCTGGAGGCTGGTAAGCAGGTTGGATCCAGTGCCGGGTTTAAGCCTATGGGGTACTAGCAAGATATTTGCAAATTCCCTTTATAAGAGAGTGGGTGTGGCATCAAAAGTAGTAGAGGCTAGGTCAGGGTGGTGGGCTGAGGCCCAGGGCCACACCTAACAAGCCTTCATGGACTGGGTGAGGAGGGACCACAGCTCAGAGCAAAGAACATGTTCTAGAGTATGAAGGCAACTTTGCATTTGAATCCACTTGGCCCTTTAGTGGCTGCTAAACTCTGGGCAAGTTATTTAACTTTTCTGAACCTCAGTTTACTCCACCATAAAATGCAGACAATAAGCCCCCACTTCACAGAGACTGAAAATTCAATGAAGTCGTGTATGCATAATAGTAATCCTTATCGTCACATGATCAGATGGCTAGAGGGAGCTCCTAGAGAAATAGCACCTAGCACATGTGTGTTCCTAGCACCTAGTACAAAACTCTTTGCTATAAAATTCCCCTTTTCTGTTGTCTCCACTTCTTTATAAAGTGAGAATAGAACAGATTTATCAGCAAGCCCGAAGTAGTCCTTTGTCTCTCCGAGGTGACAGCAGAGGGGCAGAGCCCTGAGCATGCTCCAGGGAATCTGGGGTGACAGACTGGATTGGCAGCTGCCATTAACGGACTTCAGCCAGGCCTTAGATTCTGGATGTGGCATTTATACTATCTGCCCTCAGTGAATATGTCCCTAGAAGGCAGTTGTTATTCTAAGCCCTTTGTGCAAGTTAACTTATGTCTTCTTCCCCATAACTCTAAAGAAGAGGTCATTATTCCCATTTTACTGATTAGGAAATTGAGGCACAGAGTGGTTAAATGACCTGCCCAAGGTCTCACATTCACAAAAAGCAGAGCCAGGCTGTGGATCCAAGATGACTGGCTCTGGGGATCTTTGCCTTTCACCATCTCCAAGAAGCTCAAGAATCCAAGAGCCGACCAGAAGATTGTGTCAGCCAGAAGGGGCCTCCATTGTCTACAGGAAATGGGCTGAAAGAAACAGGACAGTGACCTGGAATGACATAGATGAGACTGCGAAACCCCATAGGACTAACCCAGCTTCTGACAGCCCTGCATGGTGCCCTGAAGGCCCACATACTGGGTCATTGTAGAAACAGGAGGCCACCAATCTTGTGATGTGAGGGCAGCTTCTGCACCAGAAATTGGCCAGCATCATCCAAAGGAGGAAAACAAATGTCATTCATTGTGGGGAGCGAGAGGACTTGGCTCAGCACACACCCTGCTTCCATATTGCTTATGACAATTCCCCTGGAGTTCATCTTCTATCACTCTGACTTTTAAGCTACACCTTTACAGGAATCCTCCTACACTCTTGGTGGGAATGCAAGCTGGTGCAGCCACTCTGAAAAACAGCATGGAGGTTCCTCAAAAAGCTGAAAATAGAGATACCCTACGACTCAGCAATCTCACTACTGGGTATTTACCCTAAAGATACAAATGAATTGCTCCAAAGGGGCACATGCACCCCAATATTTACAGCAGCAATGTCCACAATAGCCAAACTATGGAAAGAATCTAGAAGTCCATCAACAGATGAATGGATAAAGAAGATGTGGTATATATAGACAATGGAATACTGTGCAGCCATCAAAAGAAATGAAATCTTGCCATTTGCAACAACATGGGTAGGTAGAGGGTATTATGCTGAGCGAAATAAGTCAATCAGAGAAAGAATTATCATATGATCTCCCTGATATGAGGAAGATGAGAGGCAGAATGGGGGGTTGTGGGGCATAGGGAAGGAAAAAATGAAACATGATGGGATTGGGAGGGAAACAAACCATAAGAGACTCTTAATCTCCCACAACAAACTGAGGGTTGCTGGGGGGTAGGGGAGTAGGGATAGGGTGGCTGGGTCATGGACATTGGGGAGGGTATGGACTACGGTGAGTGCTATGAAATGTGTAAGCCTGATGATTCACAGACCTGTACCCCTGGGGCAAATAATATATGTTAATAAAAATAATTTTTTTTAAAGTACACCTTTACATTACTTTCCAACAGCTTTCCTTTCCTTATGGGGAGATGGAGAGGAGAAGTGAGTTGGGGGAAATTGGAGGGGGAGATGAACCATGAGAGATAGTGGACTCTGAGAAACAAACTGAAGGTTTGGGAGGAGAGGGAGGTAGGCGTTGGGTGAGTCTGGTGGCGGGTACTATTGGAGGGCATGTATTGCATGGAGCACTGGGTGTGGTGCATAAACAATAAATTCTGGAACACTGAAAAGAAATAAAAATAAATAAATAAGATTCATTTTTATGCTTTGCTTAAAAAAAAAAAAGTGGCTGCATTTAACCCATGGACATTCAAGGAAGCATGGGTGGAATGTGCTCATTCCTCATCATAGGAGTAGGAGTGGAACTAAGTCCCCTGATCTCTCCAAGGGCCAAGATCAGGAGTGCCTCCCCTTGCCATGAGCTCTCCAGCTCCATCCCTGGGTCCAGCACTCTGCTCAAAGCAGGCTGCTCCACAAGGCCACTTACCCTCGCTCAGAACCTCCCTCGAGCCAGCTGAGCTCCACTCCTCTCTCTCTGCGCCATATGCTGCACCCCAGATCAGATCCGAGGCCACAGTCAGATTCTGGGCATGGCAAGAGAGCAGGGGCTACATGCAGAGTAAGAGCAGCCCTCATTGGGTCTGGCCTTTGGAGGCTGGCAAGGGAAATCCCAGGGGATTTTTCAGAGGCAACATGGAGGGATCTAACCAGGCACCACCTGCCTGGGCAAACCAGTTGTGATGTTTCAGAGGACTTTGAAGCATAATCATGAAGGGAACCCAGGCCCCATTGTTCTGTTCTCTCCAGGTCTCTACCCTCAGATGAACTTCTGTTACTGCAAACCTGACTGGGTTCTGACCCTCTTGCCATCATTAACTTACTGCAGGACCATAGATAAGTAAGTCATTTTCTTCTCTAGACTAAGTACACCCCTTGGCACAGGAGGAGGACTTCCACTCCTACCCCTACGATGAGCAAAGAACATATCCCAAGGAGTTGAGATTCCTGCGTTCTGAGATCCCTTCAGCTTGGTAGCACTAAGACCCTGTAGTTCAAGGAAGTCCTTTCACTGACTTGGACTTGCTCTGGACCTGAAAAGGAACATGCCTGTGAAATAGTCATTAAAACAAAACCTACGCACTTGGGTATAATGATGGCACATTTATCCAAGGACAGGGATTCATGTGCAGGTTCAAGGTCATGGGAAGACCTTGAAAACTCACATCTATCCCTGCTTAGGTGTGTTTTAGAGGCCCAGAGGTCCTGCCAATTCATGTGGCATTTGCAGTAGGCACGGAACCAGGGCATGGCACTGCACCCCCACCTGAAACAGCCAGCTTCCAGACTCCAACATCTGTGATTGGAGAAGGCTCCAGAGGTCTGGCAAAAATTACCTTCTCTCACATCAATGCAGAGCTGGACAAGAAGGAAATGAGGTTGTTCCTCTACGTCTCCAAGGGTACCTTTCTCTGTGATTTCTTTTTGCTGGGCCTCGAGTTTCTCAGCTGTAAAATGGAAGTGGGAGAAAGGATGCAGCCTATAGGACCCAACTCCTCAAAGGGAAAGCTGAGTGTATGATCTTTGAGCTAGAAGAGGCCAGAATGGCAGCAAAGGCAGAGAAGTTGGGGGAAAAGACACCATTAGCTGCTTAGTACCTACTAGGTGCTAAAGACTTAGCTCATCACTGTCAGTTATGCTCTCATTTCTTGCCTAGGCCAGTGAAGAATCACCAGGAAGAACTTCAGCCAGTGGAACAACCTCAATAGTACTTACTCACTCTCATCTCTAATAAATATCTAGTGCATGCCTACTATGTGCCTGGAGCAGAGATAACAACAGATTTTTCCAGAAGACACCACAGGGCAGATTTTGTGGAACCGATGCCCAGAGACATCTGCGAGGACAGTTTCAGCATTTACATAATCCAAGGGACTCAGAAATTTTTATCATGGAATTCCAACAAACAATGGGATATTACTGAGCTGAGCCAGTGGGGTTGGCTTACTGCAGAGAATAGACAGTTGGCTTCCCACTGAGGTACTTGAAAATCTCTAGCCCATAAGGCTGATTATTATCCACTTGTCGTATTTTGAATATCATGAGCCCCATGCAAATCATCTTCTCAATAGCACTAGCAACATTAAATGACAGGTTCTCAATTCTCTCTTCACACAGAATCTTAAGTCCTTTAGGAACATAAAGATATGGCAATCACTTAATCAACATTTTGACCAACATACTTCCAAGTCCAGAAGCATAAAAGGAACAGCAGAGCATTTGGATGTCATTACTATCATTGTCTTCACTATCATCACTAACACCACCATCACCATCATCATCACCACCACCACCACCACCACCATCACTATCAACGACACCACCATTACCATCATCACCAACATCACCATCATCACCACCATCACCATTATCAACATCACCATTATCGTTATCATCATCATCTTACACCTAAGGAAGACAAGGCTCAGAGAAATTAAATAACTTACTCAAGTTTACACAGATAGAAAGTAATGAGTCTTGAGTTCAAACCAAGTTCTGTCTGATTCCAAATGTCACTGCTCCATCCCATGCCCCACGTGGTCAGGCTTACTACCCACACATAAAAATGGAAGCCAACTTACTATCTTTCTCTTACTTCCTTCTGGGCTTCAATTCCCCCCGCGCAACTATTGACACACTCTTTCTCTCCCTCTTTCCCATACACACTCAAATACACACACAGAGGAAACCACTTTCAGCTGCAGTACCTACTTCTCTCATTCCCTCCCTCTCAATATCATTGCCAACAAAACTCACCCTTACACATATCCAACCACGCCATGGGAAGGAAATGGGTAGCACCTAGAATTTGAGACTGAAGTCATTCTAACCCTCCCCCCCTTCCAATAAAACTATTGCCTATGTCTCTCCTTTTATAAACAGGAACACATTATGCAAGATGCTGTAGATGTGGGATTTTTCAAGCGAGCTGGTAACACTCTTTCACTTGGCACAAAATTGATTTAAATAAATCTCTCCCTTTTTCAAGATTCTTCTCTGCTCCTGCTTAATCTTAAATTAAGAGCAGTATAATAATAACCAAAGAACATCACACCCCTGAATTTCAGCCACCTCTCTCTGGAAGATCTTGTCTCCCTTTTTTTTAAAGTATGAGCTATTTTTTGGCTTCCACTCCTTTCTCTTTCTTTCTTGTCACCACACATTGCTTTCTGTAAGAAATAAGCAATTGGAGACTTTGTATTTAAAGTCTGTTTTTAGTCCATGAAATCCACAATAAGGCTCCCACAAGACCTTGGAAAGAAAGGGAATAACTGCAGGGAGTTACACTTCAAGATCCACTGAAGCAACGACGTACAGTCACCACCAATGAATAAACAGTTTCATTCATTCATTCAATAAATATTCATTGAGCACATACTATGTGCCAGGCAACATTCTGGACACTGTTGATAGAGCAGTGAATTGGCTTACTGAAGGGACAAATAAATAACATACTAATGACCCTCAAATTTGTGTCTCCTAAAAACCCTTCCTTCAACTCTAGACTCACATATATAACTATCTACTTAACATCTCTCATTGGACATCCAGTTGAACCCCATGACTCTTCCTTCTCTATCTCAGTAGAGGGCTTCTTCTTCCAGTTGCTCAAATCAAAATATGTGGCGTCATCCTTGACTCCTTTCTCTCTCATACCTTAATCTACCAATCAGCAAGTCCTGTCTTCTCCATCATCAAATATATCCAAAATTTGACTTCTCACCATCATCACTAGCCACCTTGGTCTAAACCACCAGCACCTCTCACCTGAAGAACCACAGTAGCCTCCTGGTTGCTCTCTGTGTTTTAGTTCTTGACCCTCTAAGTTGATTACAAAGTCTAAATCTCAACTGATCATTGTAATACATATATCAGATCCTGGCAACTAGCCAAAATCCATACAAAGCCCTACAAGACTATGAATTTCCTAACTAGTGCCTGATCTCAACTTCTACCACGTTGACCCTCTCTCAATTCCTTCTCCACGAATCTCCTTGCTGTTCCCAGAACATACCAGTACTCTGTCACCTCAGGGCCTTTGAGATTGTTGTTTCCCTGCCTAAAACAATCTTTACCCAGATATCCATCTAGCTTACTCTTTTACTTCCTTCATGTCACCCTGACCACTTTCTATAAAATGCCACCACCCACTCAACCCTGTTTTCCACTCCCACTCAACCAGGTGCCCCCAATCCCCCTTCCCCATTTGATGTTCTGTCATTACACATTTATTTATTTATTTCCATATTATTTATCTCCCCCAACTAGAATTAATGTTTCACAAAGATAGACATTGTATTTTATTGCTGTATCCCCTGCCTATAACATACCTGACACACGGAGATACTCAAAAAACATCTGGTGAATGAATGATTATCTAAAGTTATATATGCCCAAAGTTCAGCCATGGAAACACGGAAGAAAAGAAAGAGGAAAGGGGCCAATAGCAGGCATTGACCATTCAAACAGAGTCCAGGAGAAAAGAAGCCTTAGCCAGGGTACTTTAAATATTAAGGTATCTAAAGTAGATTGATTGCAAAAATATCCCTAATTCTTCCCTTCCCTATATCGACACTCTTTGCAATGTGCCTATGTAGCTCCTCTCATCAAGAAGTGGAGTCTAGGGGCGCCTGGGTGGCTCAGTGGGTTAAAGCCTCTGCCTTCGGCTCAGGTCATGATCCCAGGGTCCTGGGATCGAGCCCCACATCGGGCTCTCTGCTCAGCAGGGAGCCTGCTTCCTCCTCTCTCTCTCTGCCTGCCTCTCTGCCTACTTGTGATCTCTGTCTGTCAAATAAATAAATAAAATCTTAAAAAAAAAAAAAAGTGGAGTCTATTCCCTGCTCCCTCACTCTGCACTGGCCTTATGACATCCTATCAATAGACAAGGATGAAATGATAGTGTGCCTAAGTTTAGGCCACATGAGGTCATGCAGGTTTCCACTCTCGCCCGGACTCCTGCCACTACCATGTGAGCATGCTAGACTCACCTGTTGGGGGATGAGAGACTCCACGGAACAGAGCCCAGTCAACCCAGCTGAGGCCATCCTAAAGCAGCCAGTCCTTGGCCACTCCATTAGCAGACCAAAATCACATGAGTGAAATCAACCAAGCATAACCCAGATCTGCAGACTTCCAGGCCAACCCACAGACATGTGAGAAAACAATAAATGGTTGCTTTCTGGGAGGTTTCTCCTGGAGTCCCATTGCCAATATCAGCCCTAATGTGTGGTCAGTCCCTGGGATAATCATTTAAGCTGCTCAGCTCTGAGTACATGCTCATTGGAAAACTTCCTCCTTATGACTTAGACCTCATGAAGGGGAGTCTGCAGGAAGACCTATTCACCATGTCACATGGTGTCTCAGCCATTACAAATCAGTAGAGTGGCATGCAGGTGAGCAAGGTCACAGAGATGTGGCAGAGAGATCAGGTTTGCAAGGCAGCAAAACTAAAAGCTAGACCCTGGATGAGAGAAATTCATCAAGGTAAGTGTCACTTCTGAAGCATCTTGAGGGAAATCCTGCCAGTCACCCTGGTGGTGACCCAGCCACATGATATCCTATCTCACAAAAACTTTGACAAGGTTCTTAGATACCCCAGCCCCATTTCTATCCATAGAATACATTGCAGGAGCTCTACTGCTCCTCAAATGGTTGTGGGATGGAGATCTCAAATTTGTAGGGGAACAAAGTCTCAAAAGGGCAGAACAGCACACTGTGATCTTCCTCCTAACCATGCAAGATGGAACCCTCAAACAGATTCATCATATGACACCAGGTAAATGCATTCCATGAGATGCTGGAGGTCAGGATATTTCCAATGAACTCCAACACCTTTCCACTACCATAGAAACTCTTACCATTTGCAGAGAAAACAAATAATAACTAGCAAGAACAATGTCTGCAGGAATATTCACTAAAGGTGGTGCTTTCTTTCATGGTGGGGGAAAGGAAACAAACATAATGTTCAGGTTCAAAAGGAACACAAATACTTGATCTGCATGAAAGATTTCTGCACACTGTCTTGCACTGCTTCCCTAATTCCTGTGCCTCTCAGCGCCTTGCAATGATTCGTGCTTCAGCTTACTGCACTGACCTGTGCTCCGAGTGACCACAGGAACCTACATCTACTGACCAACCTTCTAAGCATAGAGTGTAGCATTTCAGCCAATTCCCGAAACAAGAGCTCAGGACATAAATCTGAGTGACACATATAAATCGTAAGAGGCAATACCCTAGTGACCTTGCCACGTCACCCATCCTACCTCAAGTCCTACTGCTGACCCCCTCCCTCTCTAATCCAAGGCCTCCTTAGCCTCCTTTCTGATTTTCCTTATGAACGCACCTCTCTCCTCTTCCAGGGATTTTGCAGGTGCTGTGACTCTGCCCAGAGTGCTCATTCTCAGCATCTGGCTGTCTCGCTCCCTCACTTCCGCCAAGGGCTCTGATCAAATGTCACTTACCAGCAAAGCCTTCCCTGACCAGGCTGCATAAAAAAATAACAATTCTCACCGCATTCTCTGGCAGCACTCCTCCTTCCTCTTACCCTGCTTTATTTCTCTCCATTATAATGTATCATTGGCTGATTCACTATCTAAATACTTAGTTATTTGTTGGTTTACACACACACACACACACACACACACACAAACACACACATGCACACATTAAGCTCCTTGAGGATAGGGGTTTCCTTTAGTTCAATTCTGCATTCCCCACACATAAAGCAGTCACTGACACACAGTAGGTACTCAGTAGATGAACTGTAATTTCTTGAACACAGTCTTTGTGCCATGCAATTTATGCCCAAAAACCATTCACCAATGAACAAATATTTTGTAAGCATCTACCACATAATTCTTATAACAATGCTATTGTTATCTCCATGTTACAGATCAGGAAAGCAAAGCTCAAAGAGAAGCTCTAACTTGCCCAAGACACTCACCTAGTTTTGTTTGCCCATCAAAGCCGGGGCTTCTCACAGGGTGCCAGCCTGCTTTTCAAACATCTTAATGATGGTTTAGATTACCAAACGCATGTGATACGCAGCTCTGGCCAACATGCATCAGGCAAGGGCTCGATCATATTTCATCCCCTACCACATTTTTTGTGCAGGAAGAAACATCCATTAGGTTGGATTTTCATCTCCCAGACAGCAGGTTGGTAGTAACGGCTTCCCTTTTCCTTCACAACCACTGAGACGGAATCAAGGTCAGAGCTTTCCCTTTGAACTGGGCCGGGACAAGTACAGACAGGTCAGGGACCCAAAGGGAAAGAGGGCAGAAGTTCATCTCCTCTGAAAAATCCCTGAGAATTTTCCAGAATCCCTGCCTTTTTGAAGTACTGCTTCAAAACCTTCTTGGTCCTAGAATTTAGAAAACAATCAACTTTTCTAAAAAGAAAAAAAAAAAGCCTGACCTGCATTGGACACATTCCTGTGTGTGTGTCTACTGGGGTCTGGCCATGCACTGCAAAAACCAGCCCAGTCGTGACTTGGAGACCTCTGCCCATCCAGTGGCTGGGATGCTGATGGGGTTGGACAGCAGTGTGGGTCACTCACAGACCAAGCGACCAAGAGACTGACCCAGTCACTACCGAAATCAATATCATACCTCATCTGTGAGGGCTTCATTTAAAAAATAATCTCCTGGCACAATTAATTCCTTCCTCCTCAGGACTCCCAACACTCCGTTCCTCACACCTGCGTGACTGAACTCATCACACTTGATTATTACAGGTGTTTCTCCCCCCACCAGGTGTGAGCTTCTGGTGAACCTAGACTTTATTTTCCTCATCTCTGCATCTCCAAGGACTAATCCAGCCTCTCACACATTCTAGGTGCTGGGTGAGTATTTGCTGACTCAGGAAAGATGCAGAATGAGCCTGTACTAAATCTGCTGCATTGCCTAGAGCAAGCAGGACAAGCCACCTCTTCTGGAAAGGGCAGGAGGCAGAAACATAGAAGCGGTCCAGTGTCCAGATCAGCGGCTGAGCTGGCGGCAATGCTCACCTCTCCCCTCTACACACACCTTTCGCCCCTCACCTGCCTGCTGGAACCTCAAAGCTACCCGCATTTACCTCCCAAACAGGCTTTAAGAAAACAAGCAGGGACTCCTCCCACCCACCCACCCCCGGCACCCCACCCCACCCAGCAGCTCTTAGCAGAGCCCCAAGACAAGGACATCAAGTTACCTTGAAAAGGACCTACTTTGTAAGTGCGATCGCTGTTCAAGGGTCGCGTTTCCCCAGCCCTGCCAAACCCGGGACGGCAGAGATATCTAACACCCGTCTGCGGAAGAAACGGCTGTGCCTCGCTCCTCCCTGGCCAAACGCGTTTGCTCCCCCATCCCCGCAGAACACATCACGTTCTTTTCCTTGCGCTAAAATCCATCTCTAAACAAATCCTCTCTGTGTCCCTAAAAACGGGCTCCCACGCCCAGGGAGGGCGCCCTCCACATGCAGAAACACACACTCACGAGCCCCAGCCCAGAGCCACCAGGTGTAAGCATGTTTTCATCGGCTCTTCGGCAACAAACCGCCACCAGCAAAACCCGTCTCCTAGGGACGGAATTGAAACTAAAAGCTAGGCTAGGAAGCTTAGGGAAACGGACTTCAGAAATGTCAGTAGCCGAAGTTGCGGAACTGCACGGCGCTAACAGTTCGAACCGGGTTTAAAAACAGCCCTTGGGGATGCCACCTTCAAAGAAGCGCGCAGCCGCGGGCGGCCGGCAAGTCCTCGCTTCTCCGCGCCGGCTTTCCAAGACTCGCCCCTGTCTTTGGGGCCATTTACTATAAACAACGTTCAGGGGGAGCAGCTGTCCGTTTCGGCCCCGCAGGCGAGCTGGGGAGGCCCCTGGAGCGCGCGGAGTCCGCGCCGGGCCGGCTCTGCACGCTCCGGAGCGAGCCGCGGCGTCGCCTACCTGGGTGGGAAATCCGCGGGCGGGGGCGGGGGCGGGGGCGGGGGCGGGCGGAGCAGCGTCGGCGCGGGCGGCCCGGCCCGCAGCTCCCGCCACCGCAGCGCTGGGGCGATCCCGGCGGAGGCAGGAGTCCGCGGCTGTCACACCTGCATCACGGCGCCCACGCCGCCGCCGCGGGCGGCCCAGGCGCAGCACGCAGCGCGCCCCCGCCGCTCCCAACACCGAGGGCGGGTTGGCTCCTGGGTCCTCCGTGCAGCGGGATCTGATCCTAACCCGCTTTCTCCCCCGGCCTAGGCATTAGCAGTATCCGCGGCCGGCAGCTCTGCGCTTCTAAATCCCTCCTGATGGGAGGCGCGGTGCCTGCGAAAGCTGGCTGGGAAGGGGGCCGGCGGGGCCCCAGGCTGTCTGGATTTGTAGACGGATGGATGTTAAACTTATTCCTGGAGTTTCGAGTTTGGTACCCGGGTGATTCTGGTCTTCACCTCGCTTCCGTCTCTCCACCCCGCCCGGGGCGAGGGGGCGCTGTGGACTCCACATCCCCTCTCACCAGCTCCGAACTAGAACGCATCAGAGGGCAGGACTCAAATTCCTGGCAAGGGGAATCCTCTGCTAATTGCATTGCCGAAGTATCTCAGATAACGGGTGCGGTTAAATCGCCAGGTCCTTGTAACCTCATCAGGGAGCTGAGTGAGAAAAACCTATCTGGCGAGTGGAAAGAAAGAGGAAGACACGACGGGGCTTGCTGCATCAAACAAACCCCTCCACCTGTCTCCATCCTTCCAATACCCCCCCCCAATCCCACCGCCATGCCCCATCCACCCAGAGAAGAGTTCACCCTACAGTGAAAGGCTCTTTTCAGGAGCAAGGTTCCTTCTAAAAGGAACTGAGAAGGAACCTAATGACACTGGAAATTCAGAGGTGAAATCAGCGATCACCCAGGGGGCCTGCCCCCTGTAGAGTCTGGAACTGCTTTCCTTCTTAGTAGAGCTGAAATGCTTGCAATCCTGAAAGACTTCCTCTTCCCCACCCAGCACAAGCCACAGTCTGGAAGTCTTCAGCTCCCCCATCACTGTCTCTACAGTAAGTGCGTGGCTGGCCAGCTGCTATGTCCTCGCCTCACTCCAGGCACCCCCGTCCTCTCTCACCGGGACTACCCCAGGAGCTCCCACCGCTCAGCCTCCTGGACTTCTTTCTTAAGATGTAAACCTCATCTTGACTCTTTACTACCTACAACCATGCACTGGCTTCCCAGTGGCCTTCAAAAAGCTGAAACTCTTGTAACACATCTCATTTAGCCACCAAAGGGCAGGCCACTCACTGCCCAACTGCCCTGCCCTCCCACGAGCCCCCACCCCTTCCTCTTCCCTGTAGTAGGACAATACCAAATTGTCAGTTGCTTGCACATGCCCCATCTCCCTGCCAGGACTTTGCATTCGGGTTCTTGCTTGCCTGGAATGTTCTCTTCCTTCCACTCTCCTTTCCCTAATGCCTAATGGTTCTCCGCTGAGCCATCTGTTCCTTCAGGAATTCTCCCCTAGTCCCTAGAATAACTGAGTTCTCTATGATCTGTGTGCCTAGAGCCACCACCAAGTCCTCTACCACAGCACCAGACACATTACTAAAGTTAGGTGCCTAACATCTGTCGTCCTCACTAGGATGTACGCTGTAGGAAAGCATGGTCTCTTATTGACTGCTGTTGCAAAGGGCACAGGCATAAGGCATCTGCTCGATATAGATTAGTGCTGTCTCCAACCAGATGAAGATATAGAACAGTTCTGACATCCAGAGGTTTCTTTGTGTGCCTTCCCTAGCAATAAGCGCTCACTCCCAGGTGTAACTGCTAATCTCACCTCTCTCAATAACACTTAGTATTGCCTGTTCTTGAACTACGAATGAATAGAGTCATTCTGTGGGTATTTTGGAGTATGGCTTCTTTTACTCAAAATGATGTCTGAGATTCATCTATACTGTTATATACATTCATAGGACAATCTTTTTCTTACTGTACAGTACTGCTCTGCGTGACGATAACACAAGCTATCTATTCCTTCTCCTGAGGGTGAGCATTTGGGTTGCTTCCAGTTTGGGGCTATTATGAATAAAGTTGGTTGTCAAGTAAAGTGTATAATAGACATAAGCACTTTTCTCTTGGGTATGTAACCAGGAGTAGAATTCCTTTAGTAGATATGCTTTGCCTTAGTAGATATTACCTCATAGCTTTCCAAAGTGGTTGTCCCAGTACACACCCACCTGCAGTATAAGAATTCCAAATATTCTATTTCATTGCCACAATTTGACATTATACTTTTAATTTTAACCATTCTCATGGGTGTGGAGTGATATTTCAGTGTAGTTTTAATTTGCATTTCCTTGTTGACTAATGATGTTGACCTTTTCAAATGACATATTGGCCATTTGAATATCCTTTTGTGACATGCCATTTCAAGTCTTTTGGCCAATTTATTGGTTTCCTTGTCTTTTCCTTACTGATCTGTAAGGCATTCTATTTGTTTAATATGAGTCCATGATTGTATATATGTAGTTTGAATATCTTCTCCCAGTTTGGGGCTTATGTTTTATTCTCTTAATTTTGATAGAATACAATTTATCAGGTTTTTTCTTTTATGATTAAAACATCAATCATGTAATTTGGGGGATCCTGTTTACGTTAGTCAATCTACCTCAACTCAGGCACTTATTATCCTCATGTTTCCTTCTGGAATGCCTTTCTGTTTTACCTTTCATATTTTGGTCTCTCTTCTATTCATGTATGGGATGTAATAGTCCAAGTTTATTTTTTCTCCATAGATATACAGATGTTCCAGAAACATTATGGAAAAGACCACTTTTACCCATTGGCTCACAATAGCACCTGTGCTGTAAATCAAATGATCATCTAGAGTGGATCTATTTCTAGACTCCCCATTCTATTCCATTGTCTATGTGCATATCCTTGTACCAACTATACTGTCTTAATTAGTTTACCTTTATTATAAGTCTGGAAATCTGGTAATGTTTGCTCACCCACTTTGTTCTTCTTCATCCAAATTGTCCTGGCCCCTTTAGGTCTCCAGCTTTTCCACATTCATTTTAGAATCAACTTATTGATTTATTACCATATAATGTATTATTTGCTTCTGGGGTACAAGTCTGTGAATCATCAGTCTTACACAATTCACAGCACTCACCATAAAACATAGCACATACCCTCCCTGATGTCCATAAGCCAGCCACCCTATCCCTCCCTTTGCTCCCCCAAGCAGCCCTCAGTTTGTTTCCTGAGATTAAGAGTCTCTTATGGTTTGTCTCCCTCCCTGGTCCCATCTTGTTTCATTTTTTCCCTCCCTACACCTCACAACCCCCCATTCTGCCTCTCAAATTCCTCACATCAGGGAAACCATGTGATAGTTGTCTTTCTCTGATTGACTTATTTCACTTAGCATAATACCCTCTAGGTCCATCTATATCATTGCAAATAGCAAGATTTCGGGGGTTTTGATGGCTGCATAGTATTCCATTGTGTGTATATGTATATACCGCCTCTTCTTTATCTATTCATCTGTTGATGGATATCTGGATTCTTTCCATAGTTTGGCTGTTGTGGGCATTGCTGCTATAAACATTCAGGTGCACATGTCCCTTCAGATCACTACATTTGTATCTTTAGGGTAAATACTCAGTAGTGTGATTCCTGGATCAGAGGGTAGCTCTATTTTCAACTTCCTGAGGAACATCCATGTTGTTTTCCAGAGTGGCTGCACCAGCTTGCATTCCCACCAAGAGTGTAGGAGGGTTCCCCTTTCTCCACATCCTCACCAACATCCGTCATTTCCTGACTTGTTCATTTTAGCCATTCTGACTTGTGTGAGGTAGTATCTCACTGTGGTTTCAATTTTTATTTCCCTGAGCTGAGTGATTTTGAGCACTTTTTCATGTGTCTGTTGGCCATTTGGATGTCCTTGTTGTAGAAATGTCTGTTTATGTCTTCTGCCCATTTCTTGATTGGATTATTTGTTCTTTGGGCATTGAGTTTGATAAGTTCTTTTTAGATTTTGGATACTAGCCCTTTATCTGATATGTCATTTGCAAATATCTTCTCCCATTCTGTCAGTTGTCTTTTGGTTTTATTGATGGTTTCCTTTGCTGTGCAAAAGCTTTTGATCTTGATGAAGTCCAAATAGTTCAGTTTTACCCTTGCTTCCCTTTCCTTTGGTGATATTTCTAGGAATAAGTTGCTGTGGCTGAGGTCGCAGAGGTTGCTGCCTGTGTTCTCCTCAAGGATGTGTTCTCCTCCTGTCTCACATTGAGGCCTTTCTTCCATTTTGAGTCTATTTTTATGTGTGGTATAAGGAAATGGTCCAGTTTCATTCTTCTGCATGTGGCTGTCCAATTTTCCCAACACCATTTGTTAAAGAGACTGATTTTTTTCCATTGGACATTATTTCCTGTTTTGTCAAAGACTAGTTCACCATATAGTTGAGGGTCCACTTCTGGGCTCTCTATTCTGTTCCATTGATCAATGTGTCTGTTTTTGTGCCACTACCATACTGTCTTGATGATGACGGCTTTGTAATGGAGCTTGAAATCTGGAATTGTGATACCTCTAGCTTTGGTTTTCCTTTTCAACATTCCTCTGGCTATTCAGGGACTTTTCTGGTTCCATATAAGTTTTAGGATTATTTGTTCCATTTCTTTGAAAAAATGATGGTATTTTGATAGGAATTGCATTAAACATGTAGATTGCTTTAGGTAGCATAGACATTTTCACAATATTTGTTCTTCCAATCCATGAGGATGGAATGTTATTCCATTTTTTTTGTGTCTTCCTCAATTTCTTTGATGAGCACTTTATAATTTTCTGATTACAGATTCTTTGCCTCTTTGGCTCCATTTATTCCTAGGTATCTTATGGTTTTGGGTGCAATTGTAAATGGGATTGACTCCTTAATTTCTCTTTCTTCTGTCTTGCTGTTGGTGTATAGAAATGCAATGGATTTCTGTGCATTGATTTTTATATCCTAACACATTACTGAATTCCTGTATGAGTTCTAGCAATTTTGGAGTGGAGTTTCTTGGCTTTTCCACATAAAGTATCATATCATCTGCAAAGAGTGAGAGTTTGACTTCTTCTTTGCTGACTCAGATGGCTTTTATTTCTTTTGTTGTCTGCTGAGGCTAGAACTTCTATGTATTAGTACTTTTAGTACTATGTTGAATAGCAGTGGTGATGGTGGACAGCTCTGCTGTGTTCCTGACCTTAGGGGAAAAGCTCTCAGTTTTTCTCCATTGAGAATGATATTCATTGTGGGTTTTTCATAGATGGCTTTGATAATATTGAGGTATGTACCCTCTATGCCTACACTGTGAAAAGTATTGATCAAGAAAGGATGCTGTACTTTGTCAAATTCTTTTTCAGCATCTATTGAGAGTATCATATGGTTCTTGTTCTTTCTTTTATTGATGTATTGTATCACATTAATTGATTTGCAGATATTGAACCAACCCTGCAGCCCAGGAATAAATACACTTGGTCCTGGGGAATAATCCTTTTAATGTGCTGTGAGATCCTATTGGCTAGCATTTTGGTGAGAATTTTTACATCTGTGTTCATCAAGGATATTGGACTGTAATTTTCTTTTTTAATGGGATCTTTGTCTGGTTTTGGGATCAAGGTAACGCTGACCTCATAAAATGAGTTTGTAAGTTTTCCTTCCATTTCTATTTTTTGGAACAGTCTCAGGAAAATAGGTATTAATTCTTCTTTAAATGTTTGGTAGAATTCCCCTGGGAAGCCGTCTGGCCCTGGGCTCTTGTTTGTTGGGAGATTTTTGATGACTGCTTCAATTCCTTACTGGTTATGGGGCTGTTCAGGTTTTCTATTTCTTCCTGGTTCAGTTGTGGTAGTTTTTAATGTCTCTAGGAATGCATCCATTTCTTCCAGATTGTCAAATTTGCTGATGTATAGTTGCTCATAATATGTTCTTATAATTGTTTGTATTTCTTTGGTATTGGTTGTGATCTCTCCTCTTTCATTCATGATTTTATTAATTTGGATCCTTTCTCTTTTCTTTTTGATAAATCTGGCCAGGGGTGTATCAATTTTATTAATTCTTTCAAAAAACCATTTCCTAGTTTCATTGATCTGTTTTACTGTTCTTTTGGTTTCTATTTCATTGATTCCTGCTCTAATCTTTATTATTTCTCTTCTGCTGCTGGGTTTAGGTTTTATTTGCTGTTCTTTCTCCAGCAACTTTAGGTGTAGAGTTAGGTTGTGTATTTGAGACCTTTCTTGTTTCTTGAGAAAGGCTTGTATTGCTATATACTTTCCTCTCAGGACCACTTTTGGTACATCCCACAGATTTTGAACAGTTGTGTTTTCATTTTCATTTGTTTCCATGTTTTTTTTTAACTCTAATTTCCTGGTTGACCCATTCATTCTTTACTAGGATGCTCTTTAGCCTCCATGTATTTGAGTTCTTTCCAACTTTCCTCTTGTGGTTGAGTTCTAGTTTCAAAGCATTATGGTCTGAAAATATGCAGAGAATGACCCAATCTTTTAGTACTGGTTGAGACCTGATTTGTGACTTGGGATGTGATCTATTCTAGAGAATGTTCCATGTGCACTAGAGAAGAATATGTATTCTATTGCTTTGGGAATGGAATATTCTGACTATACGTGTGATGACCACCTGGTCCAGTGTGTCATTCACTTATTTTTTTTTTAAGATTTTATTTATTTATTTGACAGAGAGAGATCACAAGTAGACAGAGAGGCAAGCAGGGGTTGGGGGAAGCAGGCTCCCCCAGCCAAAGAGCAAAGAGCCCATTGCAGGGCTCGATCCCAGGACCCTGAGATCATGACCTGAGCCAAAGGCAGAGGTTAACCCACTGAGCCACCCAGGCACCCCATGTGTCATTTAAAACCTTTATTTCCTTGTTGGTCTTTTGCTTAGATGATCTGTCCATTTCAGTGAGGGAG
The DNA here is from genome assembly GCF_010015895.1 of Lontra canadensis. NCBI lineage: Eukaryota > Metazoa > Chordata > Mammalia > Carnivora > Mustelidae > Lontra > Lontra canadensis. The sequence goes on from NW_022631122.1 coordinate 3,494,977, forward strand.
GTATTAAAGTCCCCTACTGTTATTGTATTATCATCGATGTGTTTCTTTGATTTTGTAATTAATTGGTTTATATAATTGGCTGCTCCCATGTTAGGGGCATAGATATTTAAAATTGTTAGATCTTCTTGTTGGACAGACCCTTTGAGGATGATATAGTGTCCTTCCTCATCTCTTATTATAGTCTTTGGCTTCAAATCTAATTTATCTGATATAAGGATTGCCATCCCAGCTTTCTTTTTATGTCCATTAGCATGGTTAATTGTTTTCCACCTCCTCACTTTAAATCTAGAGGTGTCTTTGGGTCTAAAATGAGTTTCTTGTAGAAAGCATATTAATGGGTCCTGTTTTTTTATCTATTCTGATACCCTGTGTCTTTTGATTGGGGCATTTAGCCCATTTACATTCAGGGTAACTATTGAAAGATATGAATTTAATGCCATTGTATTGTCTGTAAGGTGACTCTTACTGTATATTGTCTCTGTTCCTTTCTGGTCTGTTATTTTTAGGCTCCCTCTTTGTTTAGAGCTCTCCTTTCAATATTTCCTGTAGGGCTGGTTTGATGTTTGCAAATTCTTTTAGTTTTTGCTGTCCTAGAAGCTTTTTATCTCTTCTGTTTTCAGTGATATAGATGGATATAGTATTCTTGGCTGCATATTTTTCTCATTTAGTGCTCTGAATATATCATGTCAATCCTTTCTGACCTTCCAGATCTCTTTGGATAGGTCTCCCGCAAATATAATATTTCTGCCATTATATGTTACAGACTACTTGTCCCGAGCTACGCTCAGGATTTTCTCTCTGTCATTGACACTTGTAAATTTTACTATTAGATGATAAGGTGTGGACCTATTTTTATTGATTTTGAGGGGGTGTTTTCTCTACCTCCTGGATTTTGATGCTTGTTCCTTTCCCCAAATTAGGGAAATTCTCTGCTGTAATTTGCTCTAATAAACCTTCTGCCCCTCTCTCTTTCTTCTTCTTCTGGGATCCCAATTATTCTATTATTATTTCATCTTATGGTATCACTTATATCTCAAATTCTCCCCTTGTCGTCCAGTAGTTATTTGTCTCTCTTTTTCTCAGCTTCTTTATTCTCCATCATTTGGTTTTCTATATCACTAATTCTCTCTTCTGCCTCATTTATCCAAGTAGTTAGTGCTTCCATTTTTTATTGCACCTCATTAATAGCTTTTTTAATTTCAACTTGGTTAGATTCTGGATTTTAGTTCTTTTGTTTCTCCAGAAAGGGATTTTATTTCTCCAGAAAGGGATTTTTTAGTATCTTCCATTCTTTTTTCAAGCCCAGCTAGTACTAGCCCAGCTAGTACCTTGATAATCATCATTCTGAACTCTAGTTCTAATGTATTACTAATGTCCATATTGATTAGGTCCCTAGCTATCAGTATTGGGTCTTGTTCTTGTTTTTTGAGGTAAGTTTTTCTGCCTTGTCATTTTATCCATATAAGAATAGATGAATGAGAGAACAAAATACTAAAATTGTAGCAATGACCCCAGAAAAATATACACTAACCAAATCAGAAGAGACCCAAAACGGGGGGGAGAAGAAATGAGGAAGAATGGAGGAAAAAAAAGAAGAAGAAGAAAAAAATACACATATGTATATGTATTTTATACATATATATGTGTATGTATTTCATTTTTTAAATTTATGTGTTTATTTTATGTATTTTATTTTATTTATATGTATATGTATTATATATGTATAAAATACATATACATATGTGTATATACATATACACATATATGTATATATATGTATTTGTATATACACCAAAATCAAGTGTGTGGCTTTGTTCTATTCACAAGTCTAATATATATATATATGGGTCTTGTTTTTTTATCTTGTTTTTTATCCATATATCCATATATATATGCATATATATATATTAGACCAATTAGACTAATATAAATTAGACTAATATAAATTTTAAAAGACTCTAAAAAAGGAATTGATAAGATAAGAAGTTGGTTGAAAAGGGAAAAAAAGGGAGAAAGAATGTGATCAGACTGGAGACTAGAACAAAGCCATACATTAGATTTAGGGTATATTTTGATCTATTAGAAGAAACTGTATCCCAAAATTTTTAAAGAAAGAAAAAGCTATATATGTACAAAAAATAAGGTTAAATACAATGAAGGGATAGAATATAACAAGGAAAATTTTAAAAGATTTATAAAAAGGTATTGATAAGAAAACTTTTTAAAAAGATTAAAATAGGAAAGAGGGAAAAATTTTAAAAATAGAATAAGAAAAAAACAAAATTTCAAAAATTTAGCTTTGAAAGACTAAAGGGTCATGGGAAAAAAGCCATGAATTCTATGTATTGCTTTCCCCAACCTCTGAAGTTGTGCAGTTCTCATTAATGGTGCACTTGGTCTTGGCTGGATGTTCTTGCTAATCTTCTGTGGGAGGGATCTGTTGCCGTGATTCTTAAATGTCTTTGCCCGAGGTGGAATTGCACCACCCTTGCCAGTGGCCGGGCTAAATCATCTGCTTGGGTTCGCTCTCAGACCTTTTGTTCCCTGAGCGCTTTCCGTAGAGCTTGGAGGACGGGAATGAAGATGGCGGCCACCCAGTCTCCACCCAGCGGAGCCGAGAGCTCAGGGTCCCACTCTTCAGTGCAGCCTCAGAGAAAAGCGCTCAATCACTCCGTCTCCCTGGTCTCCAGCTGTGTTCGAAGCTCACCTAGCCTGTGACCCAGCATTTCTATCTCTGGCCCACGGCCCTGCTTGGAGTCTCCACACCCAGCAGATTCCTGCTGCAAGATCCCTGCTGCGCGATCCCATGCCACTCCTCCCAGAGCAGGAAGGAGGGGTTCTCCCTGGATCTGCCACTTGTGGGGTCCCTGCTTGAAGGGGTCCTGACTGTGTCTTGGATCCCGGCTCAAGGTAACCCCAACCTGAGAACCCCCTCCTCGGCTCCATCTGTATAGCCAGCTTCCCTGCTCCAATACCTGGGAGCTCTGCCACACTCAAATACCCCCAGATCTTTCTCTGACCCCAGGGGTCCTAGGACCACATTGTCCCCATGAGGGTTCCACCCCCACTTAGCCTCTGGAGCGATGTCCCTTAGTGGAGCAGACTTTTAAAAGTTCACTTTTGTGCTCCGTGGCTCCACCACTTGCCGGGACCCGGCCCCTCTCCCTGCGGTCTATCTCGGATTCACTTCTCTGCAAGTCCTACGTTCCAGAAAGTGGTTGCTTGTCTGTTCCTAGAATTGCTGCTCTTCTTCTCTTCAAACTCCTGTTGGGTTTGTAGGTGTTCAGAATGGTCTGATAACTCTCTAGCTGAACTCCTGGAACCTAATAATATTTTCATCTCCTCCTCCTCCATCTTGCTCCTCCCCAGAACCAACTTACTGATTTACCCACATAATCACATGCATGCATGTGCACACACGCACACACATACCCTAATGGAATTTTGATTAGAATTACCTTAAATCTATAGATGAATTTGGTAAGAACTGACACCTTAACAATGTTGTCTTCTACTCCTTTTACATTATATGTCTTGCCATTTGTTTAGATCTTCTATTCTCAGTGTTATAGATTACAGTGAAGAGATCTAGCACATGTTTTGTTAGTGTTATGTTTCAGTATTTCACACTCTTGATTCTATTTAACTGGTATTTTACCTTTGTTTTCAAATTATTTGTTGCTAATATACCAAAGTAAAAATTTTTATGTTGACTTTATATCCAGGATCAAAGTACATTGGTTTTAATATATTTATTAAATATTTAATATATTGACCTCATATCCTGTATCTTTGTATCCTGGCTAAATTCATTTATTAGTTTTAACAGTTTGTATGTTATTTCAGATTTTGAAGCCATATAATATATATGAATAAGACAAACTTTACTTTTTGTTTCCAACGTTTCTATTTCTTTTTTTTTTATAATTTTTTTTTTCAGCATAACAGTATTCCTTGTTTTTGCACCACACCCAGTGCTCCATGCAATCTGTGCCCTCTCCAATACCCACCACCTGGTTCCCCCAACCTCCCACCCCCCGCCCCTTCAAACCCCTCAGATTGTTTTTCAGAGTCCATAGTCTCTCATGGTTCACCTGCCCTTCCAATTTCCCCCAACTCCCTTCTCCTCTCTAACTCCCCTTGTCCTCCATGCTATTTGTTAGGCTCCACAAATAAGTGAAACCATATGATACTTGACTTTCTCTGCTTGACTTATTTCACTCAGCATAATCTCTTCTAGTCCCATCCATGTTGCTACAAAAGTTGGGTATTCATCCTTTCTGATGGAGGCATAATACTCCATAGTGTATATGGACCACATCTTCCTTATCCATTCGTCCACTGAAGGGCATCTTGGTTCTTTCCACAGTTTGGCGACCGTGGCCATTGCTGCTATAAACATTAGGGTACAGATGGCCCTTCTTTTCACTACATCTGTATCTTTGGGGTAAATACCCAGTAGTGACAGTACAGACAAAAGGTTGATATCCAGGATCTATAAAGAACTCCTCAAACTCAACACACACAAAACAGACAATCATATCAAAAAAAAATGGGCAGAAGATATGAACAGGCACTTCTCCAATGAAGACATACAAATGGCTATCAGACACATGAAAAAATGTTCATCATCACTAGCCATCAGGGAGATTCAAATTAAAACCACATTGAGATACCACCTTACACCAGTTAGAATGGCCAAAATTAGCAAGACAGGAAACAACATGTGTTGGAGGGGATGTGGAGAAAGGGGAACCCTCTTACACTGTTGGTGGGAATGCAAGTTGGTGCAGCCACTTTGGAGAACAGTGTGGAGATTCCTCAAGAAATTAAAAATAGAGCTTCCCTATGACCCTGCAATTGCACTACTGGGTATTTACCCCAAAGATACAGATGTAGTGAAAATAAGGGCCATCTGTACCCCAATGTTTATAGCAGCAATGGCCATGGTCGCCAAACTCATTTAAACTTTTTCTTGCCTTATTGCTCCTATGAAAACCTCTCATAAAATGTTGAATTAAAGTGGTAATACTGTACATCCTTGTCTTATTCATAAATTCAGGGGGAAAAGCCTTCATGTTGCTATGAATGATGTTAATTATTAAAGTAGTGATGATGAACAGCAATATTCTACTCCTAATTTCATAAGGAAAGCATTCTTACCATTAAGTATGATATTAGCCATGGGTGCTTATTTTTTAATCTTTATCAGATTAAAGAGCCTCCTTTCATCTTTCAGTTTGCTAAAAAGTATATAATGAATAATTGGTCAAATGTTTCCATCTATTGAGATGACCATATAGTTTTTTTTGTTTGTTTTTTAATTATTTTTTAATTAACATATAATGTATTATTAGCCCAAGGGGTACAGGTCTGTGAATTGCCAGGTTTACACACTTCACAGCACTCACCATAGCACATAGCTTCCCCAATGTCCATAATCCCACCACCCTCTCCCTAACCCCTACCCCCAGCAACCCTCAGTTTGTTTTGTGAGATTAAGAGTCTCTTATGGTTTGTCTCCCTCCTGATCCCATCTTGTTTCATTTATTATTTTCTACCCCCCAAACCCCCCACATTGCTTCTCAACTTCCTCATATCAGGGAGATCATATGATAATTGTCTTTCTCTGATTGACTTATTTCGCTAAGCATAATACCCTCTGGTTCCATCCATGGAGATGACCATATAGTTTTACTCTTTTATTCAATTAATATGGATAATTACATTGATTAATGTTTGTTGTTTTTTAAGTAATCTTTATCCCCAACATGAGTCTCAAACTCAACCTTGAGATCATGTCACATGCTCTACCCACTGAGCCAGGCAGGTGTCCTACATTGTTTGAGTTTTGCATGCTAAATCAATCACATATTCCCCAAACAAACCTAAATTGGCAATGATATTGTATTATTTTTATATCTTATTTATTTGATTTGATAATATTTTGTTTACTATTTTTATATCAAAAAGTATTCTATGTTGGACCAGTTGGCTGAGAGTCCAACTTTTGGCTTTGGTTCAGGCTGTGATCTCTTGGTCATGAGATCAAGCCCCATGCCCTACACTAGGTATGGAGTCTGCTTGAGATTCTCTCTCCCTCTCCCTCTGGCCCTCACACACACATGTTCTCTCTCAAATAAAGAAATCTTCTTAAAGTAGATGCTGTGTTCATTAGAGATGTTAACTTATAATTTTGCTTTTTTGTAATGTCTCTATCAACTTTTCGTATCAAAGTTGTTCTGCCTCATAAAATGAGCTGAAAATTTTCCTTACTTCTGTTTTCTGGAATTTGTATGAGCTGGTATTCTTTCTTTCTTAAATGTTTGAAAACATTTACCAGTGAAATTATTAGAGCCTGAAGTTCATTATGGGAAGATTTTTATTACAAGTTCAATTATTTTATTAGCTATTGAACTATTCATATTTTCTATCTCTTTTTATATCAGCTTTGCCAAATTATTACTTTTCAAGGGCTTTATCCATTCCATTTAAGTTTTCAAATTTATTTGCTGTGGTGATGACCCATTGTTCATTTCTCATTTTGGTAATTTTAATTATCATTATTCCTTACCTGGGATTTATCAATTTTATTATCTTACCAATAAAAAACAAATTTTGTAAACTTTACTCCATTGCATTTTATTTTGTTAAATCCTGATTTCTTTTCATTTCCCTCATCCTTTTATTTGATTTAATTTTCTGACTTTTCCTTCTTCAAATAGAAACTTGGGTTATTAATTTTAATAGCCTTTAAAGCTATAAATCTCCCTCTAAACACTGCTTTGGTTAAGTTTTGATGTGTCATATACATTTTTGTTCAAAGTATTATCTAATGATTATTGTGATTCCTTTGACCCATGGAATTATTAGAGATAGGTGGCATAATTTCCACACATTTGGGAGTTTCTGTTTTCTATTTGTCCCATCTTTCATTTTTTCTTTATCTTTTTTCTACCTTCTTTCTCAATGATCAAGGTTTTTAAGTAAATCATCATATACACTCAATTTGCTTTTCTGTTTTCCTTTATGGCATTTTTATTTAGGTACTCTAGAGGTTTTATAGTACAACTCTAACTAATTGCATTTTATCTTTTGACTTATCACTTTCCAAATAATGCAAAAATCTTACAAAAGTTTAATTCTATTTCATTCTCTCTGATCTTTGTGCTGTTTTCATATATTTTTATTATTTATTTATTTATTTATTAGTGAGAGCACATGAGTCCTCTCCAGAGGGAGAAAGAGAATTTCAAGCAGGCTCCATGGTCAGCAAAGAGCCTGATGCAGGACTCAATCCCACCACTCTGAGATCATGACCTGAACTGAAATCAGGAGTCAGACACTCAACTGACTGAGCCATCCAGGTACACCTGTTTTCATTTTTTTTTTTTTTACAGTGACTGAATTTTAAGTGTTGGGATTAGTAACAGACTTATTTCCTTTTAAGTAGTTAGACCAGCTGCTTTTTCCAAGCAAATTTTCTGAGCTATTCATCTCTCTTGCAGAAACAGAAAATTGATCCAACAGTCTCTCTCTCCTTATACATTTTAAATAAATCCTTTCAGATTACTGAATTTCATTTTATGACCTGACCCTTAGATACCAGCATGACACCACATTTTAAAACTTGCTATAAAAAGTGGTTGACTAGCCTTTAAAAAAAAAAATATTTTATTTATTCATTTGAGAGAAAGAAAGTGAGAGACAGAGCACAAGCAGAGGGGAAAGGGAGAGGAAGAGGGAGAAGCAAACTCCTTGCTGAGCAGGGAGCCTGAAGCCATGGCTCAGTCCCAGGACCCTGGAATCATGAAATGATCCAAAGGCAGATGCTTAACTAACTGAGCCACCTTAGCATAACATTCTTACCATGGGGTGACAAATGTGGACTAAAGAGTGTTCTTACAAAAAAAAAAAAAAAAGCTGTCCCAAGCATTGGTCAGGCTATAGAGTTTTGAAAGGACAACTTTCTATGTAACAAACTACTGTATATTTTATAGATTATACTGTATATATAGTATATTCAGTGGGGTTTAAGGCCGTGAACCCCTACACAATTGAAAATCCATGTATCACTTTTGAAACTCCCCCAAAACCTAACTAGCAAGAACCTAATGTTGACAGGAAGCTTACCAATAACATAAACAGTTGATTCATACATACATTCTATGTTCTACATATTATATACTGTATTCCTACAGTATCATAAGCTGGAGGGGGAAAATGTGACTAAGAAAATCATAAGGAAGAGAAAATACAGTTATAATACTATTTTGTATTTATCAAAAAACTGCTTACAAGTGGATCCATACAGTTCAAACCTGTGCTGTTTAAAATCAACAGTATATGAAAACACACAAGATACTGTTATTATTGTTCTTTTAAAACACCAATATTCTTATGTGATGTTCCTATGTGTCTATAACCACATATTTTCCAGTTCCAGTGGTTTTCATTCCTTCCTGGAGTTCTGTGCTTCTATTGGAGATCCTTTTATGTCAGTCTGAGCCACACATTTTAGTATTTCTTTTAGTGGAGTTCTGTTAGAGACCAACAATCCTCTCAGCTTTTCATAACATAAAATGTCTTTATTTCACCTTTATTTTTAAAGGTTATTTTTCACTATGTATTGAATTTGAAGATGAAAGTCTGTTTGTCTTTAATGATTTTAAGGATGTCATTCATTGTCTTCCTGCTGCCATACTTTCAGCTGAAAATTCTGTTAGTCTTGGTATCACTTCTTCAAAAGTAATCTTTCTTTTCACTACCTTTAATATTTTCTCTTTATAGTTTCTTCCAGAAGTTTAATTATGATGTTCCCATGTATTTTTTTTTCTTTATATTTATCCTGATTGTTATTCTCTGAGCATCCTGAATTTGTGGGCTAATGTCTTCTATTGGCTTTAGAAAATTCGCAGCTTCTATCTTTTCAAATGTTGTTTCTGACCTATTCTCTTTCTCCTATGCTCTTATATCAAGAGAGAGCACATATGGGTGCACCTGGGTGACTCGGTCAGTTGGGTCGCTGACTTGATGCACACTCAGGTCATGATCGCTGGGTCAGGGTCAGCCTCAGGGGCCATGCACAGCATGGAGTTTGCTTCGGATCTCTCTCTACCTCTTCCTCTACCCCTCCCCCCACTCGTGCTCTCTCCAAATAAACAGATAATTTTAAAAAATTATAGAAGCACCTGGGTGACTCAGTCAGTTGAGTGTCTGACTCTTGGCTTCGGCTCAGGTCATGATCTCAGGGCCATGGGATCAAGCCCCAGTTTGGGCTCTGCATTCAGCTCAGAGTCTACTTGAGATTCTCACTCTCCCTCTCCCTCTCCCTTTGTCCCTCCCCCTGCTCTTGCTCTCGCTCTCTCTCTCTTTCTCTTTCAAATAAATAAATAAGTAAATCCTTTTAAAAATTATTTTAAAAGAAAGAAAAAGAGCATATATGTTACACATCATAAAACATTTAGCTATTGTCCTGTATTTCTATTATGTTATATTTTTTCTATTCCTTTTTTACCCTCCTTGTGCTTTAGCTTGAATATTTTCCATTAACTTTTCTTGAGTTCACTGAACTTGTGTTCTGCTATGCCCAATTTGCTGTGAAACCCATCCAATGAGTCTTTAAGTCTACGCATTACATTTTTTAAAAGTAAACTTGATTATTTTGCATAGGCATTTTTAAAGTTTTCTTTTTGTCCATTTTGTTCATTTTTTCCTCTATTTTCTTTAAGATATAATGAAATCTACTAACTTCAACATTTGGCTAATTTACTCCATTTCTCCTTTCTTTTCTATTGATTACTAGTAAAAATTCTCTTGCCTCTTTGCATGTATCCTGACTTTTTATTGTATGTGAAGGAATCATTGAAAACTGAACTTTTTCTTTTCCTCCAGAAATGGTTCATCTTGCCCCCGTTAGATAGTATGAGGTGTTGATCACCTTGACTTATTCAGCAATTAAGTTTCCAATGAATTAGGTAGTAGCTTTACTTAGATTCGTTTCACTCTGCCTTTATATGTCTCAAAGATGAGATCTGTCATGTTTGTTGTAGGACATTGAATCCAGGGGAAATTTTTCTGCAAAAAAGCATTTCATCTGCCTCTCCAGTCCAGCATGTAGCTTCATAAATACCCCAACTCAGCATTCGACAAATATCCTATCAGGCAAACTGTCTGACATTTGGGGTTCTCTAAATTTCCAACCAGCATATCAAGCCATATAAAAGTCTAAATCTCTGTTGGTTCCTTCACCCCTAGTATAGTCCTTCTTCCTGTTCCTCAACCCATGATCAGACTCAGCAAATCTGCATAAGGAAAGAAAAAGTAAACTCAGCTCCCCTACAAAGAGCACTTCTAGCTTTGGAAGTTCACTTGATCCTTTTTGTTTCTATTCCCCTCAGATATCTTTTAAAATATGGTTTCTAAATTTTTTCTAGTTGATGCCCAAGATTAATGGCTTACCATTACTTTTTAAATCTTACTGGGTTGCTCAGTCAATTAAGTATCTACCTTCAGCTCAGGTCATGATCTTGGTGTCCTGGTATCAAGCCCCACCTCCAGCTCCTGCTCAGTAGGGAGTCCACTTCTCCCGCTCCCACTGGTCCTCTCCCTGCCCCCTTGTACTTGCTCTTTCTCTCTCTCTCAAATAAATGGATATATTTTTAAATCTTATGGAAAGTAGAAATTGATTTGCTAACTCTTTAACCCTCTGCCATTTTCAGACACCTTGGGTAACTTGCCAAAGATGACATCATTGCAAACAATGAAACCAGGAGATGAACTTAACCTATCTCATTCCAAAACTAGGGTTGATACTAGCCATGATGATATATTACCTCCAATGAATGGGATTATCATTTTCTAATAGGTAAGGAAATGCTAATTCTGATTTCTAACTGAAAATCTGAAGAGAAGATACTTTTTTAAACCTTCTTTTTATTTGTTTTGAGTCAGCTTTGTAAACAAATTACTTTAAATTCAAGACACATCTCTTACCAAAAATTTTCTATAGAAACTAAAGTACCTTTTCCTATTTCTCAAGCCCTAAGAAATAAATTTCACTTAATCTAGATTCTTTTCACCCATTTTCTTTAGGAAACATAAGGGACAACTGTCAACAATTACACGTCCTCCTCCCACAGAATACTATGCTGAATTATGACAATTCCCTTCAATAATACAAATGCATCATAGAGAACACCTTATTTTATGGTTTTCATTTTTGGAATGTGCATACAGTGACCTCCTACACCGCTTAATCAGAACAGCAAAGTCTAAGATAATTAGAGCAAAAATGGGAAAGTCCACAACCAATTTATGTTTTGAAAGGAACCAAAGAATACCAGATGACAGTGTAGAGGCCATCAGGCAACTATTGGTTCGCGGGTACAAAGGATAAGTCACAACATATGTTACAACATGGAAACCAGCACATTCTGGAAGCCCCAGTGCTCGCTCTTTGTGCACCTTTGCTTAAGAATAATGTGATAGTGATAAAGTCCTTCTAGCTACAGTTTTGGCCAGAGAAATGTTTAAGATGCAAAGAATCAGAATCTTTTCTTTTTCCACTCCCTGTACTGGCAAGGAGAGACTTTGGGTTTGACTATAGGAAAACTCAGGACATGAACTTACCAAGAAAAATTGATTCAGGTTGTTGGTTTTTAGAGAGGAAGATGTCACATGGTAGCGCAGAAAAAAAAAAATTCTATAAAGAAAACAAAGGTCTGCTTGAAAGCAGAATTATAAACCCAAGTCTGAAAGAGGAAAGAAAGAAATCCACATAATTTCATAACAGGACTTTAAATAGCCCCATTACCTTTTGCTGCCTGACAGCCAAAGAAGGTCATGATTTCCATGCATTGGAGATGCTTGGTAGATGTGTTGGTTTAATTCCTGGATTTTATCACTCTATAAAGTTTGATGGTTCAATTATGCTACCATCAAATGATGTTAAAATGCCACTCTCCCTGTATTAAAAAAAAAAGCCCTTACCCCTACCTGCCATGATAACCATCAACTTTACAGCTACCTTTAACATGTGCTTACCTCTTGAAAGACGTTCTATGTATATTTTTGCTAATCTTCCTAAAAATACTGCAAGTTATGCACATGTTTTTATTTTGTAGATAAAAAACAAACTTAGAATGGTCAGGTGATTTGTCTAAAGCCACACAAACAGTATGTGGTGAGGTTAAGAGTGAAATCATAACATAGTTCCAAAGCTTGTGTTCTTTGCACAAAATCACCCTTCTTCCACTGAGAGTCTTGGCTTCTCCTCACTTTGGTTCCATCCTAGCTGTCCTGTTTTATCCCTCCTCTCTTCCCTTCCCACCTCCATTCTACCCAAATGGGTCCATTCCCTCAAATATTTTGTACTTCTTTTCTCTTCCACATCTTTATACACATAATTCCTCATACTATTTCCAGTCCTTAACCTTATAAAACGCCAACTTACCTTTCAAGTTCCTGCTGAGATTCTACCTTCTCCAATAAACCTGACCAAACCACCTATTACCTCTCCCAGCTCTCCACAGCACTCTCTCCCTTCCAGATATTTCTGTAGCATGTCTTCGGTACTATCTTTCATTCAATAGAAATGTATTCGCTTCAAACAATGGAGACACAGAGATGATAAGAAATGAAATCCTATAACAGATACATAAAGATGAAATATGTTTTAAAGTATATTAGGGGTGACTGGGTAGTATATTAGGGGTGCCTGGGTAGCTCAGTTGATTAAAGCATCTGACTCTTGATTTTGGCTCAGGTCATGATTTCATGGGTCCTGGGATTGAACCCTGCATTGGGTGCTCTGCTCATCAGGGACTCCTCTTGGAGTTTCTCTTCTCTCTCTCTCTCTCTGCCTCTCCCCCAGCTCACTCAGTCTATAAATAAATAAATAAATAAATAAATAAATAAATAAATGGGTTTTTTAAAATAAAATATATTACTATGTATACCTATATGTACAACCATGTTAATAATAGCTGACATTACTGAGTACTTACAATTTACCAGGCACCATTCCAGGCCACTTATGTGTTCTAACTTATTTAATCTTCATAACAACTCTGTGAGGTAAGTACCTTTTTACTTGTGAGAATACTGACACGCAGAGAGTTCCAACAAAGTTTCCCAAGGTCACACAACTAGGAAGTTGGCTTCAGACCCTGTGCTTTCAAGACTGCTACCACATTTATGTCCAGATAGAGAGCAGAGGAGACAAGCCTGCCCCACAGAAGGCTTCACAAAAGAGGAGATGTCTAAGTGTCTTGAAGAAGGACAAGTTCGTCATGGGGCCCAGGAGAAGGGGGTAGTGGATGTTGTAGTTTGTTCCCTAACATCCAATCCAGCCTCCCTAAGCAACTGTGAAGTTTAGAAAAGTTTGGAGACTATGGGAACCCCATGAGGGGCCCATGACTGACCTAAGTTCACCAGGTCAGTAATTCCAGTAAGTGATTCTAGTGCTGTGGTCCGTGATTCACTCAGAACCTCAAGACTGATAGCATTTCTTTGCAACAGAAATTGTTTCAAGCTGGCCCATGAGATCACATAAAGAGAAAACTACTCTATCCCTTTCCTGGACTGAAAGAGGAAACAAATCGCCCTACTTCCTATTGGCAGCCATTTTATAACCATGAAGAGGATGAACATTAACCCAATGGCTAGGTCTTAACCCAAGTTAACCACTCCTAAACCAGGGTTTTACCTGCTCTTACTTCCCACCAACAATGAGGTCCTCACCACCATCAGGCCAGCGAGGGATCCACTCACAGAATCCATCCCGAGTGGCTCGTTTCCTGGGTCCTTTCTGATAGGAGCTGTCCTAGCTTAATTTTCTCCTGAAAGTAGAGCTTGAGGCAGGGATTTGTGTACAGGTAGTTTATTTAAAATGACCCCAGGGAACAAGATTGGGAGACTCTGAAGAACAAAACAAGGAGAAAAAGGAAAGTAAATACAAGGGCACATTAGCAAACTAGTCACTACTGCTGACAACCAATACTCATTCTGCTGGGAAACTCCAAGGAATTCTACAGACTATAACTCAGAAATGTCACCATTGGACATTTGGAAGAGCAAATCATTTTTCTGCCACTTTTCACCTACCATTGGTCAAATGTTGCCTGTGGAATGAACTTCTTCATGCTCGCAGGTTTGATTAGATAAGTGTCCAGCTGGCCCTCCAGTGGGTTCCCACAAGAGTCCCAAAATTGGAGAAATCAGGAAATCTCTGGAGCAGAGAGTGAAAAACACACTATGCAGCTGAATCCAGGTGCTAAAACCACTGTGCAGAGCTTTTTCTTGCACCAAGGTCAGGATGAAAGGTGGAATGAGGATATGAGGTGTCCACACAGCAGTACCAGATGTCAGAGAGGGAAATCAAAGCCATCTGCAAGCTCAAGGTCATTACCCAGCTGCTAGAATTTGGCTACCTATGTAGCTCCAGTTATGTAAGCACGTTAACTTCCTTATTGTTTAAGCCACTTCCCTCCTTTTAATCCCCCTTTATTAAAAAAAGACTCCTGGGGGGTGGGGGGAGAATAGATAGATATAGATATATTTGTGAATTTTGGCATAGCAAGTAGCGCCAGGAAGGCAGCCAGAAATACGGAATTTGTTTTCCTTCAGACAGAAGATCTGTTTTCCCCATTGATTGTGAAGTCTTAATGATACTGTATTGTCCACATTCAAAATTTGTTTATATTTCCTTCTGTACACTAAAGCATGCTGTCTTTTCTGTAATCTGAAGCTGAAATCATGCCAACTCTTGCAGAAAGCATTCTATACAGAAGAAACAGCACAAACAAAAGAAGCAAAAAAAAAATTCATTAATCAACTCAGTTTCTCATTACACAAATTTGGGGTGTACCCCTCGTGTACCAGCCACTGTTGTGGTCACTAAGGATACAACAGGGAAACACACAGACAAAATTCCCCACTATGGAGGAGCTTAGAGTCTAGTAAGGGAAACAGATAGTAAACAAATAAATATTCAGGATGGGGGAAAGGTAAGACTGACATAATTTTAAAGGATCATCTGGCTTCTGTATTAGGGACAGACAGTAAGAAGCACGGATACCAGTTTAGATGCTAATGCAGTAATTTGGGCTGGAAATGACAGTGGCTTAGACAAGAGTGATGAGAGGTGCTCGTTTCCATCTCTTTGACATGCCAGTAAAATCTTTGAGGAAGCAAACATCTGAAGAGAGAAAAAGAACTCTAGAAGGAGAGAGAGAAGAGAATAAATTAGAAGAGGTCACGCGATAGGTATTAGGGAAGATATTTGACTGTAGAAGGGCAGGGTTGGGCAAGTATGTGAAAGAAGCAGAGATTGATAGAAATGTGGGTTATGAATTGAATCCATTTTAATGGGTTTGTTAAGATTTATTTATTTATTTGTTTGTTTGTTTATTTGAGAGAGAGAGAGAGCACACAGCATGCAGGAGTGGGAGGAGGGGCAGAGGGAAGGAATCCTCAAGCAGACTCCCCACTGAGCACTAAACCCAAAACAGGGCTGGATCTCTCAGTCCATGAGATCACAATCTGAGCCGAAAACAAGAGTTGGATGTTTAACAGACTGAGTCACCCAGGTGCTCCCAGAATCCACTTTAATATTAATCAATAACCATATGATTGATAATATTGGAATTGCTTTTAATTACTTTCAGTCACTGGGTTATGTTTCTTCAAATATAACACTTTGTTAAGGCTAGACCATGGGGGACCCAATAGATATCGGGCTGCACAGGCTTACACTGAATGAAATGTGTCCTGTTTAACACATACCGAAATTGATTTTTGAATATTTTTACTCCTTAATGTATTAAATCTTTCCCTCTGGAATACATTAAATCCCAACTCTTGCAAAGAAAATGAGATAGAAGGCAGTTTAGATGTGAATCAAACTAGAATCATGATCAAAAAGAGTCTGAGTAGATAGAATGTAGTTCAGAAATTAAGTTAACTAAGTCTGGACTTCTTACACTAATCATATTATAATATTTTCAAATATTTGCACTTTATAAAGCAAGCCCACTTTCTTTGCCTGGGAGAAGAGGCTTGGTTCTTAAGGAACCCCATGGTTAATAAGGACAAGTATGTGAAGTAAAGTATGAATGACAGGTGTCCATGAAGCCAAATCTTTGTCATTTGGTCTCCTTTCCAGACTCGGTGGGACAGTAAAAGAGGAGAAGCTAGATTACAAGTTGGGTAGGAAGCTCTGTATGACTTCCTTACTTAAAAAAAAAAAAAATTTTGGAAACAACAAATTCTTCCTTTAAAATACAAGTATACGGGCACCTGGGTGGCTCAGTGGTTTAAGCCACTGCCTTTGGCTCAGGTCATGATCCTGGAGTCCTGAGATCGAGTCCTGCATCAGGCTTCCCTTGCTCTGCAGGGAGCCTGCTTCTCCCCTCCCTCTGCCTCTCCCCCTGCTTGTGTGTGCTCGCTCTCTCTCTCTCTCTCTCTCTGTCCAATAAATAAATAAAATCTTTAAAAAAAAAAATACAAGTATGGGGCGCCTGGGTGGCTCAGTGGGTTAAGCCGCTGCCTTCGGCTCAGGTCATGATCTCAGGGTCCTGGGATCGAGTCCCACATCAGGCTCTCTGCTCAGCAGGGAGCCTGCTTCCTTCTCTCTCTCTCTCTCTCTCTCTCTCTCTGCCTGCCTCTCTATTTGTGATTTCTCTCTGTCAAATAAATTTAAAAAAAAAAAAACAAGTATACTTTTATCGTGTACGCTCCGTAACACCTCTGTGCTATTAAAGCAATGTGCTGGTTATCGAAGATGGTGAGCAAGGGGGCACTGACAAAGAATATCGGGCGAAATCCTAAAAGCTAAGGAAATGAGAGAACTGAAGTTCTGGCCCATCTCTGCTAGTATCTAGCTCTGTGGCCTAACAAAAGTCACACTGCTTCAACAAATCGCATTAGGAAAACTGGATATCCACATGAAAAAAATGAAGTGCACTCTTACCTTACACCACATGAAAAAAATAATTCAAAATGGAACCATGACCTAAACATTAGAGCTGAAATATAAAACTTAGAAGAAAAGATAGGAGGAAATCTCCTTGACATTGGCTTTAGATCGTTTTCTTATATATGACACCAAAAGGACAGGCATCGAAAGCAAAAATGGATAAATTAGACTCCATCAAAAGTACAGGCTTTAGGGTGCCTGCATGGCTCAGTGGGTTAAGCATCTGCCTTCACCTTAGCTCATGATCTTGGGGTCCTAGGACTGAGTGCCACATCAGGCTCCCTGCTCAGCAGAGTCTGCTTCTCCCTCTCCCTCCTCCCCACTTGTGCTCTCCCTCTCTCTCTGTCTTGAATAAATAAATAAAATCTTTAAAAAATATTTTTTTTTAAGTACAAGCTTTGGTGCACCAGAGGACACGATCAACAGAATGAAAAGGCAACACACAGAATGGGAGAAAATATTTGCAAGTCATATATTACATAAGGGGTTAATATCAAGACTATATATGTAGAACTCCTACAAATCAACAACAAAATACAAACAACCTAATTTAAAAATGAATGAACAACTTGGGGCTCCAGGGTGGCTCAGTTGGCTAAGCCTCTGACTCTTGGTTTTGGCTCAGGTCATGATCTCATGGGTCATACACCCCATGTAGGGTTCCATGCTCAGCATGGAGTCTGCTTAAGATTCTCTCCTTCTGCCCTTTTCCCTCTCACACTGTTTCTCTTTCTCAAAATAAATAATAAATAAAAAGATTTTTAAAAATAAAAATGGACAAAGAATTTAAATAGATACTTCTCCAAAGAAAATATACAAATGCCAGTAAACACATAAAAAGATGCTCTACATCACTCATAACTAGAGAAAGACAAATCAAAACCACATTGAGATACCACCTCACATCCATGAGGATGGTTATTACAAAAAGAAAGAGAGATAGAGAAAAGAAAGAGAGAGAAAAGAAAGAAAGAGAGAAAGAAAGAAACCAGTCCCAAAAGGACAAAGACTATATGATTCCACTTCTAGGAGATACCTAAAGTAGTTAAATTTGTAGAGATAGAAATAGGATGGCAGTTGCCAGGGGCTGAGGGAAAGGAATGGGAGTTGTTGCTTAATGAGTAGACTTTCAGATTTACAAGATAAAGGGAATTCTGGAGATGGATAGTGAATTTTCCACCAGTGGACTTGCCTTACAAGATATAGATTAAGAGAAGATTTTCAGGGGCGCCTGGGTGGCTCAGTGGGTTAAAGCCTCTGCCTTCGGCTCGGGTCATAGTCCTGGGGTCGTGGGATCGAGCCCCACATCGGGCTCTCTGCTCAGCGGGGAGCCTGCTTCCTCCTCTCTCTCTCTCTCTCTCTGCCTGCCTCTCTGCCTACTTGTGATCTCTGTCAAATAAGTAAATAAAATATTAAAAAAAAAGAGAGAGAAGATTTTCAAGGGTGCCTGGATGGCTCAGTTGGTTAAGCGTCTGAATTCCATTCAGGTGGATAGAGCCCTGCATCAGGCTCCGTGCTCAGCGGTAAGTCTGCTTCTCCCTCTCCCTTTGCTGCTCCCCATAACCCCCCCTCCACTTGTGCTCTCTCAAATAAATAAATATTTTTTTTTTAAATAGAAGTTTCTCAGAGAGAAGGTGTTGGATGGAAACCTTGGGAGCCTCCTCGGGGGAAATGAGAAATTGCCACCATGCACACAGGGGAAGGAGAGACCCAAAAAAGAAGCAGCCACTCCAGGTTGGAAGGTGGCAGGTTTAATGAGCAAGGGAACTTGCCAAGAAGTTCATCTTCGTTGGCGGTAGGACCAGTGGATCTCCGGGCCTCACCTGGGGTGTGATCAAATCTCTGGTCCTGCATTCAGGAGTACTCCATCTAGTTGACCACAAAAGCACCTTACTCTCTCAAGACTGCATCCTTGAAAACAGCTCCCGTGGTGGAATGACTGGCAAGGTGGACATTCCAAGGACAAGGAGGGGTTGAGTAGCCTCTGATTGCCCAGGGCGGCTCAAGGGTGAACCAGAAGTTAGGTCCTCTCAGTGACCTCCTCTGACAGAAGGAAATTGATACAGGTCAGAACTCAGATCTGCATAAAGAAAGACCAGTAGAGAAGGTGGATATGGAGGTAACTTTTTTTTTCTTACTCTTAACTGATCTGACAGATAACAGTGTGTTAAAAATAACAAATGGCAACAATGTGTTTGATTATGCACGTTTATGATTATATATACACAAGTATATGCAATTCCATATAGAAACAAATGTGTGTGGGTATATAAACATATATCTCTACATGTCTTTGTATAAGTGAGATGAATGACAGCTATGATAAAAGGTGCAAGCAGGGGCCAGGAGGAAGGAATTAGGAATATCTTGTTATTATAAGGTATTTGCACAACTCAAGAAGCAATACAGAGTTATTTGAAAGTGGACTTGGATTAGATGTAAATGTATATTACAAACTTTATCTAGAGCAACCATGTAAGAAAAAGTTTTAAAAAATCTAATTGATATGCTAAGAAAGGAGAGAAAATGGAGTGATGTAAAATGCTTAGTCAAAACCACAAATGGGGGCACCTGGGTGGCTCAGTCGTTAAGCATCTGCTTTTGGCTCAGGTCATGATCCCAGGGTCCTAGGATAGATCCCTGTATTGGGCTCTCTGCTAAGCATGAAGCCTGCTTCTCCCTCTCCCACTCCCCCTGCTTGTGTTCCCTCTCTCACTGTGTCTCTCTCTCTGCCAAATAAATAAGTAAAATCTTAAAAAAAAAAAAAAAAAACACACACACACACACATATGATAGAAAAAGGGTGGAAGACAAAAATAGGAACAAAGAACAAGGACCATGAATAGAAACAAAACAAATTTGAGAGATATTAATGCAACCATATCAATAATCATTTTAGAAAGTCAACAGTTGAGAACACCAAGTAAAAGATGAAGATTGACAGAGTAGATCAA
The DNA here is from genome assembly GCF_010015895.1 of Lontra canadensis. NCBI lineage: Eukaryota > Metazoa > Chordata > Mammalia > Carnivora > Mustelidae > Lontra > Lontra canadensis. The sequence continues at coordinate 3,514,909 of NW_022631122.1, forward strand.
AAAGCAACACTCAACGACACATTGTTAACAAGAATAAAACCTACTTTAAATATAAAGACACAAACAGGTTAAAAATAAAAGAATAAATAGGCAAAACACAGAGGATTTTTAGTGAAACTAATCTGCGGTGGTAGTATGTGGTAAATGCAGGTTATTGTGCACTTGTCCAAACCCATAGAATGTCCACCACCAAGAGTGAACCCTAATGTCAGCTGTGGACTCTGGGGGGTGATGAATCAATGCAGGTTCATTGACTGCTACAAGCACACCCCTCTGGGGGCTGGGGATGTTGATGATAGGAGATACTGTGCATGGCGGGAGGCAGAGGGTTTATGGGAACTCTGCGAACTTTCCACTGAATTTTGCTGTAAACCTAAAACTGCTTTAAAAATAGTCTATGTAAATGGGGGGAAATTTTAAGATTTTATCTCTTTCTGTATTCTCCAGTTTCCCATAATGAGTATGTGTTCCTTACAGATAAAGAGATAAAATATGTTAAAATTCTGTCATTCTACTTTCCTTAGAAAGTACTTTCCTCAAAGAGGGGGAAAAAATCAAACTGCTGCATTGGGTTTAATAAAACCTCGTGTTTCCAAGTCTTGAGTTTTTTGATGAGGAACACACTTTCTGTTCTCTTGGCCCTGATTGAGATTGTTGTGTAGGAAAAATGTCGAGAAAAGGATTTCGACCCTCCCAGACTGGCATCTTCCCTGGGTCTCTGTTCCTAGTCCTGCCGTGTAAACCGAGAGGGCAATGAGAAGTGTGACACTGTGTCCCTCTTATACATAATGCAAAGCACATTGATTTGTAAGGGACCGACTCTCTAAGTGCCACAGAGGCAGTAACCGATCATTAATATTTCATGCTTTTCTGTTCATGGGTGGAGACAGCTCCACTGGACTTCTGAGTTGTAAGGAGGACAGCAAGGGGTGTTGAAGCCTACAGAACCTGTTGAGCTCCAAGCGGGACCTCATTTCACATACACAGGTCATCCCAGACTCTGAGATACCGAGATGTATATTTAGCCAGGAAGCATGTTTCCATGGCAATCTTATATTCCTGGGTCTGCCTTTCTCCCCGCCACCGGTGCGTTAAGCCCATACGGAGCCCCAGCGAGCATGGCCCATCTGCAAGGCAGCTGGGTCCTCAGCTGCTTTATGGGCCACAAAGAATCCTCAAAGTTAGACCAAAACCCAGACAATAATGTTCACAGTATTTATCTCATGATTGCATGCCCTTTGTCAAGAGTCTGTTTTCAATTCAGAGACGTTCATGAAGATTTCACAAGGAAAGTCACTGTTACATTATTTGCAGCCAGAAAAGCCTCAGAAATCAACTTAAGTGTCCAATGAGAGGGGATTTTAAAAGCCAATCATGGTGACTGCCCATGCTCTGAAACCATTAAAATCACGCTCTGGGAGAATCTTTCATTGCAGGAGGAAAGTGTATGATCAGATTATAAAGTGGGAAGGCAGGGTCTCTAAAGAGGCCATACAGTAGGATCCTGATTTGAGGTATTTCAGAGATGGGGTAGGTGCTCCCAGAGAGCGGATTTAACACAGTTGCACCAAAGAATCATGGCTGGGACTTTCCATATGGCCCCACCACTGTCCCTCCAAGGTGTCCAAGGCGTAGGCTCCAGCTGGGCTCACAAGTGTTGCTGACCCAAGAAGCAGGCACTGGCCACACAAGGCAATTCAGAGGGACACTAGCAGTGTCTCAGGGAACAGATGGACAGCACTGATGCCAGATGATCAGTGTGCCAAAAACCCACTGGCTGATCTCCGTGGGCGTTTCTAGCGCAATAGGGAGGGAGCGCCGACTTTGTTCCTTGGCTCTGGTAAGACATGTATTTACTCATGTGGGAGGACACCATGGCCAAAGGCCCTGACAGCTTCCTCAAGGCCCCCCACGGTCAGCAACAGATGGTGTTCGCTCAGACCAAGGCTGGGGCAGCAGCTCAGTGCTAAGTCCCCCTGAGGACCAGCCCCACCCACGTCTCCCTTGGCAAGGACTCTGTGTCACCCCCCCCCCAACAAAGCCTTCCCCCAGGCCGGGGATTCCTCATCTCCTGTGGGGGTGGGGAGCCTGGCCCCTCCTCCCTTCTATCTGTTTATCCCTAGTCACTTACACACACTGCATTCATCCGGACATGAACCTTCAAAATACTCACATCCCAGAGCTAGACATCTAAGGCTTTTAATTCTGACATGAGTTTCACAAAGCAAGCTTAAGGATGGTGTAGAGGGAAGAGTGAAGGATGGCCCCAGGCTGGAGTACAAGGGAACACAGTGGGGGAAGGTCCCTAGACTAATATCCCATATTTATGTCCTATCACATAAAGATATGCATAGAATAAATATTGCAGATTCATACACTCTTAACAACCGTTATAACTGTTATCTCCATGTAGAACCCTGAGAGGAGACGACTTCAGGTTCTTGTGCTTTTACATTTTTTCAAATGTTCTGCAATGAACAGTTATTATAAAAGACATGTATTTTATGTTAGTGTTAACTTCCAATGGCAGCTTGTAATGTGAAAAAAATCATAGTCAAAATCAATTCCTTTAACTGTCTGCTAAACATAGCACTCAGATATACATTGATCAAGCCAACCAATAGTCCCTATGGCATTGGAACGAAGCTATTTTTTCAGCTGAGCGCAGATGAGGAAGTCAGCTTGCATGTAAGCTCCATACTGTATGAAAAATAAGCAGCAGAACCACATGCATATAGCTGAATCTGTTTAAATGAATGCATCTATCATGCAATCACACTGTCCTCAGAAAATAAAAAAAAGGCTTATTAAAAACTTATTACTCAAAAAAAAATTTATTGAAGGAAATAGAATAACTTCAATACCCCCAAAAATAAATGCCAACTTACAACTCAAGGGGCTTATATAATCCCTTTTTAATTCCCTTCCAAAAAATTGCCCTGCCTTTTCCAACTATGATACTTACTAAATATAAATTAAATAAATCTCTATCCAGGTCTGCAGAATGGACACAACCCAACAGAGTAGAAAGTCTATCATATTCCATCCCAGTCAGGCTGGATGGAAAGGAATGTACTAGGACTGTCCAGCCTGGCTGGAATGGACCGGTCGGATGATACGTGCAGAGTGCATGTAAACATTTCCAGGTCACGGGATTCCAGAGAAGGGTACCACAATACAGGAAGGATCTGATCCAAGCCCCCCCTTAATAGGTAGACCCAGAGGGTCAGAGAAGGTGTGCACCCAGGTTCACCTGCTAGCCTGGAAAAATGGAGGCAAGACCCCAGGTTTCCTAATTACCCTCCTGAGTGCATTCTGAAGCTTGCTTGCTTTTTTTTTTTTTTCAGGGAGGAGGAAACTAAAAAACAGAACAGGTAGATGACTTTAAAATATGGAGTGGGAGAACCATAGATAGAGTATACAAGCAAACCGAGTACACAGAACTCAAGAAATATTTGTTAGGGGTTCCTGGCTGGCTCAGTTGGTTAAGCATCTGCATCTGGCTCTCAGTTTCAGCTCCGCTCATGGTCTCCTGGTCTCTTGTGAGATGGATCCCCATGTCCAGCTCGGTGCTCAGCAGGAAGTCTGCTTCAAGAGTCTTCCTCTGCCCCTCCCTCACCTCCCTCACACAGACATGTTCTCTCTCTAAAACAAATAAATAAATCTTTTTTTTTAAAGAGACATTTGAAAAAAAGAGAAACATTTGTTAAGTGAAGTTCAGCATATGCTAATGGCCTGTTTTTCTCAGATTTGAATTTTTGAAGCAAATACATGCTCGTAGAAAAAATACTGAAATATACAAAGAAAAGAATTAAAATTCTACCCCCATCCCACCACTAGAGCAAACCATTATCAGCCATTATTAACAATTTGAAGAATAGCCTTCCAGATGTTTCATATGTGTGTGTACATATGTATATATATTATATATGTATATATAATACATTATTTTATATGTATAAATTACATCTATGATATAAATACATTATATATTATATAAATACAAATAAAAATAAATATAAAAAATAAAAAATATTTTTATATTTTAGATGTAACATATATTACATATACTAATATGTAAACAAGTAATTTTAAACAAGAGTTGATTTGTAATCATACTCTTCTATATCTTTTTTTTACTTTGACATATGAGGGACATTTATTTATGTCAGTACGTATGGAGTCTTATTTGTTATAATGTCTGAATAATATTGGTTCATCTCTCTCACACTAATGTTCTCCCTTGAAGAACAGGGTAAAGAAATTAAAAAGATCATTGTGGGGATGAACATTTTATAAATGATACTAGGAAATTTGGAGAGTCATTTGGGAAAATAGAAAATGAGATCAATTCTTCATGCCAAACACTAGAATAAATTTCAAGCAGATCAGAGGTTTAAAAGCAAAATATGAAATCAGAAGAAAACAAGGATGAATGTATCTAACCTGGGAGTGGGGAAATCTTCCCTAAATATGACAGAGAATCCAGAAGCAGTAAGACAAAAATGGATCAATTGACCACATTTTTTTTTCCCTAACGGTCAGGCCGCAAAGAAAAAAATGGAAGGGAGTTTATGCATCTTTTTAATGTATAAAAAGAGATAAATTGATAAAATACAATAAATGGACCTTGTCTGCATCCTGATCCCAATGAACCAAGTATAAACACATGCATACACACATAGACATGCATGCATAAGCATGTGCATACATACACGTGGGTACACACGCATGCATGCATGCATGCATGCAGATGCACACAGAGATGCATGTATACATGTACACGCATACACATACATGCGTGTGTGGATGTGTGTGCACGTGCACACATACATGCATGCACGGATGTGCACACTGCACACATGCATGCACATGCATGTGGATATACACACATAGAAATGAACACATACACGTACACCTATACACACATACATACACCTGTGCACCCATGCACATGCATACACTTGCACGTGGATGCACGTACACATAGATGCACACATACACACACATATGCACACTACATATGCCTGTGAACACATGCACACACGTGCACACACAAATGCATACACATGCACTCAGGTACACACACAAATGCATACACATGCACGCAGGTGCACATACACAGAGATGCGCATATACACTCACACACACGTATGCACAAATATATACATACACCTGTGCACACATGCCCACACAAGCACGTGCACATGGCTGCATATATACACACACGTACACGTGTACTCGTGCACATGCACACTGCTACAAGACAAGCAGAAAAATTTGTGACACTGATCTAATATTCAAGATTAGAAAGTAGTAAATTCATGTCATTGAATGATATTGCGGGTTTTTTCCAAACCACATATTTCTTAAAGACAGATTAATAATATTTACGAATGGAAGAACACATCTGAGATTTGCTTCAAAAATAATCCAGGGAGTAGGGCAGGAAGCAGCAGATGGCAATATAGATGAAGTCAGAATGGTCATGGATTCTATGATTAATTGAATTTGTGAACTAGGTAAATGATGGCTCAACATACAGTACTCTTCTTTTTTGTATATATTTAAGGTTTGCCATGCCAAACTTTAAAATTTTTAAAAATTATTGATGCAGTGATACAATCAAAAAACCCTCTCCTGGCATTAGTTCTGCCACTTACCTGAGTGCTGCTAGGCAAATACCAATTCCTTCGTATAATTACAAACCGTGCACTGCCTTATTATTCAGTATCCTGTACCTGTGTTCATCTCGAAGTTAGATTTAAATCCTTGATAAAGAGAGGGTTTTGTTCATCTTGTTTCCCCAGCGCCTCCCTTGGAGCAGACTTAGATGGGGGAATGTTTCTCAAATGTGTCCAGGTGCAGAGACCTTAAATCATGCTCGGCGCAAACGTGGACTTCTGGCTTTAGTAAAAGTTTGATGTTTAGAAGATGTTTGATGCCTCTTTTCTACAAATCTTGGAAGTCAAATAGAAGAGGAAGTGGTTTTCACTTTGAGAGGTGACAGATATGTTTATGCCTTTCATGGTATTGATGGCTTCACAGGTGTGTACTTATCCCTGAACTCACTGAGCTGTATACACTATACATGTACAGCTTTTTCCACGTTAATCAAACCTCAAGAAAGTGGTTTTTTAAATAGCAAATCAAATTCCTTTTTTAAAACTACATAAAGCAGTTTCTCATGACACTACTCTACCTGCCCTGTTGGACGCTACACAGACCATCGATCACATCTGAAAGTCAGAGGGTAAATGCTTCTAGAGGAGATGGCATTGAGGACAGACCACTTTCACCCTTCCGTGGACTCTGGCCCTAGAAAGTATTCATTCACGTCCCATTGCAGTACTTGAATGTGTATGTGGATTTTTTTTTTTTTCATATCAAACGCCCTATCTTGCTTTTCTTCATTTCTTCATCGAACAAGAGAAGAAAACCATTAACTATTGGTAAACAGTCAAACTCTCGACAAGCCAACTCGGCCCCACACTTCAGCCTCCTGGAGAAATCCTGCCATCTTATCTGGGTGTTCATCATAGAGGTATTTTGCCTCTAATAAGATAGTGTAGACCCCTAATTTACGTTATTCAAATAACGGGTTTTATGGATTCGGACATAAACAGCATTACGAAAACGATTTTAACGTCATCCCTTGTTTCAGAGACAAAACACATCACTCCCTCACCCAAAACAACGCATTCATGGGGGGAAAAGCAATGTTTCTCTGGCCAGCATGAGAAGATGTGCATGTAGAGGTTGCAATTTGTTCTTATTTACAATTTTCAGTATCTCCCTCAATGCTAAGTGAAGATTAGGAGGCATAAGGTTAAGTGCCAATTATCCTTTGTGAGAAAGCCTTTTGTGGTTTGGCTCTCAAGAGCTACCTCTTTGTTTCAGCTGACAAAGCTCTTTCTTGCTGTAAATCAGCTGGGGCCCCATGAATATTTTTCCCAAAAACCCTCATTGGGTCGACATCATGACCCACAAAGTATGAGTGATTAAATTTTTTTTAAAAAATCTTCCCTCTTGAAACATACAATTTCAGTAAGAAACGGAATAAAAAGAAATGGAATAAAAAGTCATCATGCAAAAGTCTTCATATGCATACCACAGTGACCCCCGACTCCGCCCATAAAGAGGGCTGAAGGGTGGCCCCAAGGATATCAGGCCCAAATTCCTGGAAAGTGTGAATGTTACCTCACCAGGGGAAGTTGGTACAGACTGAAGATCTTGACAGTCCAGGTGGGCAATGCCAGGATGGAAGTAGAGATTGGAATGATGTTGTCGCAAGTCAAGGGAATGATGTTGTCGCAAGTCACTGATGCAAAAACATCAGTGGTTACATGTCACAGAGCAGCCACCAGATGCTGGAAGGGACCAGGAGCAAGTCTCCCATAGAGCCTCCAGAGGGAGTGTGGCCCTGCCAACATCTTGGTTTCGGCCGAGGGTAATGGGTTTCAGACTTCTGGCCTCCACAACAATTTGTGGTCACTTTTGCAGAGACCCCAAGAACTTAATGCCACCCTTCAGGGACGCTATCCCTGAATTCTCAGGCAATGCAATTGCTCTTCCATAATACTCATCCAATCATATGCTGTTGGTTTCATTCCCCATCCCATGTTGTCATAATACTCGCATTCTGTCAGGAGCTCTCTCTGGGTCCCGCTGCACGCTGTGCTTGTCCGGAGCTCTCAGGACGGTTTTTCAAGCAGGATAATTGTGCTTCCTTTAACTTGAAGAGTGCTCCTCTAAATGATTGCTTTGTGGTTTTCGGTCTCTGTGATTAAATTAATCAGTTTCATAAGAAAATCTTTGTGTGTGTGTGTGTGTGTGTGGTTTTCTGGGAGAAGAAACCTTGCCTGGCTTACAAGAGGTCTTGTGCTTTGTAAGAAAATGATACAAAAACTTCAGTGGTTTCGTGTCATGAGGGGACAATTTCTTACCTATGCATGGGTCTGGGGCAAATGAATCATCGATTCATTGAAATGCAACTTTCAACCACTCTGGAAAACAGCATGGAGGTTCCTCAAAATGTTGAAAATAGAACTACCCTATGACCCAGCAATTGCACTGCTGGGTATTTACCCTAAAGATACAAACATAGTGATCCGAAGGGGCACGTGCACTCGAATGTTTATAGCAGCAATGTCTACAATAGCCAAACTATGGAAAGAACCTAGATGTCCATCAACAGATGAATGGAAAAAGAATATGTGGTATATATACACAATGGAATACTATGCAGCCATCAAAAGAAATGAAATCTTGCCATTTGCGACGACATGGATGGAACTAGAGGGTATCATGCTTAGCGAAGTAAGTCAATCGGAGAAAGACAACTACCATATGATCTCCCTGATATGAGGAAGTGGAGATGCAACATGGGGGGTTAAGGGGGTAGGAGAAGAATAAATGAAACAAGATGGGATTGGGAGGGAGACAAACCATAAGTGACTCACAAAACAAACTAAGGGTTGCTGGGGGGAGGGAGGTTGGGAGAGCGGGGTGGGGTTATGGACATTGGGGAGGGTATGTGCTAAGGTGAGTGCTGTGAAGTGTGTAAACCTGGAGATTCACAGACCTGTACCCCTGGGGATAAAAATAAATGTTTATAAAAAATAAAAATAAAAAATAAATTAAAAAAAAGAAATGCAACTTTCAAATAGTCATCATTTTATCTTCTTTTTGAAATCATCTTTTTTTTACTTGTACAAAATCAATCAACTACAGATTTGATTGTTTTTGCCTGAAAACTTATTCATTATTCATGTTTACAGCTTTATTATGAATTATAGCATTTATTGATTTTTTTTGGCCTCAAAACCCACTAGGATTGGTGTAAACACTTGAAAAGTGGCCTAGCAAAGTTGAAAATGTGCATCCACTCTGATACAGTGGTTTCACACCTGGATTGATAGTGTAAAGGAAACTTTTGCATCTACAAGTGCACTAGGAGACATGAACAAGAATGTTCAAGCAGCATGATTTATAAAAGTCACCCAGCTGAAAGCATCAAGTACAGTGTCCACTAACAATACAATCAGTAAACAAATTGTTGCATATTCATAAGTTCATTCTATTGAATATATATGTACAGCAGAGAAAATAAATGAATCAGAGCTAAAGATATCAGTATGGATGAATCTCAAACTTGTTAATGAATCTCAAAAAGTCCTGTGACACTGGAACCATTATTGGTCATAGTTTCCAATCTAAGAACAGTACTTGTTCTCTTTCTTTACTCAAAGTGGTCCCTGTCACTTGTCTGCAAATTTGATTATGTAGTATTTTTTCTGTTTTTTTTTTTAATTTTTTATTAACATATAATGTATTATTTGCCTCAGGGGTACAGGTCTGTGAATTGTCAGGCTTACACACTTCACAGCACTCACCATGGTTATGTTGTATTTTTTTTTAAGATTTTATTTATTTATTTATTTGACAGACAGAGATCACATAATAGGCAGAGAAGCAGGCAGAGAGAGGGGGGGCGGGAAGCAGGCTCCCCGCTGAGCAGAGAGCCCGATGCGGGGCTCGATCACAAGACCCTGAGATCATGACCCGAGCTGAAGGCAGAGGCTTAACCCACTGAGCCACCCAGGCGCCCCGATTATGTTGTATTTTTAACGAAAATTCATACCTACCAACCAGGCACCAGGAGAATTCAGAAGGTGACATTATTTTGATAAACTCACCAAGTTCCAGAGTTGATTCCTCGGGTGAGGAATTTAAACATCAAGAAGCAGAAAGAATGTCATCATTTCTCAGGGGTGATCTCACATTGACACAGGTTTCAGAAACTGGTGACTGTGACTCAGGATGTCAGTTTGTTAATTTATCACGAGTAACATAACGATCACACGGACCTAAAGACTCAGACGTTACGGAATGCACGAATCGGAACACAAGTCACCAGGAAGTTTCTTGTATGTAGAAAAGAAGAACAGGGGCACCTTGGTGGCTCAGTTGGTTAAGCAGCTGCCTTCGGCTCAGGTCATGATCCCAGGGTCCTGGGATGGAGTCCCGCATCGGGCTCCTTGCTCGGTGGGGAGCCTGCTTCTCTCTCTGCCTCTGCCTGCCTCTCTGCCGGCTTGTGTTCTCCCGCTCGCGCACTCTCTCTCTTTCTCTCTGACAAATAAATAAATAAATAAAATATTTTTTAAAAAAAGAAAGAAAGAAAATAAGAACAAGGATTGAGATGTTGGATGGCATCTCGGTGGGAGCCCACCTTCCACAGGAACCATGAAAATCAGCTATGCTGGAGAAGGTGGCCCTTCCTCAGATGCAGATTGAGAAAGTACTCTAACTTATCTGAGCTCTAAGCCTGTGCTTCTTGAATTTAAGTACTCCTGAGGACACCCTTGAGCACGATGCGTGGCACAAACCAGACCTACAGTAAGTAGGTGGCAAAGAAATAAAGTGGGAAGGAAATAAGATCACTGAAGCCTACAAGCATGCTGTATCTTCCTAGAGCATTTACTATAAGCAATTATAAATAGTATTTAAAATATTTTATGTATGCTATCTAAATAAAATATATGTACATATGTATGTGTTATATATATAGCATTACAATTATTATATCAAAGGTATATGATGTGTATACACATATGTATACACATTGTCATATCATATATATCTCATGATATATCTCATATATGATGTGATATGATATAGCACGAACTATGAAGAAGAATGAAACATTCTATGCATATTGCTGATAAAACACTAAGCCAAAGGGCGCCTGCTTGGCTCAGTGGGTTAAGCCTCTGCCTTCGGCTCAGGTCACGATCGCAGGGTCCTGGGATGGAGCCCCTAATTGGGCTCTCCGCTCAGTGGGGAGCCTGCTTCCCTCCTCTCTCTCTGCCTGCCTCTCTGCCTACTTGTGATCTCTGTCAAATAAATAAATAAAATCTTAAAAAAAAAAAAACACTAAGCCAAAATGAAAACGTTTGATTGGCTTCTAGCTGTGCCTCCACACCTTCGACAATATGAATCACTTCGCTCTGTCCTGTTCCCTAAATCCACCATTCCCCTTCCCTTCAGCCGTCTTCCTTCATACAGCGAGCCAGCAGTGGATGGGGTGTGTGCCTTGAAAGGAGGCTGACGCAGTCAGTAGCCGGGCACAGGAGCCTGGAGCTAGGATCCCCCTCCCCCTGAGCTGGCAGCCTGTCTCTGCCACTTTGCAGCTGTGTGACTTTGCTTTTGTGCCTTACTTGCCTCACCTATACAACACATAGGCAGAGCACCTACGTCACAGCGTTGTTGGGTTAATACATAGAGAAGAGCATTTGGTCCAGTCACCAGCATGTGGTAAATGTTCCTATAAAGGCTGACGATTCTTTCCCAAAGCTGTGGTCACATCCAGCAGTCCCACCTCCTCAAAACAGTACCCTAGTTACCAGGATGATGACATGGCATTGTTGAGAGTCGCCTTTTACTGAATACTTGTGATGCCCAAGCACTGTCCAGGTACCTTGGATACAATACTTCATTTAAATGTTCCAGAAAGTTCTCTACTATACACATTTCCACTCAAAATCACAAATATAAGGAAACTAAGACTTAGAGAAATTAAGAACTTTGTCCAAGATTTGAAAATAGAGTCTTTGCAACTGTATAGAGCCTTTATTCTTCACTTCATTAGAGCTTGGGGTCTCCTTCAACTCTTTGCTTAAGAATTTTTTCTTTTTAATTTTTTCTTTTTAAGTTTACTTTGGAGATTTATTTATTTATTTTAGGGACTGAGAGAGAGAGAGAGAGCGCCTGTGTGAGTGGGAGGGGAGGAACAGAGGGAGAGAGGGAATCCTCAAGCAGACTCAGTGCTGAGTGCAGAGCCTGACACGGGCCTCCATCCCAGGACTCCAAGATCATGACCTGAGCCAAAATCCAGAGTTGGCTGCTTAACATGCTGAGCCACCCAGGCAACGGTCTGCTTAAATATTTAAGACAAACAATCTTATAGTTTATTCCACGGGTAGATAATCCCTTCTAGCATGAATTTTTCTGTTCCATTTTCTGAATACGACCTCATTTCCCTTATTTACAAATTTGAGAGGGGCAGGCCACTACCTTACTGCAGCCTTCTTGCATCTGCTTAGAAATCACAGAAAGCGAGGGGAACCTGTGTGGCTCAGTGGGTTAAGCCTCTGCCTTCAGCTCAGATCATGATCTCAGGGTCCGGGGATCGACTCCCACATAGGGCTCTCTGCTCAGTGGGGAGCCTGTTCCCCTCCCCCTGCCTGCCTCTCTGCCTACTTGTGATCTCTGTCAAATAAATAAATAAATTCTTTTAAAAAAAAATCACAGAAAGCGAGACAGAGGGAAAAGAATATCAAAATGAACCTTCAGAAGCAAGTTTATTTCACTGAAAGATTCATTTTCCTATAAGGGAGTAGACCTCCCTGTGCCCAGAGCCCCTAGGGGTTGTAAGTAGGTTAAACATTACAAAGATTTAAAAAAAGAAACCTCATGAGTGTAACCAGGAGGCCTCACCTGATAATCAGATTGAAAATTATTCATTGCATAAGTCACTGCTAGTTCCCCAGGTTTAACATTCTGACTCACAACTTCCCTGTACACCGTGTGGTTCAATGATCAGGGAAGAGAAGTGACCTGAAGACCCCAGCATGGGTTTTCTGCTGACTTGTCAGAGATGCTAACTCATCTTCCAAGTCTCCACCAAGCTGGCAACCCACAGAATCTGCCCAACTTGATCTCCACAGAGTCTGCACAACTCAGAGCCCTGCTCACAGATGAAGACACTTGGGTATATGCTACTGAGTGAAAGAACCGTGGAGAGGCATGCCCATATGGGCGCGGCCATGCTCTCTGCTGAGTCTGAGAAGGTGAGCCAGGGCTCTGCTTTGAAAAGATATTAGGGAAGCCAATAAAATAAAATTAATACATCCTGTCCCATAAATTTAATGAAAGTAGCTTTTAAACATATTTCCTGGGTGGCTCAGTCGGTTAAGCCTCTGCCTTCAGCTCAGGTCCTAATCCCAGGGTCCTGGGATCGAGTCCCACATCGGGCTCCCTGCTCAGCGGGAAGCCTGCTTCTCCCTCTGCCTCTGCTGCTTCCCCTGCTGGTGCACTCTCTCTCTCTCTGATAAAATAAATAAATAAAATCTTTAAAAAATTAAAAATAGCATAGTGCCCAGTAAAAGTTTGGCCACCCCCAAAATGCTTGAAAGCAGATTCTCTTTTCTCTTTTTAACATATGAGGGGGCAACGGTTTTGTCCAGGGATATGGAGCAGTGAAGGTGACAGCTGGGGTCTGAACCCAGCTGAATGTTTGAAACCTCTCCTATTACTGCCCTTTGCTCAAGCGTATCCAGGGCACCTGCTGAGCTCCAGGTTTGTACCAGGCCCTGGGCCAGCTGCATGGAGAGAATAGAGCCCAGACATAGTGCTGAGAGGGCCCTGAAGCATCCAGACAAATGAACTAGCACATGGAATCCTGTGCAATGAGTGCCCCAGTGGGGTACCTCTGCCATGGGGCAAGGGAGTGACCCTGAAGCTGGGGCCCGAGTGATGGCCAAGAATTAGTGAGATGAAGGAAACGTTCCATGGAGGCTTTGAGTGTGGGACCCCAACTTGAACGATCTCCAATTCGACAGCCCAAATCTCAATGTTCCAGAGCTAACTGGGGCTCATGGAATCCATGTACTTCACATTTTCACATTGTCAGGCAAGTTTTCTTAAAGAATTATCCTTTTGAGAAAAAAACTGTACCTGTAACACACATACATTATGTATAATTATGTACATGTGTATGTGGATACATATTTACATACATATTCATACACATGTGTGTCTATGCAGATATTGAAGTAGAGATACAGATACGGATATATTACTAAAGAAGAACAAAAATGCTATTAAATTCACTGAGTACTGTTTTTCCATATAGAACATTACTTAATCAGCTTTTTCAGTTATTCGTTATTTGATCACTTATTTCAGAAACACTGTAGGGGTTACTGGGTGGCTCAGTCAGTTAAGCATCTGCCTCCAGCTCAGGTCATGATCCCAGGATGCTGGCATCGAGCTCCATGTCGGGCTCCCTTCTTACCAGAAAGCCTGTTTCCCCCTCTGCCTGCTGCTCCCCCTGCCTATGTTCTCTCTCCCTCTCTCTGACAAATAAATAAATAAATAAAATCTGGGGCACCTGGGTGGCTCAGTCCTTAGGCATCTGCCTTCAGCTCAGGTCGTGATCCCTGGGTCCTGGGATCAAGCCCTGCATCGGGCTCCCTGCTCAGCGGGAAGCCTGTTTCTCCCTCTCCCACTCCCCCTGCTTGTGTTCCCTCTCTTTCTGTGTCTCTCTCTGCCAAATACATAAATTAAAACCTTAAAATGTATATATATTAGAAATACTTTTAAAAGTATTTACTGAGCATCTATATATGCTAAGCATCGTGCTAGGCACTGAGGACGTAGCAACAAACAAGAGCCCTATCTTCATGGAGCTCTCCTTCCACTGGGGGAGGCAGATACAAGTAAGCCTAAATCAGTAAGATACATATAGAATAAGATATGACAAAGTAAACAGACTAATGAGAAAGAGGAAAACAGAGAGAGTCACTTTAGGTAGTCTTTTTTGGATGAGGTGATGTCTGAGCTGACGCCTGAAAAATCTTAAGAGCTGGGAACAAAAGTCCAGGTGGAGGAAAAGCAAGGACGAAGGTTTCCAGGCAGTAAAGAGCTCCTGGTATTGATGCTCTGGTTGTCAACCTTGGCTTCCCCTTAGAATAACTGGGGTATCATCTTTAAAATACTAATGCCTTTGCTCTAGAGCTAGGCATTTTTTTTTTCTCAGTGTTCTGGTGATTTTGAAGAGTAATTACATTGGGTATCATGGCGTTAATGGAACAGAATGTTTGCCTGTGTGGCTGATGGGGAGTGAGCAAGGGGGAATCAATGTTGGATAAACATACAGGTACAAGTCTGTGCAGGACCTCATATGCCTTGGGAAGAAATCTGAATTTTATTCCAAGTGTGAGGGGAAAGTATAGGAGCCTTTTTCACGGGCCTGTCATCAACTGATCACATTCTAAAAGCTCACCCTGATTACAGACCGGAGGAGAATGGAGAGTGGACTGCAGGGCACCCTTGGAAGGAGGACCAAGGGTGAGGCCATTGCAATGTTCAGGGGAGCAACAATGGTGGTTTGAATGGGAAGATGGTGGCAGGGATGGAAAGAAGTGGATGGGCTTGGGCTACATTTTGGAGGCAGAAACAACAGAACTTCTGGTAGCTGGGATGTGGAGGGGGAGGGGAAGACAGAAATGATATGTGACTCATATTATATGTGATTCAAATGATATATGACTCATCCAAAACCTTCACCAGGGGCTTGGTGCAATGCAACCCGTACAGTGAGCAACCGGAGGAAGGTCCAACTGCACAGGGTTAGAGCATGGTCCTCTACAAGACTCCCTTCACTCCAGACACCACCTCCACCCACGCTTAACTGGCTACCTACTTGGAAGTTCTCAATATCCTCCAGGTTTGGTTTCATTTGCTTAAAAACTCATGGAACTCAGGAAAACATGATACTTTGTTTCATCATACAAGATACAAATCAAGATCAGCCGAATAAAGAGATGCATAGGGCAATGTCTAGGAGTATCCCAAACTTGAAGCTTCTGTGTCCTTAAGACCAGTCACTCTCCCAGCACATCAATGTATGTCATCGATCGGAAAGCTCACTCAACCTTGTGCCCAGAATTTTTACTGGGGTTTCCTTACATAGGCACGATCAGTTGAATCATTGGCCACAGAACTAAATTCAATCTCTAGATCTCCTTCCCCTCCAGGGGTCAAGCTGATCTCACCTGGCTCAGAGCCTCCAACCCTCTAATCACATGGTTGATGTTTCTGGCACTTGAGTCACCTCTGGAGGGGCCATGATTAATAAAGACACAGATATCACTTGGGAGAGCCCACGGATTCAGAGACTGCCTCTCAGGGATGAAGACAAAGACCAGACAGTTCATTATTAGTGTGGGGCTGGTTGGGAGCTAGGGGAGGGTGGGTTTGTTGAGGGTCAGATCTGGAATCAGGAGTATGGTTCTCCATTGTCAAGTTTGGATTACCCACGAGACCATCAAGCGGAAATGTCAAGTAGGCAGCTGGACAGACGAGGCTGGCCCTGGGGTGAGGTCTGGGCTGCTGGTAGAAATCTGAGAGTCATCAGCATGCTCATGGCATTCAAAGTTGGCATTAAGAGAGAAGATGGTCCAGGGAGCGCCTGGATGGCTCAGTGAGTTAAAGCCTCTGTCTTCAGCTCAGATCATGATCCCAGGGTCCTGGGATCGAGCCCCGAATTGGGCTTTCCGCTCAGCAGGGAGCATGATTCCCCCTCCCTCCCTGCCTGTCTCTCTGCCTACTTGTGAGCTCTCTCTGTGTCAAATAAATAAATCTTTAAAAAGTATATATTAAAAAAAGAGAGAGAGAGAAGATGGTCCCGGACTAAGCCCCAAAGAAAACCAGTATTTAAAGTGATCACCATCTACAACTCTGCTGTTCCACATTTATCTGCCCAGACAGTGAGAAATGAAAGTTTGTCCCAAGCGAGACAAATCCCATCCTTTATATGCACAAATGTCTCTAAAAACGAAATGTTACTGGAGCAGAGCCAGAAGTTTCTCACAGTGGACGCCAGACTCCAGCTGGTAAGGACCCATGCTGTGCACTAGTTTCTACAACAGACAATAATATAGGAAAAAAACAGTATTCCAGAATACTTGAAATAAGGCTTGGGATGCTAAAATATATTCCTTTTACCCACATGAAAGTATAAAAGAATAAAAAATGATGAGTTTATAATTTCTTTATTTTTTGAAGATTTTATTTATTTAAAATAAATAAGGAGGCAAACATAAGAGACACCGCACTCCAGGAAACAAACTGAGGGTTGCTGGAGGGGAGGCCAGTGGGGGGATGGGGTAACAGGTGATGGGCATTATGGAGGGCACTTCATGTGATGAGCCCTGGGTGTTATATGCAATTGATGAATCACTAAATTCTACTTCTGAAACTAATAGTACAGTATATGTTAACTACATTGAAGTTAAATAAAGAATTTTGGGGACACCTGGGTGACTCAGTCAGTTAAGCATCTGCCTTCAGCTCAGGTCATGATCCCAGGATCCTGGAATCGAGTCCCCATCAGGCTCCTTGTTCAGAGGGGAGCCTGCTTCTCCCTCTGCCCCTTCCCCCTGCTTTTTTGCACTCTCTGTCTCTCTGACAAATAAATGAGTAAAATCTTTTTACAAAAGAATTTTTTAAAAGATTTTATTTACTTACTTGAAAGTGAGGGAGAGCAGAGGAAGGGACAGAGGCAGAGAGAAAGGGAGAAGCCTGGCCTCCATCCTATGACCCTGAGATTGTGATCTGAGCCGAAGTCAGAGTTTCAACCGACTGAGCCACCCAGGTGCCCTGATGAGTTTATAAATTCATCAGCAGTTTCCTTATTGGTTATATACACTTTAATATAGTATCCATAACAAAAATAATTATATTTTCAACTTTCACACAAAAAAGAAAAATATGCTTATTCCTTATCCAAAACAAAATTTATTTATTCAATCTTTAAAAGTTAACATAAAACTACCGTAAATCCAATTCTTGAGCTACCCTTAAGAGCAGTACCACTTTAAGGCCAAGGTTATCAGGGTCATCCAGATCCATCCCAAGGGTGATGATAATTAATAATAAAAAGAGCAGTTAACACTCATGGGGTTTGTATGCCAACTCTCAGTGAAGTGCTTCCCGGATATTATTTTATCTAATACATATATTTAATATCTATTGAGTATGTGCATTTAATTTTTATTTAATAATACATTTGAGATGTATTCAACAGTAACCCTGAAAGATAGGAGTTATTACTCTCTCCCATGCTTCTGGTGAAGCCACTGAGGCTCAGAGAGTTAAATAACTGGCTTCTCAATCAGTCATAAGTTGTTGAGTCAAGGTAAGTTAGTAAGCGACAATGCCAGGACATTGCCCCAGTTCTGTCTGAAGTGAAGAAGTCAGAAGTCTGGGAGTTAAAGGAGGGACAGTCACAGATGTGCTTAAACCTTGTCCTGGATGTATGACTGCTCCATTGATGTGGAATTTTCCTGATACAAATAATTTAATATGATATGCAAATCTCGAGGAGTTCCTTTGCTTTCCCAGCCTGAAGAAACAAGAGTAGTCAAGACTGCGGGGTCGTTCTACAGTGCTGAGCTGGCTGTTGGCTTAAGGAAATTCAGCAATAGCGTCACACCATCTGGTTCAAGATGAGAGGAAGTTTCCATTAGGCTCTCCTTTCTCCTCTTCCAGTCCTGGAAGCCTGTCTGGTTTGGAGGGACGCCCCATTTGGCACTTCACAAATATTTTTATTTTATCTCCACATCATTCAGCATAGTAGATCTTTTATTTTCCTCTAGAGACTCAGAAGACTTAAGATGTGTCCAAGGTCACACGGTGACAGGGCTGGGGCTCCCAACTGCATGTACTTTCCCACCTAAAGTCGGTCACCAGTACGCTGGGTAGCAATCCCTTAGCTCCAGGCCTACTTCATCTCCGATGTCTTTGCCATCTGCGTTCCCGCCTAGCTGCAGGTAATAAAGATCACCCCCTATTTTATTAAACCAGATGTATTACCATTATTGGAACAGCGCTTATCAGTGTTCTGATACAGAGATAGCCTCCAGGGTTATTGACATGCATAGAGCTCTTGACCTCCAGGCCAAACCACACTGACATGCCACACTGACGTGCTTTGGTAAATGTAATTTTTTAAAACTCCTATGCCTGTTTTCATCCTTTCTCTGCCTCCTTCCTCAATGTTAAGTTCTAAGTCGCCACACACATCTTGCCCCGCCTGCGGCTGCTTCAAGGGCAGTGGTGATGACCTTTGGGGCAGATAATTCTTGTTCGTGTTGGCAGAGAGAGGCTGTCTCGTGTGTCTTTGGATATTTATCATCTTCTAGATGCCGGAAACAACTCTCCCTTCCTCCCCAGTCCTGATGATCAAAAATGCCTCCAGACATCGCCAAATGTCTCCTCGTGGGGGGAGAGGCAAAAATCGCCCCCAGTTAAGAACCACTGCTCTAAGGGGCGCCTGGGTGGCTCAGTGGGTTAAAGCCTCTGCCTTTGGCTCAGGTCATGATCTCAGGGTCCTGGAATCGAGCCCCACGTCGGGCTCTCTGCTCCTCGGAGAGCCTGCTTCCTACCTCTCTGCCTGCCTCTCTGCCTGCCTCTCTGCCTGCTTGTGAGCTCTGTCTGTCAAATAAGTGAATAAAATTTTTAAAAAAATTAATAAAAAGAACCACTGCTCTAACTGGGTGTCGTACATAAACAGGGAATCTTGGAACTAATGACTTTTTTATGGTATTTTATTTTATGGTATTTTTTGGTATTTTATGGTATTTTTTATGGTATTTTATTTCATGGTATTTTATGGTGACTAACATAACACAATAAAAAAAATTTTTTTTAAATAAAAAGAACCACTGTTCTAGGAGTACATCTACATCCATGCACACACACACACCCCCCCCACATACACACACATGCTACATACTTCTAATTTGTTACTTCTCGCAGCGCTACTTAAAGAAAGAAACAGGAAGCCAAGTTTACTAGACAGAAACCCAAAATTAAATAAGCTCTGAGTGATATGGCTAGGAAACCACTGTGAGTAAAAGGCGTGAGCTTCCCCATGAAGTTGGTGACAGGTTTTTTTGCTTCGATACCTACTTTCTTTTATCTACATCTTGTTATTTCCAGCATCTTCTGAAGATAATAGCTCCTTGGATAAGTTACCATATAAAAGAAAATTTTCTTTTTTAAAAATAAGATTTTAGGGGCACCTGGGTGGCTCAGTGGGTTAAAGCCTCTGCCTTTGGCTCAGGTCATGATCTCAGGGTTCTGGGATCGAGCCCCGCATCGGGTTCTCTGCTCGGCAAGCAGCCTCAGCCTCCATCCCCCACCCCGACCCCGCCTGCCTCTCTGCCTACTTGTGATCTCTGTCTGTCAAATAAATAAATAAAATCTTAAAAAAAAAAAAGATTTTATTTATTTATTTGACACGGAGAAAGAGCCCAAGCAGGGGGAGCAGGGAGCCTGATGCAGGGCTCGATCCCAGGACCAGGGGATCTGAACTGAAGGCGGATGTTTAACTGCCCAGCTGAGCCACCCAGGTGCCCCTAAAAGAAAATTTTCCACACATGCCATCTACACTACGGTGACCAAGCCATGCTCACATCACATTACTTGAATACTCTGTCTGCAAAGCAAGTTATTATCTATAAATCCCCCTTATCCTACAATAGCTAAATTCTATAATGTTTCCATTCTCCCTGAATCAATACAGTGTTTAAAAAAAAAAAAAAAAAAAACTACGGGGCACCTCTCTGGCTCATCAGTGGAGCGTGGGACTCTCGCTCTCGGGGTTGTGAGTTCGAACCTCACACTGGCCATAGAGATTACTTAAAAATAAAATTTTTTTAAAAAGTTTTTAACTAGCTAAAGTATATGATCCCATCTCATGTGTCTGCCCATGCACCTGTAAGAGAGAATACTTCATTGATTCTTCTGGGCACAGATATGTTTTTCTGTCCAAATTTGGAATCTGAGGGAGGCTTGCTTTGAGGATCCTGTGAGTCAAACAGTATGATGATCTCCACCATTTAGAAAACTGTTGCCAGTTGCATTTTCAGCTACTGACAGGACTGTCCCAGAATAATTGATTTCTCTCTCATAAAGATGGTCCATTTTTTCCTGCTCTTCAGATGTCATCTTGAGCAAAAATGAAGCCACTGGGAGTCATTTATACATGCAGTTGGTTGCACTATTTAGTGTTCAGGGTTGCTGACTGTGAAATCAATCTTTACCAACCGTACTGATGGAATTGCTGGGTCACAGGCTACCCACATCTACAATTTGAAGGTACAACACCAATTTGTTCTCCAAATGGCTGATCCAATCAAAAATTCCAACAGCAGGGTTTTAGAGGTGTAGCTATTTCTTACAGAAAAGGGTTTTCATTTATAATAATAATATTTGGAAATACATATCACATTGGACATGCTTTACAATCTATGGAGGATCTTTTTACCACTCCAAAGACTTTGTTGATGGATAGGTATGCTTCCGAGTGGACCTCTGTGCTGAGGAGATAGCATGTCTGTCAATCAACGGTTTGTGCAAGTTCAAGCAGAAAGCTCTGGTATCCGAATCTTGACCTTCTCTCTGAGGTTCCTCCAAATGAATTCCCTTTCTTGTCATTCATTGCTAGTTGAAAAGTGACTTTGAGGAGATTAACTGCTGAGTCTTTCCAGAATTCAAAATAATTTCCTTGAGTCATAACTAGACCTGTGCTAGATATAATTGAGTGACCATCGAAGATCCCCTCCAAGACCCCCTCCATGGAATAGAATTGTTTTGGAGAAGTGACTGCCCAGTAGGCACTACATTCCCCAGGCCCAGCTTCTAGGCAAGACATGCACTCACCAAGGAGATATGAGCGGAAGTGATGTTATCTCATGCAAGCCAAAGCCATTAAGAAATATGGAGAGGGGTGGTAATTGGGTGAGGGACATTAAAGAGGGCACGTGATGTAATGAACACTGAGTTTTATATAAGACTGATGAAACGCTCACCTCTACCTCTGAACCTAATAATACGTTATATGTTAAGTAATTGAATTTAAGTTTAAAAAAAAGAAATATGCATGTCTTCCACATAATCTTTCTCACCACACCATCAACTGAATGAAAAGAACTCTGTATCTAGTGGAAGGCAGAGCCACACGAGGGAAGGAGCCTGGGATCTGCATTGCCATGTGGAAAGCTTCCTAACTAGTTTGGACTGAGAATTAATATATTTTTGTTGTGGTAAGCCATTGAGAATTGGTGTTAATCTGATCCAGAAGCTAATACCACCCAAATTAATGCAGAAAACATATGCAGCTAAGTAGACTTTATATTTACACAAATTTGAATCCTCCCTTTGTCATAAAAAAGTGTGAGTATTTGTAGCTCTCAGGTTCACAGATGCAGAAGCCAAGGGTCAAGTGTCTTCATAAAGCCAGCATCTGTCTACTCCTTGGTATTTATTTATCCAAAGGAATTCAAAACATGTTCACACAAAAACCCACACACAGATGTTTATAGAAGCTTTATTCATAATTGCCAAAACTCAGAAGCAACCAAGGAGTGCTTCAGCAGGCGACTGTCTAAGTAAACTGTGGTGCATCCAGACAATGGCAAACTGTTCAGCAATAAAAGAAAATTAAAAAAAAAGAGCTATCAAGCCATGAAAAGACAAGGAGGGAACTTGAGTGCATATCACTAAATGAAAGAAGCCCATCTGAACAGGTCTGATTCCAATACATGACAGGCATGATTCCAAGTACATGACGTTCTGGAAAAGGCAAAACTATGAAGACAGCAAAAGTGTCAATGGTTTCCAGTTGTTAAGGGAGGGTGGGAAGAGCATAAAGGATTTTTAAAGCAGTGAAACTACTCTGTATGAAACTAGAATGGTAGATACATGTCATTATACACATGTCCGAACCCACAAAATATCTAACACCAGGAGTGAACCCTAACATCAGCTATGGACTTTGGGTGATAGTGATTATCAGTGTAGGATTATCAGTTGTAACAAGTGCACTCTCTGGTGGGTAATATGGGTAGAGGGGAAGCTATGCATGTGTGGGGCTACATAGAGGTTATATGAGAATTCTCTGTACCCTCCTCTGTTTTCCCACAAACATAAAACTATTCTAAAAAATCAAGCCTATTTTTAAAAAGTGAACTGGGCAAAAAAGAAGGCCAGCATCTTTGGATTTTCTCTTAACCCTTCTTGGACCCAAGAAAGAAAAACTTACATGTATACAAAAAATGAGGTTAAATACAATGAAGGGAGAGAAAATGACTGTAACATGAAAATTTAAAAAGATTTTTTAAAAGGTATTGATAAGATAAAAGAGGTTAAAATAGGAAAGAGGAAAGTGTTTAAAAATAGAATAAGGGGCGCCTGGGTGGCTCAGGGGGTTAAAGCCTCTGCCTTCGGCTCAGGTCATGATCTCAGCGTCCGGGGATCAAGCCCCACATCGGGCTCTCTGCTCAGCAGGGAGCCTGCTTCCTCCTCTCTCTCTGCCTGCTTCTGTGCCTGCTTGTGATCTCTCTGTCAAATAAACAAAATCTTTAAAAAAAAAAAAAGAATAAGAAAAAAATAAAATTTAAAAAATTTAACCTTGAAATACTGAAGAATCATGGGGGAAAAGCTATGAATTCTATGTGCTGCTTTCCCCTACCTCTGGAGTTCCGCAGTTCTCATTTATGGGTGAGCTTGGTCTTGGCTGGATTTCTTGCTGATCTTCTGGGGTAGGGGCCAGTTGCTGAGATTCTCGAGTGTCTTTGCCCGAGGGGGAATTGCACCACCCTTGCCAGGGGCTGGGCTAAGTCATCTGCTCGGGTTCGCTCTCAGAGCTTTTGTTCCCTGAGCGCTTTCCGTAGAGCTCGGAGGACAGGAATGAAGATGGCGGCCGCCCAGTCTCTGCCCAGAGGAGCCAAGAGCTCCGGCCGCCCCTCAGTGCGCCCTCGGAGAAAAGCGCTCAATCCCTCCCGTCTCCCTGGGCTCCGGCCAGGTCGGAGCTCACCCGGCCTGTGACCGAGCATTTCTATCTCTGGCGCACAGCCCCGCCTGGAGTCTCCAAACCCAGCAGATTCCTGCTGGACACTCCTGTGCCACTCCTCCCAGAGAAGGAAGGTGAGTCTCCCCAGATCTGCCACGTGTGGGGTCCCTCCCGGAAGAACAGTGGCCTGACTGTGCCGCAGATCATGGTTTAAGGTAACCCGGAGCAGAGAGCACCCTCCTCGACTCTGTCTCTACAGCCGACTTCTAAAAGTTCCAATTTTGTTCTCTGCTGCTCTACTGCTTGCCGGGAGCCGACCCCTCCCCTTGTGGTCTCTCTTCCCATGTATCGCCTAGGATTCACTTCTCCACACGTCCTACCTTCCAGAAAGTGATTGCTTTTTTTTTTTTTTAAGATCTTATTTATTTATTTATTTGAGAGAGAGAGATGCATGAGAAGAGGGAGGGTCCGAGGGAGAAGCAGACTCCCTGCTGAGCAGGGATCCTGATGTGAGACTCCATCCTGGGACTCCAGGATCATGATCTGAGCCGAAGGCAGTTGCTTAACCAGCTAAGCCACCCATGCACCCCAGTGGTCATTTTTCTCTTCCTAGAATTGCTGCTCTTCTTCTCTTCCATCTCCTGTTGAGTTTGTAGGTGTTCAGGATGGTTTGACAACTATCTGGCTGAATTCCTGGGACCCCATGAAATTTAGGTCACCTACTCCTCTGCCATCTTTTTCCTCCTCCTTCCTAGAATCCGCTTTTTTTTTTTTTTAAAGTAGGCTCCATGCCCAGTGTGGAGCCCAGCCAAGGGCTTGAACTCATGATCCCAAGATCAAGAACTGAGCTGAGATTGAGAGTTGGACACTTACAGACCTGATGGATTTTATTTTATGTTCATGACTTTGAAAATTATTTCAATAACACAGTTTTCCCAATTCCTCCAAAAGCAATCCTTATAAAGATGATACAGTATTCCCCTACTTCTTTCAATGGAAGGCTCTATTCCTGACCGATATGCCAGCGGCATAGTGTGTGTTTGTTAATCTTCATCATTTCTACTACAAGCAAAAGTAATGCATACACTTTATCAAAATGAACTTGGGCAACAGAGAAGTGTAAAAGGAAAATAGGGGAAATGGAATCCTATTGTACATGCTGTTTAGCAATAGCCTTTCCGGATGAGACTATTTATCTTGGGAATCTCTTTGTGAATGTCTTTCCCATGGCGGGCGCCCTCGATACATTTAAAGACCTGAGAGCTGACTTTAGTGACAAGAGTCAGCAACTGATACTCTTCCAGCATTTCTTCAGCACTGTCTGCCTCTTAATTCTGGCTCCCTCTGCATGAGTGTGGGCAGAAGCAGCTGGCCCAAGGAGCTCATCAGTGCAGAGATGTGCCCAAAGGAGGTTGGGTGTTCCAAACTTGGGTCCCAGCTGGGTCTCCTCCAAGGGCCTCTTTGTAGGAGGAACCTGCTAGTCGATGTTGCCAGGGAGAAGATACTAATTACTTGAACATGGTGGTAATGGTCCATATGCAAAGAAGCCATCTATCATAGAGCTTCTGGATGCATCGCTCAAAGATCTGAGAAGTAAACAAGACAACAAGACTGAGCCCCAGGTATGGGCAGGGTGTACAAGGCTGAAGCTGTCTTCTACATGCACAATGATCCTACAGGTTTGCTTCCATCAAAGTACTTAAATTTGATCTCTCCAGAATTCTGAAATGAGATATAGGAGCTGCTCTCAGATCACTATGTTCTACAGAGGTGCTTGCCGCTTTCCCTAACATCCCTGGGCTTGGACCAGGAGGATGGCACCCTGTGGCATGGTTGTCTGCTTCCACAGCGACACCGTGTGGCACAACCAGCAACAGCAGCCCCAAATCCTGGACACTGGTTTTCCCATTTTCTCTGCTTGGAGATGATAGCGGCCAGGAATCATGGAGTACCCCTGCTGGGTGATATCACAGGCAAGATGACAGCAGGAAAATAAAAAACACATTCTCACTCTAAGTAGGACAGGATAATAGAATGACTTAAGTTAAATAATAAAATAAATGTGTATATCAAGCTGATTTACCCTTCACAGCAGAACTTAGGTGTGCCTTTATTTTCATCATTTGAGGAAACTAAGAGAAATTAAGGAACTTACCCACATTTACTTGTGCCAAGCTGTGGTAAAATTCCAGAGATCAAAAAAAGAAGCCAGCTCCTGGGAGGGAAGAAAGATGTCCCTTCTTACATTCTCTGTCCCCTCTAGGTGCAGAGGGGTCAAGAAAGATCGGAAAGATTCAACAAAGGATAGCATTCCCACAAATTGAGACTTCCAGTTTCTCACGTCACCATGTCCAGTCCAAATCTTACAAAACACCTACCCATTGTCACCTCCAGTTTCTCATTGTGACTGGTAAAAAGCAGTCGTCAAATGGACCCATGGACAGTATTCTTACAGTTATGTCATACAGATTTCCTGGGCATCATGCCCAACTTGGTTTAATTTATTCTTATTAATTAAAATAGAGCTTCATAAAGTATGATTGTTACATTGAATTTATATGACCTAGCCATCTGCTGGGAGCACAAATGTGTGTGACAACAGAAATGTGATGTCACACAGGAAACATTCTATTCTCCATTATCTTCGCTAATAGTGCAACATAACTCAATGCAAAGAAGTATCCTGACATTCAACCTTGCTCCTAATTCTTCTCACACTTCGGTCTTTGGGAGATTTGACAGGACTAAAGGTGTATTAACCTGGGATCGTGCGGTTGCAGAGAGGGAAGACATGCTAAGCTAGTTCATAGGAAGTTGTGGATTTTCTCTCTAAAATAATCTTTTCCCGGGGCACCTGGGTGGCTCAGTGGGTTGAGGCCTCTTCCTTCGGCTTGGGTCATGGTCCCAGGTCCTGGGATCGAGCCCCACATGGGGCTCTCTGCTCAGCAGGGACCCTGCTTCCTCCTCTCTCTCTGCCTGCCTCTCTGCCTACTTGCAATCTCTGTCTGTCAAACAAATAAATGAAATCTAAAAAAATAAAAATAAAAACTAAAATAAAATAATATTTTCCCAATTCTCCTCCACAGAGACGTAAGGATGGACTTAGGAAGCAGCAAGTACCCCAAATTTCTGTTACAGACAACCTGTTAATGAACGTAAACCTCACAGTGTAAAAGCCGAAGTGTGGTTAATGGACGCCAGGAGTCAGAAAGTGGTGTGTGTCGGGGGAAGAGGAGTGAGAATAAAGTTACAGTAATATGGGGAGAGAAGCGATCCCATCAATAATTAATGGAATGAAACAGGTTAAAATAGCAATAGCAGAGGAACCAAAATGAGGATATAACTGGAGAAGGGGGAGGCAGCAGGGAAGAGGGCATGTTTGTATTGGTTACCTATCGCTATGTGACAAATTACCCCCCAAACTCAGCAGCTTAATACAACAGTCATTTATTTTCACTTCTCCATCTGCAGATGAACTGGAGTTCAGCTGATCTGGCTAAATGGCTTTGCTTCCCCCTGTGGGCCAATGAGTCAACCAGAACAGCTTTGCCTCACATCTCTTATCCTTCTCCAGAGACCAGCTGGCTCACCAGGTAACAGCAGAGATACAAGAGAGCAGACCCTACCATACAAGCACTTTTCTAATCCCTTACTGCATCTTGTCTAAGAACATCCCATTATCCAAAGGGTGTCAGGTAGCTGAGCCCACAGTCAAAGGGTGAGTCGTGGAGCAGGGAGGGTCTGCAAAGCCACATGGCAATGGACAAAGAGGTAGGGAGGGATGAAGGACTGCAACCAGTGGGCACAGAAAGGTGGGTGATGGTAGAGGTGAACTAAATCCTCTTATAGATAAACAAAATTCTATCAAAGAAGAAATCAATAGAAAATACTCTGTAGGACTGATGGTGTCATGGTACAAGAATATTATTTAGAGAAGCAGATTAATACTCAAGAGAACTGAAAATTGAAATAGAGTTGTTTCCTTCTGAAGATTAGTACCAAGATGAGAAGCCAGTGAGTTAAGGCTTATAAAACCTTTCGTTTGTTGTTTGATTAAGCTGTGTGTAATTATTAAAGATATTTTTAATTAATTTTTTGAAAACTGTTTAAATAGACCCCAACCACTCGATACAATGTCGCAGATTAAAGATAAAAAAGAAACAGGGGCGCCTGGCTGGCTCAGTCGGTAGACACAGGACTCTCGATCTCAGGTTCATGAGTTCAAGCCCCATGTTGGGTGTAGAGATTACTTCAAAAGCAAAAACAAAGACTCAACTAAAGATTAGAAAGAAACAGTCTTCTCCCTCATGGAGTTCATGGTATTGTAAGATGGAGCTGTAAACAAATAATAACAAGAAAGCACTAAAGCCGGGTAAGGGAGACCGGAGCTCAGTGTATACCGCGCCCCCCCCCACCCCGGGACAGATCAGGGAGGATTTACAGGGTGGGGGGAGGGGCGGCGCGGACTTCTCAATGAGTCTGGAAGTGTGGGAGTTTGAGAATAGCCTCTCCTGCCCAAAATCTTCAGAACTGGGAAAATGTGTGTTGAAACCCATAGCTATCCTAGAAAGCAAAGAGAATTGCCTTCTGTGGGTATGTAACTATGGTAAATACCTGAAAAGCAGGAGGCATCGAACCAAGAAGGAAGCACCAGCCTAAAATGTGCTCAGAAAACTATTACATCACTTTTGGGCAAATGCCCACAAGAACTGAAAGCAGGGACTCAAACAGGTGTTTGCACACCCATGCCCATAGCGGCTTTATTCCCAATAGCCAAGAAGAGGAAACACCCAAATGTCCATTAGTGGATGAACTTACAGATAAACAAAACATGGCCTATTCATACAATGGACTATTACTCCCCCTTAAAATGGGAAGGAATTCTGACACAGCCTCCCGCATGGCTAAACCTTGAGGACACTAGAAGCCAAATAAGCCAATCACAAGGACGAATCCCATATGATTCCATTTACATGAGCTACCTGGGGTCGTCCAATTCATAGAGAAGGTGGTTGCCAGGGGCTGAAGGAAGGGGAATGGGGAGCTAGTGTTTCATGGGTGCAGAGCTGGGGAAGATGAGAACATTCTGGAGATCTGTTGTGTTGATAGTTACACAGTTACATAATTACACATGAATGTCCTCAATGCCACTGAACAACATGCCTAAAAATGGTTAAAATAATAAAATTTTATGTAATGTCTATCTTACCACAATAAAAAAGAAAGAAAGCTGGGTGTGAGCTGTAGAGAGCTGCCAGCCTGGAGATGTGATGTGGGGGGGACCAGGGCTGGGCAGAGGATGGCTGTCACTAGGCAGTTAGGTGGGACATCCCAGGAGGGGCCTCGAACAAACCCAACCACACACCCCAATGTGTCAGGAGAGGCTGAGCCCCTCGGAAAGCCAGGACAGGGCATTCCAGCAAGACATCATTTCTATAGGGGGACAAAACACTAAACCATATCCCACATTCCCATAGGAACCATGTGTGTGTGAACACGTAGAAAAGATCTGGAAGCATCCCACTGACGGCGGTATCTTTGGGGGAAGTAGAGAATTTTCACTTTCTTTGAATGTTTGAATTTTTCTAACACCAACAGTATATCTGTGGATTTACACAAGTATGTATTTATAGAAGAATAACAGGTTTCCACGAGAGAAGGATGGTGTGCTGGTTACTTTGTTTTCACCACATACGTTAACAAAAATGGCAATATCTATTCTGTATGGCAATGTCCACCGAAGGTTATAGGTACCTTCTTGGTGCAAATACTATCCATTTGCATAGAACTAGAAAAACGCGTCCCTTGGGGACATCACCTTGACTTGTCACTGGAGAACTTATAGTGCAGGAGAATTGGTCCTGCTGTTCCCTCCCCCAGGAACCCCGGCACCAACACTCAGAATTTGAATCACAGAAGACCGAGAAGCTGCCAGCTTCTCCATGCCACGCCAGCCCTGTCCGTGCCTGAGCTAAGCTGCTTATCTCTGCCCCTCTTGACCTCTCTCCTATTGTGTTTGAAATGTTTTGTGAGTCAAGTGTGCAGTGAGGAGTAAAGCAGGCTTCAGGGCTGACTCAGCCACTTGTCCGCAGCTTGAAGATGGCATTTCATTTAAATCTCCGTGTTTCTCTGCCCTCATTCCACAACCAGTGATAATAATGGCTGGCATCTTAGGGTTGTTGCAAACCCTGAAGGAGCATCTGTATGAAAACCAGTAGAAAAGGGTATTTGTCTTGGGAAAACATTCAAGGTGAGCAGCAAATGGACAATAGTCAGGGCACGACACTTGTCTCTGCAATGAAATTGTACGCCCGCCCCGGGGATTGTCTGCTGTTTCTCCCGCAAAGCTTTCAGGTTCATCTTCATTGGTTATCTTGCTCCGGGATGCCGTGAGATGCTCACCCCAGCAGATGGCACAAGAGAACGGAGTCAGGGGAAAACAGCCTGTGCGTTTCAAGCTGCACGGTGAACCAAGTTAAAGCACGCATGCCCTCCTGTGCTTCTGAAATAGCTGTAGACAATGACTTCACAGTCATCATTGAACTTCTCTAGTTGAGTCTGGTAGTCATGAGGGTAACCACTGCACCAAAAATACCCTGTCCCAGAGATCCACTTAGTCAAGAATGTTCATTCCCTGAGCACCCCCACGGTACTGGAGACACGGAGATGGATACAAAATATCCCCTGCCTGGGGCACCTGGGCGGCACAATCTTGTAAACATCTGACTCTTGGTTTTGGCTCAGGTCGTGATCTCAGAGTAGTGAGATAAAGCCGCTTGTAGGGCTTCATGCCCAGGACACAGTCTGCTTAAGACTCTACCTTAGCCCCTCGCCACAAAAATAAATAAACCTTAAAATATATTATATATATAATAGATATGTTATATAACATATTGTTATTAAGGGCAAAATAATGACACCAATTGCCTGAATGTGACAGGATGGGTTCAGGTGGCCTGCATTAGCCATCCTTCCTGCTGCATCCACTCTGTCCAGCCCCACTGCCTCAAGCCCAGCTTGTCGTCTCTGGCCTGGATTACTCCAGAGACCTAAGATAACTCCCTCTAGTTCTATTTATCTCAAGTTCATCCTCAGGGTAATCTTTCTTGAATGCAAATATCATTATGATATATATACCACCTACTTTAAAAAAGATTTAACAGCTCTCACTGATCTCATAGTAACATGCATATCCTTAAATTTACCCATAAGGCTTTTTGTGATCTACCCTCTGCTTTCCTCCCCAGCCTCAACTCTCTCCCTCTCTCCTGCAATCTATACATTAATACAAGAGATATGCTTTCAAATTCCCAAATGCTTTTTATCCCCTGCTGATCTTTGCCCAAGTTGTTTTTCTCTCTGCCTAGAATACCTTAAAACTAAAAACTAAACCTCATTCCCTCCCACTGGCTGTTCTCCTTAATCTGGCCCCCTAGTATGTAAACGTCAGGTTTCAGATTAAATGTTATTTCCTTTGTGAAGCTATCTCTTATGGTACAAGACTGGGTGGGATGAGACCCTCCCGGGTACCCCAACCACTCACTACTTCCATCTTCCTAGAATTTAATGTGTCTCTTCGTACCAGGTTTGCCTTCCTTTCCCTGTCTACTGGAGCTCCTTGAGGACAAAGACTACTGCCTCTTGTTCAACAACGTATCCCCAGTCCCTGGGACCATTCTTGGGACAGAGTAGCACTCCATCAAAATTCATTGAGTAGAAATCATAAAACACAACTGATACCATTCAAAGAATCGTAAGACCTTTGACGCCTGTGTAGGTCTTCTGACATAGTCAGCCATGATCCCTTTTCATCATGCTCAGAGAGTGCCAATAGGCTGGGACATGGAGGTCCCCTTACCAATCTTTTCATCCACGGCAAAGAAGTTATGTAAAATAAAAAATAAAATAAAAGTCACTTTTGATTTTTCGCAGTATCTTCTTGTGTCATCCCAGGTGGTTAAAACACAAAAATTTTAATGCAGGTATTGTTCTCAGAGTTTCCAATACGGTTAAAGAGACAAACAAGGTATTATGGTAAGGCATCCAGAGAGGAGCAAAGGTGAGAATTGGTCACCACGCAAGGGCTCCTGTTGAGACAGGAGCAGGAAATAATATCAGTAGAGCCCAGTGGGAGCAGGAACCCTGGAGGAAAGGCTGTTTGGTGGAGTTGGGCTTATGCAGGAAGGAGGCAACTATAGCCACAGGATGCCAAAGCCGGAAGATAGCAGGGAAGAAATTTCCAGACCTCTCTTTATCGCAACCTCAAATCTCCCCCTTGTGCCTCCCACTGGCCAAACCTGCAAGCAGGCTGACAAGGAAGCCTGGGTCCTGCAGTCCACGGGGCCCTGCAAGGCAGAGCATGAAGCTGGGAGGGGAGGGAAACAAATAACCCACATCCTCACCTAAACCCACATCCATGAGAGGAAATGTATCTTCCCTATGACCTTAGGAAAATGGAACTAAGCAGAAAATATAGAGGTTTTGTGGGGGCAGGGGGGGCCATTATTATTTTAAATATAGAGAGAAGTCCAGAAATTAATATAACAGACACCCACATTCCACCACCGAAATATATCACACTAACTTTTTATCATGACTGCTTCACAATTATTGTTCTTTTAAGGGGAAAAAAGTGCAAATAAGTTATCTTCCTCCCTTTCCTCCATCTCCCATCTTCTCCTAAAGAAATCACTAAATTGGAAGCTCCATTCGCTATTCTGCTAAGTGTATTTGTATCCATGAACAATAAGTAACATTGTTTTGTGTCTTTTTCTATTTTACAAAGTGGTCCCAAACAGTGTCTATCCTTTAGAATCTTGTTTCGTATACCAGGTACAATGTTTCTGAGATAGCTGTTGATACACACAGATCTGGTTAGTTTGTTTTGACTTTGGTGTGGTTTTCCAATCCATGAATATTTACATTTCTTGTGATTACCAATATATTTGAATTTATTTCCATCATTCTTATTTTGTAGTTTTTTTTTCTACTTATACTTTTCCTTTCCTACCCTTTTTCAGGGGAAAGGAAGTATCATGTTGTCTTTGTTACCTGTTTCCTCTAACCATCTGAGAAATTAGATTCTGTTTCTCTTCTTTTAATTTATCTTAAGTCATGCGCATACATGGTTGCCATAAAGAAAATGTTAGGATATTAAAATGCTTTAACTGTGGATCATCCTCTCCCACCTTTCATGTTATTGCTGTCTAAAATTTTAGTTCCCCATCTTTAACCATAAAAATGTGATCATTCAATAGTTAATTTTTAGTCAAAGTTTTAGATTTACTCACATTTACTAACCACTTTGCTCATCTTTGTATCCTTGCAACCCCCTCCTTTCTTTTGAAATATATTTCCTTCTCCTTGAAGCAAACCCTTTGGTGGCTCTTTCAGCAAGAAACAGTGAGTAATGGTTTTAATCATTAGCTGAGTATTTTGAAGGCACTTGGCTGGCTCAGTCAGGGGAGGCTGTGACTCTTGATCTCAGGGTCTTGAGTTCGAACCCCATGTTGGGTGTAGAGATGACTCATAAATAAAAATTTAAAAATCATTATCTAAGTATTTTTATTTTTTTCACTATTTTTAAATGACCCTCACCCCCGAATGATAGTTTAGCTAGGATAAAATCACTGAAGACCGAAGGTTGCATTCCTTAAGCAGTTTGAAAATAACAATTCTATTGCTCCTGGCCTCTACCATTGCTCTGAAGAACTCTGTTGTCCTTGGCATCATCTCTGCTGTGGGCAATTTGTCTCTCTGGTTCCTTATTTATTTGTCTGTTGTTGTTTGTGTTTGTTTTTCGAATATTTGAAAATAATTTCAAATTTAAAGAAAATTTGCAAAATAAAGGTGGTACAAGAATATTCAGGTACCATTTACCTAAATTCACTATTAACCTGTTACTCCATTTGCTTTATTTGTTCTCTCCACCCCCACACACAATTTTTTTCCAAATCATTTAAAGATAAGTCATGCATCTCATACCTTTTACCCCTAAATATTTTAGTCTACATTTCCTTAGAGACATTCTCTTACACAGCCCACAGTATAGTTATCAATGTTAGTTAATTTAAGAATGATACGTTGTATTTAATCTTTCCTTCTTATTCTGACTTCTTCAGTTGATCCAGTAATGTCCTTTGTAGCATCATCTTCCCCATCCCCTAAGTACACAATCCGAACTAGTCTTAAGTATTGATCTAGCTGCCATGTATCTTTAGCCTTCATGACTCCAGACTCTTTACACAGCTTTCACACTGACCATTTTATTACCTAACCCTCCCCAATTTTTAATTAGAATGTTCCTCATTTGGGCTTTTTCTAATGTTTCTTCATTAGATTCATGTTCTACGTCCTTGCCTGGGCATATCATATCAGCCATGTGTCCCTCTCAGAGCATCACATTTGGAATTTCTTTTATTCCAAAGAGGGGAAGCTTTTTCTCTTTCTTCATGACATTACTAAAATGGGCAATAAATACAAAGGGGTTTTATATTAACTGTGATCTATGTAATTTCACAATTTGAAGGTTCATATATTTTTTTTAAGATTTTATTTATTTGACAGAGAGAGAGAGCGCACACAAGCACGGGGGAGGGACAAAGGGAGAAGCAGGCTCCCCACTGAGCAGGGAGCCCAAGGAGAGACTCAGTCCCAGGACCCTGGGATCATGACGAAGGCAGATTCTTAGCCAACTGAGCAGCCCAGTCATCTCTGAAGGTTTCGTATTTAACTACTGTGTTCATTAAGCTAGACCCAAAAAGGATACAAGAAAAAGCTAACTTGATTCCTTCAGTCCCTTCAGATTTTCTCTGCAGCTCCTTCCTCTTCCTAATATGAAAGCTTAGATCCTAACCTAACAATTGCATAATTTGGGGCTAGTCCAATATGAATTCAAAACTGTATGTGTATTCCAATTCGTATCTTCCCCCTCCACAGCTTGGAAAGAAGACATCTTTGCCCACATTGAATGAAGGTGCAGCTCTGTCCTAATAATGTAACCACCACTTGTCACTCGGCTACAGGAGAGGAATGGCTCTACCATGCCTCTTGATCTTAGATTTTTCAGGAATGTATCTTTCCTAGGATCCTCCAAGTTCAGGAAACACATGTCGGGCTTGCCAAGCCGTACTACTGAAGTCACTTTCTCTTGGTTGGAAATGAGAGGGAAGCCTCCTCCTGCTCCTCCTCCACAAATGTTTGAGAAAACATAGCATGTCAGTAACTCTCTTGAAGGGAGGGTGGTGGAGGGATGAGTGAGCCTGGTGGTGGGTATTAAGGAGGGCACTATTGCATGGAGCACTGGGTGTGGTGCATAAACAATGAATCTTAGAACACTGAAAAAAATAAAATAAAATTTTAAAAAATAAATAAAGTTAATGATACTGGGTCATAAAAAAAAGAAAGAAAGAAAAAGAAGAAGAAGAAAAGAAAAAGAAAAGAAAACGCCCTCTCTAAGCCTCTTCATCTTTAATGTCCTTTATAGGTCAAAAGTAGGTTACTGACTCATATTGTCAGACCAGTTCTACAATCTACTAGTGCGCCCTGCATTTGTGACCAAGAAACAAACTTTTAAATCTGGGTCACACTTGTCACCTGTTGAATTATGCTCAATCTCTTGGTCCAGCTGAAACTAAAAAGAATCTCACATTCACATCCAGGTAGACTTGTCTTTTCTTCTGGAAAATTCTCGGCCATTCTCTTTTTTTTTTTTTTTTTAAGATTTTATTTACTTATTTATTTAGGAGACACAGAAAGAGAGAGAGGCAGAGGGAGAAGCAGGCTCCCATGAAGCAGAGAGCCCAATGCAGGACTTGATCCTAGGACTCTGGGATCATGACTTGATCTGAAGGCAGACACTTAACCGACTAAGCCACCCAAGTGCCTTCAGCCATTCTCTTTTTTAAATATGGCTTTTCCCAGTTTTTTCTCTTCTCTCCTTCTGGTACTTCAGTTGGACTTATGTCAGCCTGCCTCATTCCATGGTCATTCTACTCCCACCCAACAAAATGTCTTTAATTTTTCCCATCTCATAATCTGTCTGGCATTCTGGGTAATTTCCTCAGAACAAATTTCCATGTCACTAATTATTTCATCAGACCTGTGTAACCTGCTCTTTATTCCATCCACAGAGGTGTTTTTTTTTTCTAATTCCAATGACTTTTTTTTTTTTTAAGATTTTATTTATTCATTTGACAGAGAGATCACAAGTAGGCAGAGAGGCAGGCAGAGAGAGGGGGAAGCAGGCTCCCCGCTGAGCAGAGAGCCCGATGTGGGGCTTGATCCCAGGACTCCAAGACCATGACCCGAGCCGAAGGCAGAGGCCCAACCCACTGAGCCACCCAGGCACCCCTCCAATGACTTTTTTAAATTATTAAATGTTTAATTTGCTTATTTCCAAATCTATCTTTTTGCTCTTCTTAGAGTATCCTTTTCTCCCACCATGGTCTCTTTTTCTAAAGTCTGATTGCTTTATGGATTCTTATGTTATCACCTTTCTCACATTATTATACAATTTTAAGTCCTGAAGGTGCTAATCCTTCTTTGTGTGGACGGTTTCCTCACATGAACTGTTTGTTTGTTTGTTTGGTTGGTTGGTTGGTTGGTTGGTTGGTTGGTTGGTTTTAATTTATTTATTTGAGAGAGTGTGTGTGTGAGTTGGGGGGAGGGACGGGGGAAGAAGGAAAGAGAATCCTCGAGCAGAGTGTTGGCTGAATATGAAGCCCACTGCAGGGCTCCATCCCAGGACCCTGAGATCATGACCTGAGCTGAAATCAAGAGTCAGACACTTAACCAACTGCGACACCCAGGTGCCCCATGATCTGTTATTTTTTTTTTAAGATTTTTATTTATTAATTTAACAGACAGAGATCACAAGCAGGCAGAGAGGCAGGCAGAGAGAAGGAGGGGAAGCAGGCTCCCTGCTGAGCAAAGAGCCCGATGGGGGGCTCGACCCCAGGACCCTGGGATCATGACCTGAGCTGAAGGCAGAGGCTTTAACACACTGAGCCACCCAGGCACCCCGATCTGTTATTTTTTTTTATTGTGACTTAATGCTTACTGGAAATCTCATGCCCCTTAAGAAAGTATCCTTTTAGCATAATTGTGAATCTACTTCTATTGAATGCTTTAGAGAGTTCATCTGTCTGAACCCAGTCTATCTATAATGTAGTTAATGGAATATTTGGAAATATTCATATACGGCACAAGAATGTGGTCTCAGTTCTTCAGAAGAGTTTTCTTTTGTTGTTTTGTTGTTTGGTTTTTTTACCCAGAACATCAGGCTGAGACAAGCTTTCTTACTGCTTTCTTGGGATACTAGGGAGAGTTTTCTAGTCCGCTTTTTTGGCGAAAGCAGCCATTTCATGCAATCTGGTTATATGCAGGAGGTTAACTTTTAGTTCTTTGTGTCACATGCTTCCTGTCACTACAGGGGGTTCAATCCCTAGCCCCGAGTTCCTGGGGCTCACACCAAAATCTGATCTTCCCTAAGTCATTGTGACATGAGCTGTGACACTTACTGCTCCCCTTGGGAGTTCTCTCTCCAGTTTTGTCATCGAGGAATCTTACTTTTTCTTTGAGTTTGACTGTTTTTATTTTTCCCAATGTTTTATTTTCAAATTTTCAAGAAGTTAAAAGAATAGCATGCTCAACGTGTATATCTCCCATCACTGAGATTCACCTCTAGTTCCAGGGGAGAGAGAGAATATGCTTGGCTTCCTCTTTACCAAAGTCCCTGTTCAGCACTTTAGTTGACTTTTTCTATTGACTATAATTCATTTGTCAGTTAGGTGCGCAGCATATATCTTTCTCCACTCCATAGCATGTATTTTCACTCTCCTAATGTTGTCTTTGGATAAATAGAAAAATCTTAATATATGGGGTTAGATTTACCAACATATTCCTTTCTGGTTAAGTGATTTTTTGGTTCTTCAGATGAAATCATTCTTCGCCTTTATTCTTTTTTTTTTTAGCCTTTATTCTCATATAAATATAAATGTGTTTTTGTGAATTATATGTACTCAGATATATGAATTATATATGTGTAGTTTATATTTATGTATATTTGTGTGTATGTACATAAATGCTGAATAAACTACATATAAAAAGAGTCTTTACACACATATATAAACTGCATATAGATGGTTTATCCCGCATTTCTATACATTTGTAATAGAAGATGGGGGGATATGTTAGCTCAGTTCAGCATTTTTCCATACCTTACAGTATAGGTAAAGGAAAACCAATAAAGGAAGAGCAATAAACAGTCAAAGGAGTGGAAGTTTGGTCCCTATGACACCACCTCCAATGTCTGTATGATTTATGGAAATGACTTAGCCCATAGTGTTGAGTTTAGCTTTGTCCAACCATTCGGTCACCCCATTTTGTGTCTTCAAACCAATTATTTTTTTTAAAGAAACATAACCATCTTAAAGATTTTATTTATTTATTCATCAGAGAGAGAGAGAGAGAGCACAAGCAGGCAGAGTGGCAGGCAGAGGTAGAGAGAGAAGCAGGCTCCCTGCTGAGCAAGGAGCCTGATGTGGGACTCGATCCCAGGACCCTGGGATCATGACCTGAGCCAAAGACAGTGGCCTAACTGACAGAGTCACCCAGGTGTCCCATCTTCAAACCAATTAAACATTAAGTGGTTTCTCAGGCATATTGTTAGTCAAGATCTCAAATTCGCATCGTACTTAATGAGAAAAAATGTTAAATATACTTACAGTTAGATGTATTTCCTAGGGGAAAGCTTAAGGAAATCTGTTATCAACAGTATCCCTTTGTGACTAATAAAACAAGTTTTAAAACAAAATCCTTTAGCTTCTAGGAATCTGTGTTCTCATCAGTAAAGTGGTCATAAAATTTGTTATCCAAACCAAGACATTCTGATAATGAAAGAAGTTTCCATTGATTATCATTCTGAAACAAATGGTATAAACACGAACTGTCCCGGGCATCTCTACCCATTTAGAAAACAGGAGAGCTGTACCAATGATCTCAAAGATTTCTACTAGTCTCCCATTCTATTACCCTGTGAGAAAAAAATAAAGGAAGAAATTACATTTCCTTAACCCATTTCCTATTCTGCTAAATGTTGCCTCTTCTATCACATGATTTAATTTTTGAT
The DNA here is from genome assembly GCF_010015895.1 of Lontra canadensis. Taxonomy (NCBI): domain Eukaryota; kingdom Metazoa; phylum Chordata; class Mammalia; order Carnivora; family Mustelidae; genus Lontra; species Lontra canadensis. Next base: position 3,553,683 of record NW_022631122.1, read on the forward strand.
AAGCTATGCCATAGTGAAAATTTCAATAATTCCAATAAAGATAGAGGAAAATAGGGAGAGGGACATAGGGAGAGGATATAGGAGAGGCTCCAGTTCCCTTTACCTTTTCCCCCCAAATCACGTGGTCGTACTCACAACTCCAGCAGGGTAACTTGCACATTGTACTTAGTGAGAGGGACAATCTGAAGTGTTTGGGAAGTGATCTGTCTGGGTCTCTGTGTCTACGTTCAGTATGTTCGTTGAGAATAGAAGTTCCTCAAAACCCCAGTTCTCACAGCTGACTCACAGTGTGAGGCCAGACACTTCTGGCAAAATAAGAAGCCTGGAAACAGACCCACTCACATATAAATGGTAACTTAGAACTCAAGAGCAGTGGCATTTAAAACCACTGAGGAAAGAAAACACAATTTAGAATATACTGCTGGGACAATTGACGTCATGAAGAAAATGATAAATTAAACCCCACCTCACATAAAACAAATTGCAAACGTGAAGAACAGTATTTCTAGCACTTTTGGAAGAAAATATAAGAGAATGTAATTTTATAATACCATGTCGGAGAGTAATTCATAAGACACAAAAAAACCCCCATAAAGGTTAAATTTTGTAAATGACTATTAAAACCTCAGGATGCAAAAAGAGGTCCATAACAAAAAGAAAAGGACACCCACAATAAGCATATAATCAACAGAGATTAATCAACTAGGATAAATATATATTACAAACATTTTTAAAAGACAAACTCATTAAGATGAACAAAGAATATGATTAGGGAATTTAAAGAAACAAAAATATCCAATGAACATATAAAAGGATGTTCAGGGGAGGGGCACCTGGCAGGATCAGTTTCAAGAACTTGGGACTCTTGATCTTAAGGTTGTGAGTTCAATCCCCATGTTGGTTGTAGAGATTATTAAAATAAATAAACATTTTTTAAAAAGATATTCAGGAGAAATGAAATCTAAAACAACATTAAAACATTAATTTGACACCCATAATTTAGCAACAATTAGGGTCTAATACTAAGTGTAACTCTTAGTATTATTAGTGTTATTATTAGTAGTGGTAGTAGTAGTAGTGTTATTATTAGTAGTAGTAGTAGTATTACTAATGTAACACTTAGTATTATTAGATCCTAATTGTTGCCAAATTATGCCAAAAAGTTCTAAGAACTGGCAATTATGTAAAAAAGTTCTAAGAACCGAATTATGCCAAAAGTGTCAAAAAGAAAGAAGTGTTATTCATTGCTAGCAGAAGTGTAAAATCAGTTCAGTTGCCTTGATGAACAATCTGACAGTACTTTGTAACAGTGAAAATTGCTTATTTTCAACTCAGAATTACATGCTGAGGAACAAATTATGGAAGTCACATGTTCACAAGATACGTAAAAGTACTGATTGCAGCAGTGTTTATAATATTATAAGTTAAACCTATTTTTCCGTCATTTGGGGAATGGATAAATAAACCAATGGGATAGTATATAGTAGTTAAACCAATTTTAACTTTATAATTAAAAAAAACTAATCGCAAGGGCACCTGGGTGGCTCGGTGGGTTAAAGCCTCTGCCTTCCACTCAGGTCATGATCTCAGGGTCCTGGGACGGAGTGTTCTCTGCTCAACGGGGAGCCTCCTTCTCCCCACCCCCCACCCCCCACCCCTCTGCCTGCCTCTCTGCCTACTTGTGATCTCTGTCTGTCAAATAATAAATAAAATCTTAAAAAAATAATAATAATCGCAAAGAAAGATACCTTGATGCCATTTCTTGTTTTTTATTTCTAGCAGTTCCATTTGATTTTTTCTTAGATTTCCCATCTTTCTGCTGAAATCCCCCATCTGTTCATGCATGTCATCCACATTTTCCACTAGAGCCTTTAACACATTAATCATAGTTATTTTAATAGTTATTTTAAACTCCCTGAGAGTTCCAACACCTGGATAGTCTCTGAGGTTGGTTTTGTTCCTCTTTGTCTTTGCCAGTGGGCTTTTTTCCTCTGTGAATATCCTATAATTTTTAATTGAATGGGCAGTGTGTTTAGAATAGTAACAACCGAGGTGGATAACATTTATGCTGGGAATGGGCTCATGCCTTCTTTCAGCAGGTCATTAGTGTGGAGGGTTACGTTGACCTAGTCAGAAACTGAATAGGGTTGGAGTTTTGGTTTTTGCTGTGGTTCCTTTCAGCACACCCCTAGCTTCAGATTCCTTTAGGGTTACCATGTGCTTAGTGGAGGGGCTGGATGTTGGATGTTAGAGGGTTTCTCTTGATATTTTTGTTCCAACGCACCACACAGGGGATCTCCTTCCGTACTTTTGTTCCCACCCCAGTGGTAAGCTGCTGTTTCTTGGTTCTCAGTGCTTGCTACCCTGAATGGTGTGAGAAGGGGGTAAAGGGGAAATTCTGTGTTGTTCTGGAAATCCGTGTGTGCCTGTGTCTCAGAGGTATGAACTTCATTAGTGATCCTGTCCTTCCTCCGCATAGCAGCCAAACTCTGCCTTATCCCTTTAGAAGGTCTTCCGGAGATAGTGTCCTGCCCCTTCCCTACCAGTAGGAGACCACTAAAATACTGGGGATGCCTGGGTGGCTCAGTTGGTTAAGCAGCTGCCTTCAGCTCACGTCATGATGCCAGCGTCCTGGGATCGCGTCCCGCATGGGGCTCCTTGCTCCGCAGGGAGCCTGCTTCTCCCTCTGCCACTCTGTCTGCCTGTGCTCATGCTCTCTCTCTCTCTCTGACAAATAAATAAATAAAATCTTTAAAAAAAATAAAATAAAATACTAGTCTAGGATTCTTGCTTAGAACTACCTCTTTCCCTGAAATAAAAATGAATTTTTTTTCTTTTATTTTTTCCCCTGGCCACCGTGGGTTCCCACCCGTGCTTCTGTGGGTGAACATTCCTCCTTCAACAGCTTACAGCTTTAGTTCCTCAGGGAAACAGACTCCTGCCATGGTGACGAAGCTCCTTGAGGTCTATACATCTAGGTAAGCATTTTCTGGTCTCCCTTCTTGCTTCAATCTTTCCTTGTGAGCATGCAACAGAGGCCCATGTGAAGCATCTCCTAATGAGTGTGAACTTCCCTTGTGTTCAGGGCCCCCAAGATGTCTATACTGTCACAGTAACTCACATTCAGCCTTTAGAAATTCATCAAAAATTTTAGTTGACTTCTTCTTGACTAGTATGGTACCAGTGTTTCTTCTTCCCAGGTTCTGCCAAAGGGAAGCTTACTTCTTATCTCCTGTCTCTCCTTGGAGACGACTGTCTTTCCTTGGATTTCAGTCTACTTCATCGCCCTCTGGCCTCAATTCTGTAATGGGTTCAAGAAAAGCTTATGATTTTGTAGTTTATCTGGATTTTCTTGTTAAACAGGAGTGACGCTTCTAGCTTTCTACATCCTCAGTGAAAGTAGTATCCATCTATATCTTTGATTCTTTTTTTTTAAGATTTTTTTAAAGATTGTATTTATTTATTTGTCATAGAGAGAGCACAAGCAGGCAGAGTGGCAGGCAGAGGCAGAGAGAGAAGCAGGCTCCCTGCCGGACAAGGAGCACTATGCGGGACTTGATCCCGGGACCCTAGGATAATGACCTGAGCCGAAGGCAGTGCCTTAACCAACTAAGCCACCCAGGCATCCCTATATCTTTGATTCTTCATTTCTTAATTTCAAACATTAAAAAATGGATCAAATTAGCAAGGTGATATCATGTGTTAAATCTGGTTAGTGGTTCCATGATGTGGCAAAGATTTTTTACCTGGATACATCATCATCTTAAATGAAAGACTTAATTTTCTGCCCACCATGCAATCAGATGTAGGCACATGACTGACTAAATGTGAGCCAATAAGATGTGAAAATGTTGTAGGAAACTTCCTGAAAGTCTCTTTAATGAGGAAGAGGCATTCCTACGGTGTGGGATGTGAATGTGATTGCTGGAGCTCCAATAACCATATAGTAAGCATGAGGGCATCTCAGGAATGGCACAGTAGATAAGGGGAAGTTGAGTTCCTAATGATGGTGTTGTAGAATGTCAAATCAGCCCTGGACTGACTACCTACAGTCTTTTATGTGAGGGAAAAATAAAGGCCTGTTTTGTCTTAGCCAACGTTTTTGTAGTGGGTGAAGGAACATCCATTGCCACCAATCTAAACCACTACACTTGATGTTGATATTTCCTGTATGCTTTAATTATTTCATAATTTAAAGTTTTAATTAAAGCAAAATTGCATATACAGTAAAAAAATGAACAATATAAAAATATGCACTGACAAAGAGAAATATACAAAAGTATTAATATTGATTATCTTTGGATAGTGGGATTACCTTTGATTAACTTTTACTCATCTCTACCCATGTCTATTCAAATTTTCCACATTAAGCATTATTCATTTAAATTTTTGTTTCTTTTACTGAAGTGTAGTTCTCTACCTCTATTGGCACTAATAGGTCATTTCTTCTGGGATGCTTAAAGGAATCTTTCAGCATTTGCTGCTCGCATACCACCTCTCTACAATTTCATCTTTCTTTGTGATTCTTATCCTCCAACCATATGGGAATCCTATTCTGAAGCCAGAGTTATCAATGACTGAAACCTGAGTATGCTTCTCTGTCTCACACTTAACACTTCCTGCTGTTATTCACCGAAGGGGAGACTTCCTCCCAACCAGTGACTTCAACTTCAGTTATAATCCCAAAGAACTCTTGGCTCTTCTCGTTCTGGCATTCTTTCCCAAGGTCTTGAGATAACTCCTAGGTACTGTATTAAAGACCATAACTGGGGCACCTGGGTGGTTTTGTCAGGAAAGTGTCTAGCTCTTGGTTTCGGCTCAGGTCATGATCTTGTGGTCATGGGATCAAGCTGGCTTGGAGCTCAGTGTGAAGTCTGCCTCAGTTTCTTTCTCCTTCTCCCTCTGTCCTTCCCCCATTTGCATCCTCTCTCTCTTTCTCTCTCTCTCTCAAATAAATAAGTAAAAACTTAAAAAAAAAAAAAAACCACATAACTAATCTTAGACCATGTTCCTCAGAGACCAAGAACCTGTGTCTTCATGAATTCAGGATGAGCTCTATGTCATAGTGAGTTCCCAACCCACAGAGAGTAGCTAAAACCCCAGAGTTTGGGGGAAGACTTTATTTTAAGATTTTATTTTATTTTATTTGAAACAGAGAGGGAGAGAGCATAAGCAGGGGAGCAGGAGAAGCAGGCTCCCCGCTGAGCAGGGAGCCCAATGTGGGACTCAATCCCAGGACCCAGAGATCATGACCTAAGCCGCAGGCAGACGCTTAACCAACTGAGCCACCCAAGCACCCTTGGGGGCAGACTTCGTTTCCCTCTTTGCTCAAGGTAGTGAATTTCATTGACCTAGTATATTAGTTTCATATTGAGGAATTAAAAGTTACCTGAAAATTTAACAACTAAAACTATACACAATTTTATCACAGTTTGGGGAGGTCAGGAATCCAGGCACTGCCTAACTAAGTCCTCTGCCTCAGGACCTCTCACAAGACAAAAACCAAGGTGACAGCTGGATTGCAGTCAACTCACTAGGGCAGACCATACTTCCTAACTCACCCAGTGGTTGTTGGCAGGCTTCAGTTCCTCACAGGCGTTGGACTGAGGGTGTTGGTTTTTGCCGGATATTGGCCAAAAGCGACCCTCGTTTCTTTGCCATGTGGCAACTTCTTCTCCAACATGGTGTCCAGCTTCCTCAAAGTGTGCCAGTAGAAAAGACAAGAAAGAGAAAGAGAAAGGGGCGACAAGAAGAAGAGTCCTAGCAAGGTAGAAATCACAGTCTTCTGTGACCTAATAATGGAAGCAATATCCTGTTACCTTTGTCATGGTCTGTTCACGAGAAGCAGGTCAGTGGGTCCAGCACAGACACATGAGGGGGAAGTTTCACAAAGGAGGAAACACAAGAAGGTGCGGAATACTGAGAGCGAGCTCACGGGTCTTCCCAGCACACGAGGCCTGACCATCAGTCCCAGAATCCTCTTCCCAGCTCTTCCCAGGAGCCCTAACAGGACCCCAGGCAAACTGGACTCCCGATGACCCCTTCTGCTGTTCCTAACTGTGAACGAGGCCACCCAGACACACTGACTTCTACTCTCCAAAGTTGTTCTACTGTCCCTTCCTTGTCGCACAATCAAATTTAGCCTGTGTGTTCATAAAAGGAAAATGGCAGACAGACAAAAGGGAAGCTTATCTGAAGGTCAAGAAACATTAAGGATGCTGCCAGTTTCCAAAAGAAATTCTATCTCCTGTTAAAAATAAAATCCTTATTTGGCTTGTCCAGGACGCTGAACCCAGAGCCCAACAAAGGGGTACTCCTGTTCACACTCACTGAAGCTACACTGTCTTCCTGAAGAGTTATCTTGGCCCTAGGCTGTAGCTCAGCTCCTACAGAGGGACTTAAAAGGAAACAACAGTTCTTGGTCCAAAGCAATAAAGAGAGAAGTGAGTCATAACAGTCTGGATTCTGCATGAGCATAAGCAGTTCCATGAATCGCCTCTATAAAAATTCTGCCTTTCTATCCCAAGCCGCTCCGAGTGCCAAAACCTTCCATTCAAGAGTTTTACAACTCAGCCCTGTGCTCAGAAATGTCACTGCACATAAGAGCGCCTTTGATCTCCGGCCATACCCAAGCCCATAGTCTGCAGCGAAGCATGGTTTGATAGCTATCTAAAGAGAAAGCTCTTGGTTTCCTCTTGTCTATTTCCATTCTACTTTTAATGGGCTGCTTACTTCCAGGCATCTGCCCTCTGCCCTCCATGCTCCCGTCTCAACCAGGAGTCAAACAGGGCCCTGGTTCTGTGCTCCGAGAGCCCACAAAGTAACAAGTATGGTAGAAAACACTCATAATGGGCTTGCTATGTGCCCACCACTGTCCTGAGAGGTTTAAGTAGACAATCCCACGTAGGCGGTTTTCACAGATGATGGAATTGGAAACACAGAGAGGCGAAGTGACTAACGGATCAAGTCACAGAGTGAGTAAGACATCGGCAATCAAGCAGCAGGTCCCCAAATTGAATCTTACCCACTGGGCAGTGAAAGGGAGTAAGCCCCCATGGAGAAAGCAAAATTCAAAGCCAGAAATGTGACTCTCCCTTAAATAAAGGAGAAACTTTGATGGGGCGCTTGGGTGGCTGAGTGTGTTAAGCCACTGCCTTCGGCTCAGGTCATGATCTCAGGGTCCTGGGATCGAGCCCCGCGTCGGGCTCTCTGCCCAGCGGGGAGTCTGCATCCCCCTCTCTCTCTGCCTGCCTCTCTGCCTGCCTGTGATCTCTCTCTCTGTGTCAAATAAATAAATAAAACCTTTAAAAATAGAATAAAATAAAGGAGAAACTTTGGAACAAACTTCTTAGATCTCAAAGCCCTTTCCCCCAACCCAGGTACTGTGTTAGAAATCCCTTCAGTAAGAAAACTGAATGTGCATGCCTTTGAACTAAACCGAAACCTTGAGCTGCCTAATCCCACTGAACTGAAGGCCCCAAATCAGGCGAAACTTCTCTCTAAAATTAATCAGAGGCAGGAGACAGATTTCTTCTGATTTTCTCCCCATTCACTGAATAGACATAAGGGCTCTGTTCCTTTTTTTTTTTTTTTTAAGATTTTGTTTATTTACTTGACAGAGAGACCATGCACACAAGCAGGGAGGATGGGCAGAGGAAGAGGGAGAAGCAGACTCCCCACTCAGCAGGGAGCCCAACATGGGTCTCCATCCCAGGACCCTGAGATCATGACCTGAGCCAAAGGCAGATGCTTAACAGACTGAGCCACCCAGGTGCCCCAAGGGCTCTATTCTTGTTAAGTTGCTATAGTGAAAGAGAGAGACTTTCTTTACGCATCTGAATTGGAAACGTCAAAATTTTGAGGGTTTTTTTTAAGATTTTATTTTTAAGTAATCTCCACACCCAACATGGGGTTCAAACCCACACCCCCAAGATCAAGAGTCACATGCTCTACCGACTAAGCCAGCCAGGTGTCCTGGAAACCTCAGCATGATTTTGTTAAGTATGAAGATTTGGAAAATATGTCCAGGTCAGAAGACAATGGTGGTTCATAAATTAGACCTAAAATTTATAATAGATGTAACATAAATTCAAACATCAGTTTTTGAAAATCGGCTCCAGAAGTAGTTTCTAGGAATGCATCACTGCTTTAGTGAAAGCTACCTTTCTTCTCTGAATCGTCCTGAGGTGGATCCAAACCCCTCCCCCAGGGCCGGAGGTGGACATACATGTGTGCTATGGGTGAGACCAGTCTACCCTTCCAGACGATGCAGTTGCTTCTGGAACAGTCACACGCCCCAGGCAAGCCAGGAAGAGCCCCAGACTTTCACTGGAATTCCTGAGCAAGAGCTGTTTTAGCCTGAAGGCCACCACGTTGGGGAGGGTCAGCCTGAAAAGGAAGCCAGTACAGAAGAACGCAGAGAGAAATAGATGCTAAGGGTTTTGTTGGAACACTTGTGTCCAGATGAACATGAATCTTATCCTAGGCAACGCAGTTCAGTGAGCCTCTAAATCTCTTTGCATTTAAATCTAGGGGTAGGGTTTCTGCCCCTTGCATCCTGGAGTCCTGATGAGTCCAGAGGAACAGGTCAGCTTCCCCTTTCTGTTCAGTGACTCCTGAGCACAGCAGGTAGTGTGGAATGACACCCAGGAGAGCTGCGCACTTGCAAGCCACGCCCATCCCTGGGTGTGTCCACTAGAGCTGTCCAGCAGCAGGTGGTCGGTGGGAGAGTTCCTGGCAAGGCACACCCTACGGCAGAAGGTCACATAAAGACGTTCCAGAGCGACAACAAACAACAGAAGCACACAGACACACACATGAGGCAGAAACACCACCTATATTCTTCTTAGAGGAAATAACCACAAGCAAAGTATAGTTATGAGTCAGTAACTGACTATAATTAGGGGCTTTTCCTCCCCGTGAAATCTGAATTAAGGCAGAGGGCATAAGCACAGCCCAGCAGTTGGTAAAGAAGTAACCACATCTCTCTTGATGTTTCCAGTGACTCAATCCCCAAAGAACAGGCTTCAGCAAGTCAGGAAGAAAAAAACTTCCTAGGAGAATGTAATACCTAAGTAATTGGGAGTTTCCCCCTCTCTATCAGGGTCAAAATAATTCTGCCTTAGGTCTGCCACTCTGGGGCCCAATATGACTCCAGAAGCCACTCCAGAAAGAGGACTTTGGATTCATTTTTACTTCAACAATTTTATCATAATGCATATAATATAGAAAGAAGAGTGTATAAAATACATATGTACACTTCAAAAATAATTAAGCAATGTCCTACCACCTAAGTTTGGAAATACGTGATTTTTTTTTTTTGTAGTTTTTATTATGTAATCTCTACACCCAACGCGGGGCTTGAACTCACGACCCTGGGATGAAGGGTTGAATGTCTACTGACTGAGCCAGCCAGGAGCCCCCATTATAAGTGATTTTAAAGTCTACTGTATACCCCTTTCCAGCTGCATCCTGTTTCCCACCCCGCCACTCCCCAGAGAATTAACCACAATCCTCATTTTAATGTCAAGCATTCTTTTGTATTTAAAAAAATAGTTGTAGCATGAGTCTGTGTATCCCTAAACAAGAGATTATTTCATTTGGAAAAACTCAGTAGTAAGCACACCCCTAGCCATGGAGGAAAACAGGCAAGGATGCCTCTTTTTTTTAAGGCTCCTGAGAAAAGCAACCATGAATAGAGTGGCCACGTCACAGTCTGGCTTCAACGTCCACCCCTTCTGGTGAAGGCTGGAGGGCCAGGGCTTGTCAGTAAGTCTTCAGAAAACTCAAAACTTGCCACACATGGGGCTCCGGGCAGGACATCAGAATGACCCAGGTACGGGATACTAAGTATTTTCTGCTTCTGAGCCTATGACTTCCTGCGGGCTCTCAGGAGTCAGTGTAAAGAGATGTTCTACGGGGTGAAATGAACGTCCTCAGCAGGTCTCAGAAGAGGCATGGAGGCATTCCATCAGCACATGCTCGAGACGAGCAGACAATCAGACACGCTGCCCTCGAGGGGAAAGGAACATCAGTGGCAGTTGCAGATCTTGCTGATGGCAAATTGGCTCCTCTGACCTGTCCCACCCAGCTGGGGGACAGCTCTTCTTCCGGGATCTTCTTCACCAGCCTCCATGGGATGGAGCTTTGTTGGTTCTGACTGGGTCTCCTCCTTCCTGTGTCCCATGGCTCTCTTGATGTGTTCTCTCCTTTTCAGTGGAGTACATCCTTCTTGAGATGAGCTCCTTGAGAAAGAGTGCATGAAACATAAGGGGTTTGGAGACTGTGTGTGCCTAAAAACGTGTTTTTTCAACTCACACTTAAGTGATTACTCGGATAGAGAATTCTAGGTTGGTGTTGTCCTTCAGAATTTTGCAAGTACTGCTTTATGATCTTCTTGTTTCTGCTGTTCCTGTTGAAAAGTCCCAACTCATTTTTCTTTCTAATCTTTTTTATTCATCTTGTTTTTCTCTCTTTGGAAGCTTGTAGAACCTTCTTTTTGTTGACAGTGTTCTGAAATTTCACAAGATAAGCCTTGTTATAAGTTTATTTTTATCCATTTTGCTGAACATTCAGTGAACATTTTGAGTCGGGCAACTTCCTGTTTTTCAATTCAGGAAAATTTTCTTAAAGTTTTTCTTCGATGATTTCATTCCCTTTGTTTTTTCTGTTCTCTCATTCTGGAAATTTGAGTTATTTAGACATTGGATCTCCTGCCCTGCTACTTTAATTCTCTTGCATTCTTAATCTCGCTTCCATCTTCCATTTCCACATCTACTCTATTCTCTGGGTACTTTTCTTTTCTGTTGAGTTTGTAATTTCCAGAAGCACATTTTGTCCTATGAGTGTTTCTTTTTTATAGACTCCTGGGGTTGGTTGGTTTTTTGTTTTTTGTTTTTTTTCCATAGACACAGTATGTTCTCCTTTCCTTCTGAGGATTTAATAGTTTCTTTTTTACTACATGTTATTCTCCTTGTGTTGCCTCTGTATGCTCTATGTCATTGTTGTTTGTCTGGTTGCTTTTTTCATCTCAACCTCTCACGACAGAGATTTTTCTCAGACATCTAGGACTCCTTGGTCATCTACTCGTAATAACCAGTAGAGAAGAAGAGTCGATCGGAAGGTCTGGGCATGTGATGTGTTGTGTTGACTTTGAACTTCACGGTAGGACTGGATGGATGGTGCCTTTTAAGGTAAAACCCTGAAGTCAGTATAAATAGCTCTTCATTCTTTGTCTGGTCTATTTTGCCAAGAATAGCCTTCTAATCCTCTGCCCAGAGGTAAGGGCCCTGGCACCCGTGTTCAGATAGACAACTAGAAAAGCAGGGCAAAGTGTCCTTTGTTCTGAATTGTAGCATGCATAGGGTCACTTAATTTCTCTGTGTGGGGCACAGTATAGTATAGTGCCCACACCCACAAGTATGTCTGAAGTACCCCATCTAGAGGCCCTCTCTTCTATCCCTTCAGATTCTAAACCTCCATCCCTCTGCCAGGATGGACAAAGGACAATCATCCATGACAGGGCGACGTGGCTTTCCTGTTTATAGTTTTTCAAATTCAGATTCTTCCGCTGCATGTCTATTGTTTAGTTAACTTGTTCCCACTGACTGCCGAGAAACTCCACACAAATGCTGAAACGTGGTTGATGTGAGTGTTTAAATGAAGACATTCTCCAAATGCCCACTGCAGACCACACCTAGAGACACCTGTGAGAACCCTGCGTGAACACTTTCTCCGGCTGGGGTGGGAAAGACAGGCAGTCTTCGGCTGTAAGTAGGAAAAGGAACTCATAGGTTCAATGTTGTCTCGAAAAATCTCTCCTGTCACTCAAGGCCATTCCATCTGTAGTGCTTGCTTTGCCTTCCTCCATCAAAAGGTCCTCTGTAGTTAAAAAAGTCCCATTTAAGGAGCACCTGGGTGGCTCAGTTCGTTAAGCATCTGACTTGATTTCGGCTCACGTCATGATCTCAATGTGGTGAGATCCATCCAGCCCCGTATCAGGCTCTGCGCTGGGCACAGAGTCTGTTTATGATTCTTTCTCTCTCTAAAAAAAAGATATTGGAACATCTGGGTGGCTCAGTCAGTTAAGCATCTGCCCTCGGCTCAGGTCGTGATTCTGGGGTCCTGGGATCCAGCCCCCCATCAGGCTCCTTACTTGGCAGGGAGTTTGCTTCTCCCTCTCCCTCTGCCTTCCACTCACCCTGCTCATGCTCTTGTCTCTCTCTCTCAAATAAACAAATAAAATATTTTTTAAATGTTTTTAAAAAGTTCCATTTGATACCTTTCTAGGGATTTTTCTGTCTAAATATTACACACTCATATATAGGAAAGCTGGGCAATCATCGTTGTTGTTGTTGTTGTCGTTGTTGTTATTATTATTATTATTATTACCACCCTTTTACAGAAGTGAAAACTTGGGCTCAGAAGAGTTGCCTGACTTGTCAGAAATCACATTGCCTGCACGGAGTAAGGCCAGGGTTCTAACCCAGACATTCTGCTCCATACACAGTGTCGTCCACCATACCACGCTGTGTCAAGTAAATTCACAGACCCCTGGGGATGCATCCACTTACACTTTCACAGACCAATTTTAAGGAAGGGAAAATTTATCACTGACCTTGAACAAAATTTAAGATCTCACCTCACAACGTGTGCCTTCCCTGTTAGGCAGAAAATGTCAGTGGTTCATTTCAGGGACCTGGGGCACTTGACCTTGAACCCTGGCACTGAAGCCACTTGATAATGTGCTGACTGAGCTAACCAGATGCACAGTGAGACACTCACCCTGCGGACAGTGAGTTTTACTTCATGGCCGACAGGTGCCCATTCTGGGAGTTTCCACTTCCCTCTGTGCCTCACGCCAGCCCCACTTTGCCTGACTGCTCGGTGTCATCATTTCAACTCCGTATTGTCAGCACCAAAAACAAGTCACGGCTGTGCTGTCCTTTGAGTGTTACTTAATTATAAAGAATATTATTAGTATTGAGGAGAAGCACTCATTTTATGGGGCTTCCCAATCCCTGGCTCCTTGATTTGGACTATCTGGATTACATTAAAGGTATAACAGATGCCTAGAAACTCTAATGAACGGAGAGTGTCCCAAAAGTCGTGTGTAAATTACATTTTGGAAGTTGGAATATATTTCCCCATAGGGAAATCATACTGTACTTTTTAAAGGCATGACCAAATGAAATAAGTACATAATTAAGTTCCCAGGTCCCATGATTGTTAACCCGTAATATGCCTAAAGTATCATGCTAATGTCAATACTTCAGATACATTTGGTTCTGAGCACTAAACATTGTTTTTATGGGAAAACACATGCTCCCAGTAGAAATATCTCTGACGCCTAAACAAAATAAGGAAAGGTAAGAGTCCTAAAAGCCCTCTTTGTGTAAAGTATTGTACAAAGTGCTGTAATACACATTAGTTCATTCTGTCTTTAGGACAGTCCTTTGAGAAAACATTAAATAAACCAAGTCTCAAAATGGTTAACAATACTTAGTGTGCATTAAGAACGTGCTCAAAGACATGTACTTAATAAGTGGCAGAGACAGAATTTAAAACCAGGTTTATCTCAGCCTGATCTTTCTACTAAGGTTGGGTACCTCTCCACATTTATAGCCCAAATATTCCAAACTGAGAATAACTCATCCCCATGGAGGTACAGTTAGGGGTGAGATGGAGGGAGGTGGGTACTCTATTCTAGAGCAATGAATCTCAAACTTGACTATGCATCAGAATCACCTGGAGGGCTTGTAAACCACAAGTTCTGGGTCCCACCCCACCGTGTTTCTAATTCAGTATATCTGAGCGGGGACAGAAAATTCACATTTCTTTTCTTTTTTAAGATATTTCTTTTTTATTTATTTGACAGAGAGAGAAATCACAAGCAGGCAGAGAAGCAGGCAGAGAAAGAGGGGGAAACGGGCTCCCCGCTGAGCAGAGAGCCTAATGCAGGGCTCGATCCCAGGACTCTGAGATCATGACCGAAGGCAGAGGCTTAACCCACTGAGCCACCCAGGCACCCCCAGAAAATTCACATTTCTGATAAGTTCCCAGGTGATAGTACAGCTGCCAGGCCAGGGACCACTCTTTGAGAATTCATTAAGGTTTTCCTAATAAGTCATCTCAACAAATAGCCAGTCTCGGAAGTAATGGTCTTCCTAGCCGGTAATAAGGGATAAAAATTACTTTGCTCTTAAAGATCTATGATTATGATGAGTACCCAAAGGGAGCTAGCAGATGAGTTCATGGCCATGGAGAGACAATATGGAAAGGAAACTAATGTTCCCAGCAAGGTTGCTCTCCATGCCTATATTTCATTCTCTCCAAAGAAAAAAAGAAGCCAACAGTACTGAGAATGTTTGGCTTCAGAGACAGAAGCAATAATAGGGTAAGACGGGAACAGCATGATGCCTACAAAACAATTGAGTTTCTGCTATTTTTTTTTCCTTAGTGCCTACAAAGAAGCTTAATCTGCCAACATGTATTTGATTTCTTACAGCATGCTCAGGGAATTGTAGAAAAAGCATGGGGCACAGCTTGTGACCTCTAGAAATTACAATGATGTCTCATGATTAGCTTCTTGGGGAAGGAAGTATACCATGGGGCAAAAATTCCCAGATAAAGCTAACTCCTTAGAGTACTCAAATTTTATTTATTTGAATGCATTTTTTTTTAAGATTTTTTATTTATTTGTCAGAGAGAGAGAGTACACACAAGCAGGCAGAGAGGCAGGCAGAGAGAGAGGAGGAAGCAGGCTCCCTGCCGAGCAAGGAGCCTGATGCGGGACTCGATCCCAGAACCCCAGGATCATGACCTGAGCCGAAGGCAGCGGCTTAGCCAACTGAGCCACCCAGGCGTCCCTTGAATGCATTTTTTATTTAAAATTTTTTTTCTGAAATTTACACCATCCTATGGATTTTTTTTTTTGAGATGTTATTTATTTTTTAAAAGACTTTATTTGAGAGAGAGAGAGTGCACAACAAGTAAGGCAGGGAGCAGAGGCAAAGGGACAAGCAGACTTCCTGCTGAGTGTAGAGCCCGCTGCAAGGGCTCAATCCCAGGGCCCTGAGATCATGACCGGAGCCAAAGGCAGACACCTAAACAACTGAACCACCCAGGTGCCCCAAGATTCTATTTAAGTAATCGCTACACCCAACATGGAGCCAAACCTACAAACCCAAGATCAAGAGTCACGTTCTACCGACTGAGCCAGCCAGGAGCCGCTACAACATCCTATGGCTTTTAAACCAAGAACGAAGAACATGGTTTCAATTTTTCTCAATGACACTAGACCATATCACAAATAACCTAATTATTTATGTAATGACCACAGGACTTATTGAGGTCATTACGTAATGACCATAGGACGTATTGAGGCTGTTTGCCCTACATTAAAGGACCCAAGTCCAATCTTAATATTTGGTAGGTTTTCATCCTTTATCAATTGTCACCTTGTTTTTACCTTCATTGGCCCAACTTCTTTTTTTTTTAACTTTTTTTAAAAGATTTTATTAATTTATTTGACAGACAGATCACAAGTAGGCAGAGAGGCAGGCAGAGAAAGAGGAAGGGAAGCAGGCTCCCTGCTGAGCAGAGTCCGATGCAGAGCTCCATCGCAGGACCCTGGGATCATGACCTGAGCCAAAGGCAGAGGCTTAACCCACTGAGCCACCCAGGCGCCCCATTGGCCCAACTTCTAATAGCTCTACATCACCTCTTCTAATTTGCTGCTCCTTTTCTGCTACAGATTAGAAAATACTTTGTAGGAAGCAAGACTAAGAAAAAACTCTGAATCCACACATATTTGGTCAATTAATTTATGACAGAGAAGCCAAGAGTATATATACAATAGGGAAGGACAACCTCTTCATAAACGGCATTGAAAAAACAGGACAACAGCATGCAAGAGAACGAAAGTGGACCACTACCTTCCACCATATGCAAAAATTAACCCAAAATGGATTAAAGACTTGAATGTAAGACCTGAAACCATAAAACTCCTGGAAGAAAGCATAGGCAGTAAGCTTCTTGACTTAGGTCTTGATGATGAATTTCTGGATTTAACACCAGAAGCAAAAGCAATAAAAGCAAAAATAAACAAGTGGGAATCCATTAAACCAAGAAGCTTCTGCCCAGCAAAGGAAGCCATCAACAAGAGGAAAAGACAACCTACAATAGGAGAAAATATTTACAAATCATATATCTGATAAAGAACTAATATTCAAAATATAGAGAGAATACATACAACCCAATAGCAAAACAGGCACGTGAAAGGATGCTCAATATCACTCATCCTCAGAAAATGCAAATACCACAATGAGGTATTACCTCACACCTTTTAGTATGGGTATTATCAATAAAACAAGAAATAATAAGTGTTGGTGAGGATTTAGAGAAAAGGGAACTCAAATACACTGTTGGTGGGAATGTAAATTGGTGAAGCCATCCTGGAAAACTGTATGGAGTTTCCTCAAACAATTAAAAATGGAACTACCATATGAGCCAGCCAATCCACTTCTGGGTATTTATACAAAGAAAATGAAAACACCAATACAAAAAGATAACCTGCACCCCCATGTTCACTGCATCATTATTTACAGTAGTCAAGATATGGAAACAAGTGTCCATCAGTGAATGAACAGATAAAGATGGCGTGCGTGTGTGCGTGTGATGGAGGATTACTCAGCCATAAACAAGAATGAACTCTTGCCATTTGTGACAACGTGAATGAAACTTGAGGGCATTATGCTAAGTGAAATAAGTCAAACAGAGAAGGGCAAAGACCATATAATCTCCCTTACATGTGGAATCCAAAAAAAACAAAAACAAAAACAAAGCTCATATATGCAGACAACACATTGGTGGGTGCCAGAGGTGGGGATTGGAGGGTGGGGAAAATGGGTGAAGAAAATCAAAAGGTTTAAGTTTCCAGTTATAAAATAAATAAGTCACAGGGATACAACATGTAGCATAGCAACTATTGTTAATAATATTATATTGCATATTTGCATGTTGCTAAGAAACATGCTAAGAAAATACATCTTAAAAGTTCCCATTACAAGAAAAAAAAATTTGTAACTACATATGGTGATGGATGTTAACTAGACTTATTGTGGTGATTATTTCACAAAATTTCAAACTCTGAATCGTCATGTTGTACACCTGAAACTAATTACAGCTCAATTTAAAAAAAAAAAAAAAAAGACAAGAAAATGGGTCTGAGTGAGGGCCTGCATATCTTGCCTGTGACTCAAGTGAGGGCTAAGAGTCCAGCCCTTGTGATCTCCCTCCTAACAAGCTCCCAGTCAATGCTGCTGCTGTGGGGACCACACTTTGAGAACTCTTCTAAGAGAGATCTTTCTTCCTTCTTCCAAATGATTCTCTCAGTGGGAGCCAGTTTAAAGAGTTCCAAACAGATCTTCACCTTGAGGGGATGACTGACCAAGGCTTCCTGGCTCTTCCTTTCTCCTTCTGGACCATTTTCATTCCTCTGAAAATTTCTGAGCATTCAGTATAGGACCATGTTCCCTGGCCCAACATTCATGTCCCCTATTTATTGGATGAAGAAAGAAAGGAAGGAAGAGAGGGAGGGAGGGAGGGAGGGAGGGAGAAAGGTAGGGGGAGAGAGAGAGAGAGAAAGAAAGAAAGAAAGTAAGTAAGTAAGTATAAATACACATATATTATTGACCACTCCCAAAATTCAGGTACTATACATACTCTTATGTATGCCCTTTAATCTTTACACTGGCCTTTGAGCTAGGAATATATAGCTCATATTCCAAACTGAGGAAATAGAGATTTGGGGATATTAAATGACCCACTCATCCAAGGTCATGTTTAGTAAATTGCATAGCTGGGATTCCGATCTGAATCTTCAGCCCCCGAGGCCAATATGCTTTCCATTAGACCACAGTTACTGCCCCCACTGAGAGCAAACTGAATATTGGGACATGAGGAAAGATGGAAACTCAGTTTTAAAGAAGACAAATTTGTGGCAAACATGGCACGTATACCCTACACCTGCAGGAGACGGTGTTCTTTCCTGCTGCATATGGAATCCTCAGAATCCTTTTCAACCTGGTGTTTCTGGCAGGCAGAGCACAAACCCATAGGCCTTAGCTTCACTTGTTCAGAAATTTCATTTTGTGGTATCCCACTTAGAAATAGTACTTCTCAGGAAAGAAAGAAAGAGAGGAAGGAAGGAAGGAAGGAAAGAATGAAGGAAGGAAGGAGGAAAGGGAGGGAGGAAGGGAAAGAGAGAAAGAAAAGAAGGAAGGAAGGAAGGAAAGAAGGAAGGAAGGAAGGAAGGAAGGAAGGAAGGAAGGAAGGAAGGAAGGAAGGAAAAAGAAAAGAAAACAGTCCTCCTGGAAAGTGGAAGGTAAGATGCAACTTGAAAAGGCAAGGAGATAAAGTTTTGCCTTTTGGAACCCCTAGAGCAGCGCTTCTCAAACATGAACATGCTTAGGAATCACTTGGGGATCTTGTAGACATGCAGATTTTGAGTCAGGAGGTCTGGGGAGGGCTGAGATTCTCCAGTTCTAAGATGCCTGGTGGTGCCACCTGTGCTGCTGGGGACACCAGAGTCGGAGTGGTACACACATTCCCATAGATCATATTCAGTATGTACAGTGGAGATATACATTCAGTACAATGGACAAATTATGCCTTATCCTAGATTAGTGGTTCTCAACCAAGGGTAGTTTTGGCCCCCAAGTTGATATCTGGGATTGTCTGGAAACATTTTTAGTTGTCACAACTGGAGGTGGAGGTGAGGGCGACTGGTATCTACCTAACGGGTAGAGTCCAGAGACGTCGTTAAACATCCCACAATGCACAGGACACAACACAGCAAACAAGTCACAAGCAATTCAGCCCTCAAATGCCACCAGTATCGCAGTTGAGAAACCCTGCCCTGGATCACAGCGTCCATAAAGGAGAGAGAAGGTCATAGGCCCCTGGGGCTGCCTGCTGCTTCTCTGTCAGTAAAATAACAGTGAGGGGATTGAAACCACCAGCCTAGGGTCTGCTTCTGGTTGCTCATACACCTATTGCTGAGGTCACTCTGGGTTCAGTTACAGCTGGGCTGCGGACCCTTCTGTTTTCTTCCAGCACAGGTGACCTAAAGAAATGTAAGATGCCACCCACACATCATGTATCAATGTAACTTTTGGCTTTGCTCTCACAGTTTCTGTCCAGTCAAGACCACAGTACAGGATAAGAAAAAGGAAAGGAAAGGAAAGGAAGGGAAAGGAAAGGAAAGGAAAGGAAAGGAAAGGAAAGGAAAGGAAAGGAAAGGAAAGGAAAGGAAAGGAAAGGAAAGGA